>NW_028270140.1:98782881-99096222 GCF_037043375.1 Chiloscyllium plagiosum
ACCTCCTTCCACCTATCGCATTTCCAACGCCCTCCCCCAAGTCCCTCCTCCCTACCTTTTATCTTAGCCTGCTGGACACACTTTCCTCATTCCTGAAGAAGGGCTTATGCCCAAAACGTCGATTCTCCTGCTCCTTGGATGCTGCCTGACCTGCTGCGCTTTTCCAGTAACACATTTTCAGATAAATCTTGTGAACCTTCTCTGAACTGCCTTCATAGCCAATATATCTTCCTTTAGGTAAGCAGTCCAAAGTTGTTCGCAGTATTTGAAATATTTTCTAACTAGTACCTCTAAAGTTTTGCGACGTGTTTGTCAAACCCCTCTGTTAATTAAACCAAACATCCAGAAAAGCTCACCTCATAATCTGTTAAAGACAGAGAACTCCTAAATTCCACTATTTAGAGAAAAATAACAATGTATTTTATTAACTCTAATAGTGGATTCTAAATAACAACTATTCACAAATCCAAAGCCCCTTTTTTTTAAACTACTTACTGTCTGATCCCAAGTCTATGAAAATAATATGCTTTTCCAATAACACACTTATTAAACATTACATCTCAAGATGACACAGTCTCTGTCCTCTTCGGTGTTTTCACTCTCCTGGCTGCTGATCTCCATCAGCGGTTTTCTTTCTATTTTACTGCGAGTATGTTTCACATGACAAGATACCTTTGACAGAGTGTATTTTCTAATTTCTTAGAGAGCAAGATGTTAGATGGGCAATTAGCTCTCTGGCTATACAGCAGTTGCTCATTGTTCGATGCCAGTTGTTCTCTCTCTAAGTTTCAAAATACTGGGTTTACATATATACCCCAATGAGACATTAAATTCTTACAATTCATTTGGTATCCAGGTGTCACAACAATAAAATTCAATTTCCATTGGCTTCTGGCATCCTGGGCATAATTTAAACTAATTGGTTAAACTTGAATTGTTGCCAAAACAACAACCAAAACTCAGGTATCCACTTAACAGCCAAATATCACAGATTTTCAATGTTCCAGTACATTCTGGGACTGCCATCTAGCTGTATACACAGATGCTTGTAATCTCTTGTTTAAGAAAAGCATTCTCTCTCTCTCTCTCTCTCTCTCTCTTAAAGGTACAGTACACACCTTCAACCTCACAATGATAGTTCTTGCAAAATTTCCCTGTTTTTGTTTTCATCCATTCCGCTGAAACAATATATTTTGCTATTGCTATTACATGCTGACTGTTTAAACTAGTTTTTTTGTGTGATTTAAGCACAAGGATCCCAAATGGCTCCGTTCTGTGACTTTCTGCAGTTTTTCTCCATTTAAATAATATCCAGCTCCTCTATTCTCCCATAACCTTCCATTATATTCTATCTTCCAAGATTTTGTGCAGAATCACTTAACCTGGCTACATCCCTCTGGAGACTCTTTGTGTCATCCTCACCATTGCTGTCCCTGTAAACCAAACTTTAGTATATTCACTTCCCTCATCCAAGTTATTAATGCATATTGTAAATAATTGTGACATTGATCTTTTAACACTTTACTAGTTCAGACTGCCATCCAAAAAAGACACTCTTTTCCCAACTCTCTGATTTCTATTAGTTAACCGATTTTCTCTATACATTAATATACTGCCTTCAATACTATGGGCTCTTATCTTATTACATGGACTTACATGTGATACCTCATTGAATGTCCTTTGGAAGTCCTAACACTTCACAGCTACTGGTTCCCCTGATCTATCCTATTTGTTACCTCCTCAAAGAAATCCAATATATTTGTAAGGCATGACTTCCCCTTTATGAAGTCATGCTGACTCTGCTTGATTTTATAATATGTTTCTCAAAGCTCCGCTAAGACATCTTTTGTAATAGGTGCTAACAATTTTCAAATGGCTGGTGTGAAGCTAACTGGCCTATGGTTACCTGATTTTGCCTCCCTGCCTTTTGAAGAAGGATGTTCCATGATCTTCTTGCAATCCTCCAGGACTTTTCCGGAATCTAAGGATTCTTAAAGGATTACTACCAGTTTATCCACTATCTCTGTGGCTACTTCCTTTTGTATCTGAGGATACAACCCATCAGGTCCAGGGGATTTTGCAAACTTTAGTCCTATTATTTACAGTAGCAATTTTCCCGTAGGGATAATTATTATATTTATTTCCTTTCCTCACTTTTGACCTTTGATTATTTAATATGTTTAAAAGCTATTTGTGTTTTCTGCCATGAAGACTGATCTAAAGCATCTATGCAACTCTTCTGACATTTCCAGATTCTCCTTTATTATTTCCACAGCCTCATTCTCCAAGAGACTGTTGCTCACTTTGACTTCTCTCTTCCTTTTTACATATTTAAAGACTTTCTTGCCATCTATTTTGAGATCATTTGCTAGTTTACCCTCAAAGTTTATTTTCACCTCCTCATATCTTTTTGGTCACCTGTTTTCCTTTTTAAAACTTTTCCAATCCTTTGATAATGTTTTTGCCACATTGTATGTTTTTCCTTTTGGTTTGATGTTTACTCTAACTTCATTGGTTAACCATGTTTGCTTTATCCCATTCCTAGATTTTTTTTCTTTCTTATTGCTATATATCTTCCTTGCGAGTCATGAACTATTTTCTTAAAATCCTGCTATTAGTCCTCTACAGCCTTTTTGGCTAAACGCCTCACCCAGTTTACTCCAACTGTTGTTGCCATCCTTCTTTTGTAATTTTCCTTATTTAAGTTTAACAAAATTGCTTCCAACCCAAGTTTGTTTCACTCAATATGAATGCTTAATTGCACCATGTTATGGTCACTATTTCCTCATTGATCGTTTACTGTGAAACCTATTAAACCTGCCTCATTACACTTTACAAGATTAGAACAAGTCTAATGCCTGGTTTGGTCCATAACAGATTGTTCGAGAAAACTGACTTAAAAAAGATTAATTGATTTCTTTCTCACGGTTATCTCTAACAATTTGATTTTCCAAATGTATATGAGGGTTAGCTTTTTTAACTATGTGTGAGTGAGAGAGTTTTATTCAGTAGAATATGTGTGTCTTTAGCACATTTGAGACTTAATTTCCCAATCAAAGAATAGGCCTTATCAGGTAGGTACCAAATCTAATTAAAGGTTCAGAGCCCTCAGCACGCAACAGTGGCAGTCAAAGTCACTCTGGCCTTAAACAACTTTGCTTCTAACTCCTTCCAAGGATTAATTGCAGTCCTTAGTGGCATCTCAAACATGCCAAAGCAGCTGAACCTGCTGGTCACTGATGCCCTCATTTACATTTATATCGAACAGTGCATTCATTCCACAGTAGACATAGCCTCACTGGGATGATGTACATTGGGTCTCTCCACCATCACTGCATTTGTGCAGACACAAGTTGTACCTGCGTGACAATCAAAACATTCAATGACCACTCAACTGTATCAATCAACAGAAAGGGAGTTATTCACTCAACATACAAGTGGGAGTTTTTTCCACTTAAGGGAGAGGTGATGACCTAATGGTACTATCACTGGAGTGATAATCCAGAGTCCCAGGTAATGTTCTGGAGACCTGGGTTCAAATTCCGCCATGGCAGATGGTGAATTTTAATTAAGTAAAAAAAACCTGGAATGAAGAGTCTAATGATAACATAAATCCATTGCTGGTTGTTGGGAAAACCCATTTGATTCACTAATCTCCTTTAGAGATGGACACTGCCATCCATATTTGGTCTGGCCTACATGTGACTCTGGATCCACAGCAATGCAGTTAATGCTTAACAGTTTGGGAGGGACAACAAATGCTGGATTTGCCAGCAATGCCCTCATCCTATGAATGAATTTTAAAATGTGTATACTTTCCTGGGAACATCCTCCGTCCTCCATATGCCACTAGTTCAGCTGTCTATGGTCTTTATTCCAACTCCATATTGTTTGAGGTGGCTACTTTCCATTTTATAGGAACACCAGACAGAAACACAAGTCTGATAAAACCAATACCAGCTGCCCAATGGAATAAGCAGGTCACTAGGAATCTCCAATTTGCAATCCAGTGTCTGATCTAATTGGATGGTGCTCTCCAACAACCTACTGCCCTCCAAATAGATGTGGACCTTGAGTGTGGTAGAACTCTGGAACAAGAGATCCCCAGAGAAAGCCAGGGACAGAGATATCTGAGAAGCAACAAGTGTAAAAGAAGGAGGAGGGGGAAGACGCTGAGTAGAGACCTGCCCCTGCTGCATGATGAAGTGGCCTCATTCTTCAAGGAAAGTGTTCCCTCCTTTCCTTCATTGGCATCTAAAGTGAGATCCAGGTCAGTATTGCTAAGCCTCCAGTCTCTTCCCATTGGTGCTGTGGGAAGCAACTGCCAGAAATGATATCTCTCTCTAAGACAAGCCAGCAACCTCACTGATGGCTGCTATTTGCATCTAAAGGAGCCTGACAGCTTATTTGACCCACGTGCAATGGCTCCAAAGCAAATAGGAAAGACATCCCCACAGCAATTAAAATATTGACAATGTAAAAATCTTAATTTTAATCAGTTTTCTACTGAGACAGGTTTCTGACCATGAGGTCCAGGATCCATTTCCAGCTTCAATGGCAAAAATGCTTTCCAAGATCTATGGAATGATTTGAGATAACAGTCTTAACTGGCAGAAGTGTAAGGAAACATTGGGTGATAATGAAACAAGTACGGAAGGAAAAAAATGTGTCTGGGGAAAGTGTAAATGTAAATAATACAATCATTACTGACAGCTGTCATCTTAAAAGGAAACCAAAATACAGATAGATGACCTGTAACTGCTGAACTCAATGTTGAGTTCAAACAGCTTAGTCAAAATGTGAAGTTGTGCTCCTAAAGCATTCATCAAAGTTCATTGGAACAGTGTAAGAAGCTGTGGATCGAGAGTTCAGCGTGGAAGTGGAACAGAGAATACAAATAACAGAAAGTGCACAGTCACACTTTTAAGATGAACAATGGTGTTCTGGAAGGCATTCACCACTTTGGTTGCCCCAATTCAGAGGAAACAGCATTGTGAGCAAAGGATGATATAATGAAAGATGTGCATGCCTCTGTTTCAATGGGAAAGAATGACTTAAGCACAAGGTGGTGAAAAGAGAGGAAATAAAAGGATAAATGTTACATTGCTAAAGTTGCACATGAAATTGCATTAGAAAGGAATGGGTCAGGGTGTTGCAGAGGGACCAGCCCCTTTGGAATCCTGAAATGGGTGGGGACCATGTATTTGTTGGTTTCCCATGCTGTAGGTGGAGGATGATGTGTTGAATGTGAAGGCTGCTGCTGTGTGTTCTGATCATGCAATGATCCCTAATGTTATTTGTTTCCAGAGATGATAGCAAAATTGTAAAGCTCTCAGGTGCAAAGGGACAAACTGATATCCTATCTTTGTTCACAACAAAGTTAATTTGAAAAGGATCCCTTCCCAATGGATAATTATATACATGTTATTTTATGTTTTCAGAACAGCTACTCAAAGCAGACCTTTGAGAGTTAATAAGAATGTGAGTTTATTAGTTACTGAGCATGAGGAGAAATAATAATGCAACATGTATATACACAGATCAATCTCTAGGTCATTTGCGATGAGTAAATTGTGAAACTTTTTGAGATCCATCACTTATTTGCAGGTTGACTGAAGTTTTTGTGTCTTGGTTCCTTTCAACAATGGCTGAATAGAAGCATTCAGAGTGAGAGTATTTCTTTTGTCTTTCTTTCCATCCAGTACATGCAGACGGTGGCATGGTGGCTCGATGGTTAGATTCGAAAAGTGTGACCACAGTGCTTTCCAGCATCTGTAGTCCTCACTTTCTCCTGGCTCTGAGCTTAGCGCTGCTACTCCACAGTTTCTTCCCACAGATGTGCAAGCTAGGTGGACTGACCATGCTAAAATGTGGGGTCCCAGGGCTAGGGTGAGGGCTCTGGATGGGATGCTCTTCAGATGGTCGATGCAAACTCAATGGGCCACATAGTCTCTTTCTGCACTGTAGGGATTCTGTGAGTACAGTGATGTTCTCAAATGTGTGAACTTTACAGCACACTCAACAACACACTGGGATAACAGGTCTGTAACACACACAGACCAGGGTTGAAGTTCATTTTAACACCATACTTTGAACATCCCTGGAAGGATAAAACAGAAACGTACCTGAAGGAGATGGCTCCTTGCTGATAGGGAGGTGGATTGTCAACCTTCTGCCATCTCTAATAAGACCATTAAACCAAAAGAAAGAGGAACAAGGGGAGGCCATTCATCCCATTGAGCCTGCTCCAGCATTCATTATGATTATGTCTGATCTGACACTTTTCTCGTCCACCTTCCTGCACGCTCTCTTCTTAATATTTCCATGTCACTGTGTCAAACTCCTGGAATTCCCTTCCTAATGGCATTGTGGATCTACCTTCACCAAATGAACACCAGTGCTGAAGGAGGTAACTCACCATTAACTTTCTTCAGGGCAGTTAGGGGTGTGTAATAAATGTGGGCCCAGCCAAAGATGCCCACATTGCCTGGAATGAATAAAATAAAACATGTATGGTGCAGTGCAAACTCTGAGAAATACAAAATCCAGAGATTTTCAGAGATTCAGAGATCCCTGCAAGGGATCGGTGTCAGCTGCAGCGTGCATTTAGTCAATCACATGATCCACAATTAACTGCAGATTTACAAAGCCATATGTCAGAACTAGGCATTTGTATTTTTATTTTTTGTGTCAGAACTAGACATTGGCTGATTTACACAAAGAAATGTCTCCTTTCAAATGATTGTGAATCTTGGGTTTCTGTGTCCCAGAGAACTGTACAAGAGCAGTCATTGAATATCTTTGAGTCAGAGTTCGAACATCAAGTACTAAGGGAATTATGAAATATAAGTGCAGTGCAGAAGGTGAAGCTGATTTCGAATATCATGCTCTTGCTGAATACAGTTCATTCTCATGCAATCCAGTGTTTCAAGAAAATCACATAATAATTTCACCATTTAAACTAATGGGACTAGAATTGTGTTATAACCAATGCACCCTTTAAACGTTAGTGCAATAGAAACAATCACTTTATAGCAAATTCACATTAATGATACGCACGTTATAGCAGAACAACATCTACTAATAAAATCTCGAGCAGGACATATACCTTACCCCAGTTCCTATTTCTTTTGTTTTAACCATAAATATCACAATCATTTCCAAGGCAATAGCACCCTGTCAGGGTATTATGCAATACTTTGAGCAATTGCAGATATGCAAAGGACAGTTGAAGGCTGGGCTTCCTAAGTTATTTTTCCGGTTCTACAAGAGAACTAGGTGTCAAATGTAACTCCAAGCAAAATATTTCTGTTAATTAGGAGCAGAACTCATTATCTATCTCATCAAGGGTTCTGATGTTTTTGCTGATGCTTGGGCTGGTATAAATAAATAATTCTGTGTTTTGGATTTCAAATTAAGATTTAGTTAATCTGGCATTTTCAGAAGCTTTTTACAAATCCATATAATTTGCTAGTTTTAGGTGGAAAGACGGCATTTCTATCTATATTACAATAATACATTTACTATGATTGAAAAACAAGTAATGAATAATCATGAGCAAATTAAGGAGGTATTTTTATTACTTTTTACTGATAAGTCTTAATATCAGTGCATTTTTAACAATACCTGAGAAACAAGCAGGCTGTAAAAATGGAACAAGGTTTCCTCCAGCTAATTCTTATCAGCCAGGACTGTCCTTGCAAGAGAACACAGCCTTAGTAACGAATGGAATACTGTTCATTTTAAGATAAGGCGAACATTATGAGACACTCCACTGTCTGAGAGTGGAAGTTCAAGAATGCAGAGAAAGATCCAATTAAATTAATTATTTACCACATTATTCACAAATTGGATTTTATCAGTAACTTCTGGAAAGGTTAATGCTAAAAAGACTTTAAAATAAAGGTTTTGAGCATCATGTTTTGTGCATGTGTCCGGATAACTGAGGGTAGTGAGGCATGGCCCACATCAGTTGGAATTTATCTCAGACTAAAAATGGGGAGAGTTAATCAGTGACATCTGTTCAGAATTTAATAATTTTTAGAGGCAATTTGTTAAGGACTACTGTCTCGGGGTTAGTAGTTTTCACAGACAGTGAGTTAGTGACTTTTGTCAGCACAATAATTTGAGCTGTTTTGTCTCAATGAAGGAAAAGATTTTCCGTCCAAGAGCCAGTTTGGAGTCTGTATTGTATTTCTGATGGATATAAATTTTGTTTCTTTTGTTTGTTAATTAAATAACTTTTAGTTGTGGCCTGTGACCAGTGGTGTTCCAGACGATCAGTACTGGGTCCACTACTTTCCATTGTTTATATAAATGATATGGATGTGAACATAGGAGGTATGGTTAATAAGTTTGCAGATGACGCCAAAATTGGAGGTGCAGTGGACAGCAAAGAAGATTACCTCAGATTTCAATGGGATTTGATCAGATGGGCCAATGGGCTGAGGAGTGGTAGATGGAGTTTAATTTAGATAAATGTGAGTTGCTGCATTTTGGAAAAGCAAATTAGAGCAGGACTTATACACTTAATGGTAAGGTCCTGGGAAGTATTGCTGAACAAAGAGATCTTGGAGTGCAAGTTTATAGCTCCTTGAAAGTAGAGTCACAGATACATAGGATAGTGAAGAAGGCATTTGGTCCTTTCTTGGTTAGAGCATTGAGTATAGGAGTTAGGAGGTCATGTTGCGGCTGTACAGGATATTGTTGAGGCCACTTTTGGAATATTGCATGCAATTCTGGTGTCCTTCCTATTGGAAGAATGTTGTGAAACTTGAAAGGGTTCAGAAAATATTTATAAGGATTTGAGATATAGGCAGAGGCTGAATAGGCTGGACTGTTTTCCCTGGAGCGTCAGTGACTGATGGATGATCTTATAGAGGTTTATAAAATCATGAGGGGCATGTTAGGATAAATAGACAAGGTCTTTTCCCTGAAGTAGGGGAGTCCAGAACTAGAGGGCATAGGTTTAAAAGGGACCTAAGGGGCAATGTTTTCACCCAGAGAGTTATGTGTGTATATAGTGCTAGAGGAAGTGGTGAAGGCTGGTACTATTACAGCATTCTGGATGAGTTTATGAATAGGAAGGATTTAGAGGGATATGGGTCAAGTGCTGGCAAATGGGACTAGATTAGGTTAGGATATGCGATCAGCATGGGCGACTTGGACGGAAGAGTCTGTTTCCCTGCTGCACATCTCTATGACTTTATGACTCTATGAGTGTCTTACAGGATTATCAGAATCTGACATTATTCATTAGTTTCATGTTTTTATCTTGCTTGATGATAGATCTCTGTTAAACCTGAAAAATTACATAATTTGAAGGGATTAATTTAAAATATTTAACTAGATGAGCCCAACCAAATTGTATTTAAAATTATATAAACACTCTTCTGAAACTGAAATAAACAAGTCAAGATGCCCCTGGATTGGAGCCCTGAATATCATCCCCCACCAACACCACCCACCCCCCCCCCCCCCCCCAACCCTGTGCATCTGCAGTACGAAAGACATCAAAGCGACATATACAAAGATTGCAGTAATACAAAGATTATGATGTAATGTCAAACATGAGCAAGTAGATGGAAATCCAAAACAGGGCAAAGGTACTATTTGGTTGTGTATGTTTGTGGTACAGTTATATTGAAACTGTAGTGCAAGGGAAAATGGCCAACTCATTTGTTTTGTTGTTTGTGGTAGCAACTACCAGTTCATAACTCTACCACCATTAGATCTTCCATCCTTCCTTATGTTATGTGTGAAACGTCTGTAGAAAGTGTGGACATCAGTTACCGTGTGGCCTGCAAAAGAATTGTGGTGTATGTGAGACTTGGAAGCTGAAATGCAACAACAGCAAGTGCATACAAGGGAGACAATGTCCAACTGTAGGGTACGGCCTATCAATAGAATTAACAAAAATGTGAGAATTAGTTCAGATCCAAACAAGACAAAAATAGGTTGTGATTTGTGTCAGTTTTAACAAACGTTGTAGATTATTGATCTTGTAAGCAAAAGAAGGTGAAGTCAAGTCCCTGGTTATGCATGTCGAGTGTGCTTTTGAGACAGAGAAGGGAAGGGTAAGTGCCACATGACACAGCTGTATGTAGAATAAGAAAGGTGTAAAGAAGACCTGTTGAGGCGTTATAGTTTTTCCAATACTATAGCCAGGTTCAGGGAGTGATTCAGCTAGTACAAACCTCCTCAGTCACCGCTCTTCATGCACTCTGACTTTTAATAGGGCACCTATCGACCATCTGAGAGAAACAGGACTCACTTCCTGCCTGGAATGTTTTTCAAAAATAACCTCCATTACAGTATCAGAAAATCAGCAGACAATGTCATACCATTGCTCCACAATATCGTGCTCTCTGTAGCAGAATAAAAATATCAGACCTGTAGCCCGGCTTTAAGAAGAGGCAAGCCCAGAAGATTTCACAATCTCTCAACTAATGAGCTGAATAATTGCCACTGACAGCCATCTTCTCATGTTGAAATGAATCTCAATCAACATCACCTTCCCTACCTATTCCTGAGATGAAAAGTGATGATTATGAGAGTTACATGCATAACCTTTTGGATTTACAGGAATGCAATCAGGATATTTAAGATATTTCTGAACAAGTCTATATTGTTTGCAGTTTTGAATCTATTTTCTCATTAGGACCTTGTTTTATGATTCTCATTCGGGAACTTTTTAAAGTTAAAAAGATACAGGGATCAATGATAATTCAGCCCCAGGTGTCCCATTAACATGTAGTGTTTCAAGCAATGCCAAAAGTTGTGACTAGCTGACTAAATTAAAGCAAGCTGAAGACTACTATTAAAAACTAACTATTAAAAACTATTAAACAACACTTTTCATTATATTTGTAATAAATACTCCTGACAATAAATCAAATCAAATCAAAAATGATGCCCTATGTCAGTTGTGGATATCGTATTCACAATAACAATCCAACTTACTACAAGTTTGTTTGAGCCAAAACCATCACCATAACTATCACAGCATTTCCATGTGCCATCTCTCCCCTTCCCCAACCCAGCTTGCATTTTCCCTACACCAAAACTGCCAGCTATCTCAATATGGAAACTAAACAATCTTACACTTTTCCAAGAATGGACAGTGGTGTTGGTGAGTATTTGATGCTCACAGCTTGCCTGCAGCAAATAAATGAGACCCAACGCCCAAGTCCTATAACCTCTCTTGGTCAATGGAATGGTCAGGCAGAAAGGCAAATTGCAAATTGAATTAAATTGAAGAAATGTATGATTAGGCATTTGAGAAGTTACACAAAATAGAAGGAACAAGGGACCTTAGAGTATATGTCCACAGATCCCCGAAGGCAGTACAACAGATCAATAAAGTAATTAAGAAAACATATGAAATTTCACGTAAGCACAGGAGTTTCACGTAAGTGCTAGGCAAAGAAGACCATCTTCAAATAACAAGAATCTAACAATTTCCCCTTGATGTTCAATGCCATTGTCATTGCCAAATCCCTGCTGTCAACCCTGGGGTTACCATTGACTAGAAACTGAACTGGACTAGCACTATGAATGTTGTAGCTACAAGAATAAGTCAGAGTCAAGGAATACTGTAGTGAGTAACTCATCTCCAGTCTCCCCAATGCCTGTACACTACCTATGAGGCATGAGTCCGGAGTGTCATAGAATATATACCACTTACCTCAAGGGTACAGCTCCAAACCTACTTGAGAAACTCGAAACGATTCAGAAAAATGCAGCACATCTGCTTGGCACTACTTCACCACCTTCAGCATTCAATCCCTTCATCACCAAAGTTCAGTAACGGTCGTTCACCATCTATAAGATCCACTGCAGCAACTTCATCCAAACACCTCCAACAGCATCTTCCAAGGGATCACCACCACTTGCAAGTTCCCCTCAAAGTTACATCCACACCTGACTTAGAAATATATTGCCATTCCTTTACTGTTGTAGGGTCAAAATTCTGGAATTCCCTTGCTAACAGCCCTAAACTCTGAAGACTGCAGCAACATCATCACCTTCTCAAGAGCAGTTAAGGATGGGCAATAAATGCTGGCCTCAACTTTGACACCCTCATCTCATCAGCAAATAAAAGCAAAAACAGCTGGGGCATGGAAAATAAGAGCAGAGGAACTTTACTGAAGCCATATCGCACACAAGTTAGGTCAAGACTTGAGTTCTATGTACAATTCTGGTCATTCCATTACAGAAAGCATATAACTGCACCAGAAAGATCACAAAGGAGATTTACAAGTTGTTGCCAAGACTGGAAAATTACTGCCAAGAGGAAAGCTTGGAAAGACTGGGACTGTTGCATTTGGAACAGAGGGGGCTGAGGAGATTTCATTGAGGTTTACAAGATTATGTGAGGCCGGGACACAGTGAATGAGAAGGACATACTTCCCTTAACAGGACAGTTAGGGGTGAAGCATTAAAGTGATTAATGGAGTAATTAGAATGGAGATAGAAATGTTTATTTTTCACCCAAAGGGTTCTATTTGCTTGAAAGTCACTGCCTGAACAAGTTGCACAGGCAAACATCCTCAAATTATTTGAAAGGCATCTGGTTATGCACCTAATGTCCTGTAACATCTGAGGATATGGACCAAGTGCTAGAAAATGGGATTAGGCTGGTGGCTTATATTTTTGAACAAGCACAGATATGATGGACAGAGTGGTTTACTTCTTTCCGGTAACTTGAATTGAATTGAATTTATTGTCATGTGTACCAAGGCACAGTGAAAAGCTTGTCTTGCAAGCAATTCAGGAGGAAGCACATGGTGAGGACAGTGCAGGAGAGAGAGAGAGAGAACCTGCACAGTTACTGCCTTTGCTGTTTGAATTCGTGTAACGCTGGACATCAGAGTGCATCTGGGAAAATTAACAGACAGTGAAATTCACAACTAATAAGTTCACAACACAGAATCAGATCAGTTAATTGTTGTTTTAAGTCTGTCCAAGAGAAAGGCTGCAGTAGTGAGTACAGTGGATTCTTTCTTGATTATATGTTTCTGGAGATAAGTCTCTTGATTAAACTTAAAATATAAGCCATAGCTATTAATTTAATCTGGGGCAGTGTTTGTGGAGGAATAAGACGGTGTTATTTTCTGGGTCTGTAGATTGTGAAGGAGCAAAAATGGCCTTTAGTACAGTGATATGTACTTCTTGTCAGATGTGGGAGTTTAAAGAGAGTTTAAGAGTTACTGTGGATTATATCTGCTATAAATGCTGTTGGATGCGAATCTTATCAGATCGAGTGGATCGGTTGGAGAGACAGATAGAAGCGATGAGGAATTTGCAACAGCAACAGTATGTGATGGATGGCAGTTATAGGAAGGGGGGAAAGTCTCAGATACAGTCACATAGGTGGGTTATCTCCAGGAAAGGTAAGAGAGGTAGGCAGCGAGTGCAAGAGTCTTTTGTGGATATACCATTTCAAACAGGTATGCTGTTTTGGAAAATGTAGGGGGTGATGGATTCTCAGGGGAACGTAGCATGAACAGCCAAGTTTCTGGTATTGAGACTGGCTCTATTGCAACGAGGGGTATGTCGGCTTCCAAGAGATCAATTGTGTTAGGGGATTCTGTAATCAGAGGTACAGACAGACGTTTCTGTGGCCAGCAACGAAAAAGCAGAATGGTGTGTTGTTTCCCTGGTGCCAGGATCAAGGATGTCTCGGAGGGGGTGCAGAATGTTCTCACGTGGGAGAGGGGCCAGCAAGAGGTCATTATCCACATTGGAACGAATGACATAGGAAGGAAAAAGGTTGAGATTCTGAAGGGAGATTACAGAGAGTAAGGCAGAAATTTAAAAAGGAGGTCCTCAAGGATAGTAACATGTGGATTACTCCCAGTGCTACAAGCTAGTGAGGGCAGGAATAGGAGGATAGAGCAGATGAATGCATGGCTGAGGAGTTGGTGTATGGGAGAAAGATTCACATTTTTGGATCATTGGAATCTCTTTTGGGGTAGAAGTGACCTGTACAGGAAGGACAGAGTGCACCTAAATTGGAAGGGGACTAACATACGGGCAGGGAGATTTGCTAGAACTGCTTGGGAGGATTTAAACTAGTAAGGTGGGGGAGGGGTGGGACCCAGGGAGATAGTGAGGAAAGAGATCGATCTGAGACTGGTACAGCTGAGAACAAAAGTAAGTCAAACAGTCAGGACAGGCAGGGACAAGGTAGGACTAATAAATTAAACTGCATTTATTTCAATGCAAGGGGCCTAACAGGGAAGGCTGATGAGCTCAGGGCATGGTTAGGAACATGGGATTGGGATATCATAGCAATTACGGAAACATGGCTCAGGGATGGGCAGGACTGGCAGCTTAATGTCCCAGGATACAAATGCTACAAAAAGGATAGAAAGGGAGGCAAGAGAGGAGGGGGAGTGGCATTTTTGATAAGGGATAGCGTTACAGCTGTACTGAGGGAGGATATTCCCGGAAATACATCCAGGGAAGTTATTTGGATGGAACTGAGAAATAAGAAAGGGATGATCACTTTATTGGGATTGTATTATAGACCCCCCCCAATAGTCAGAGGGAAATTGAGAAACAAACTTGTAAGGAGATCTCCGCTATCTCTAAGAATAATAGGGTAGTTATGGTAGGGGATTTTAACTTTCCAAACATCGACTGGGACTGCCAAAGTGTTAAAGGTTTAGATGAAGAGGAATTTCTTAAGTGTGTACAAGACAATTTTCTGATTCAGTATGTGGATGTACCTACTAGAGAAGGTGCAAAACTTGACCTACTCTTGGGAAATAAGGCAGGGCAAGTGACTGAGGTGTCAGTGGGGGAACACTTTGGGGCCAGCGACCATAATTCAATTTGTTTTAAAATAGTGATGGAAAAGGATAGATCAGATCTAAAACTTGAAGTTCTAAATTGGAGAAAGGCCAATTTTGACGATATTAGGCAAGAACTTTCAAAAGCTGATTGGAGGTAGATGTTCGCAGGTAAAGGGACGGCTGGAAAATGGGAAGCCTTCAGAAATGAGATAACAAGAATCCAGAGAAAGTATGTTCCTGTCAGGGTAAAAGGGAATGCTGGTAGGTATAGGGAATGCTGGATGACTAAAGAAATTGAGGGTTTGGTTAAGAAAAAGAAGGAAGCATATGTCAGGTATAGACAGGATAGATCGAGTGAATCCTTAAAAGAGTATAAAGAAAGGAGGAGTATACTTAAGAGGGAAATCAGGAGGGCAAAACAGGGACATGAGATAGCTTTGGCAAACAGAATTAAGGAGAATCCAAAGGGTATTTACATATATATTTAGGACAAAAGGGTAACTAGGGAGAGAATAGGGCCCCTCAAAGATCAGCAAGGTGGCCTTTGTGTGGAGCCACAGAAAATGGGGGAGATACTAAATGAATGTTTTGCATCAGTATTTACTGTGGAAAAAGGACATGGAAGATATAGACTGTAGGGAAATAGATGGTGACATCTTTCAAAATGTCCAGATTACACAGGAGGAAGTGCTGGATGTCTTGAAACGGTTAAAGGTGGATAAATCCCCAGGACCTGATCAGGTGTACCCAAGAACTCTGTGGGAAGCTAGAGAAGTGATTGCTGGGCCTCTTGCTGAGATATTTGTATCATCGATAGTCACAGGTGAGGTACTGGAAGGGCGGTAAAGACAAGCCAGGGAACTAAAGACCGGTGAGTCTGACCTCAGTGGTGGGCAAGTTGTTGGAGGGAATCCTGAGGGACAGGATGTACATGTATTTGGAAAGGCAAGGACTGATTCAGGATAGTCAACATGGCTTTGTGCATGGTTAATCATGTCTCACAAACTTGATTGAGGTTCTTGAAGATTTAACAAAGAAGATCGATGAGGGCAGAGCAGCAGGTGTGATCTATATGGACTTCAGTAAGGCATTTGACAAGGTTCTCCATGGGAGACTGATTAGCAAGGTTAGATCTCACGGAATACAGAGAGAACGAGCCATTTGGATACAGAACTGGCTCAAAGGTAGAAGACAGAGGGTGATGGTGGAAGGTTGTTTTTCAGACTGGAGGCCTGTGACCAGTGAAGTGCCACAAGGATCGGTGCTGGGTCCTCTACATTTTGTCATTTACATAAATGATTTGGATGCGAGCATAAGAGGTACAGTTAGTAAGTTTGCAGATGACACCAAAATTGGAGTTGTAGTGGACAGTGAAGAGGGTTACCTCAGATTACAACAGGATCTGGGCCAGATGGGCCAATGGGCTGAGAAGTGACAGATGGAGTTTAATTCAGATAAATGCGAGGTGCTGCATTTTGGGAAAGCAAATCTTAGCAGGACTTATAGACTTAATGGTAAGGTCCTAGGGAGTGTTGCTGAACAAAGAGACCTTGCAGTTCAGGTTCATAGCTCCTTGAAAGTGGAGTCGCAGGTAGATAAGATCGTGAAGAAGGCATTTGGTATGATTTCCTTTATTGGTCAGAGTATTGAGTACAGGAGTTGGGAGGTCATGTTGTGGTTGTACAGGACATTGGTTAGGCCACTGTTGGAATATTGTGTGCAATTCTGGTCTCCTTCCTATCGGAAAGATGTTGTGAAACTTGAAAGGGTTGGGTAAAGATTTACAAGGATGTTGCCAGGTTTGGAGGATCTGAGCTACAGGGAGAGGCTGAACAGGCTGGAGCTGTTTTCCCTGGAGCATCGGAGGCTGAGGGGTGACCTTATAGAGATTTACAAAATTATGAGGGGCATGGATAGGATAAATAGACAGAGTCTTTTCCCTGGGGTCGGGGAGTCCAGAACTAGAGGGCATAGGTTCAGGGTGCGAGGGGAAAGATATAAAAGAGACCTAAGAGGCAGCTTTTTCAGGCAGAGGGTGGTATGTGCATGGAATGAGCTGCCAAAGGATGTAGTGGAGGCTGGTACAATTGCAACATTTAAGAGGCATTTGGATGAGTATATGAATAGGAAGGGTTTGGAGGGATATGGGCCGGGTGCTGGCAGGTGTGACTAGTTTGGGTTGGGATATCTAGTCGGCATGGACGGGTTGGACCAAAGGGTCTGTTTCCATGCTGTACATCTCTATGACTCTATGACTCTAAGTAGCACAGATAGCAAATAATAGGTAAACAGCGCCAAAAATAAAAACACAGGTGCAGGCAAACATTAAGAGCTTGTGACTCCATTCAGTATTCTAACAACAGTAGGGTAGAAACTGTTACGAAACCGGCTGGTGCGTGTGTTCAGGCTTCTGTACCTTCTCCCTAATGGTAGAGGTTTAGAAAAACATTGCTCAGGTGGGATGGATCTTTGAGAATGCTGGCGGCCTTTCCTTGACTGTGGATCTGGTAGATAGATTCTATAGATTGAAGGTTGGCCTTTGTGATTGTCCAGGTGTAGTTCACCATTCTCTGTAACTGGCTCCAATCTTGAATGGTACAGTTATCATACCAGGTAGTGATACATCCAGACAGAATGCTCTCAATGATGCACCTATAAAAATTGGCAAGGGTATTCGCCATCATGCCAAATTTCCTCAGCTGCCTGAGGAAGAAGAGACGTTGTCGGGCCTTTGTAACCAGTGCATCCACATGAAGAGAAAAAAGGTTGTCGTGGGTGACCACTCTCAGGAGCTTGAAACTCTCCACCCATTCCATCCCTGTGCTGTGAATGAATAGGGGGGTATGAGTAACATCCCACTGAAAGTCTATAGTGACTTGGTTTTGCTAACATTGAGAGCTAGGTTGTTCTCAATGCACCATATTTGCAGGTCTTCCACCTCCCGTCTGTTTCGTTGTCATCTGAGATTAGACCGACTATGGTGGCGCAAACTTGTAAATGGCATTAATCTGGTATTTGGCGACACAGTGATGTGTCTCAGGGAGTACAGTAGGGGGTTGAATACAGTGTTGAGTGTTAGTGACAATGAAATATTGTCCCCAATCTTCACTGATTGTGGCCTGTGGGTCATGAAACTGAGAATCCAGTTCAGAGAGTGGTGCTTACTCTCTGTTTAGTAAGTTTAGTAATCAGTCTCGAGAAGGTAATAATGTTGAAGGCTGAACTGTAGTCAATGAATAGGATTCTTATGTAGCTGTTCTTGGTGTCAAGGTGTTCTAGGGAGGAGTGAAGGGCAAGTAATATGGCATCTGACGTGGATCTGTTGGTCCGATAGGCAAATTGGAGTGGGTCAAGAATAGTGGGAGGCTGGAGTTAATTAATGCCATGACCATTTCAAAAAGTTTCAAATATCTGAAGAGGAGGAATGTGTAGGGATGTGGGGGGATAACAGGAGATGAATTTCTCATGAACAGATCCAGCATGGACATAATGATTGAGTTTCTTCAGTGCTATGGAAATTCTATGAATCTTTCTTTCTTATTTATTCACAAGAGATAAGCAAAGCCAGTATTTATTACCCATCCCTAATTCCACTTGAGGAAGTGGTAACAAGCCATCCTCTTGAATCACTTCAGCTCATCTGGTATAGGTACACCTATTGTCAGAGAGGTATTTCCAACATTGCGACTCAGTGGGCTCTGTTTGGTGTAGATATCAAATTTCTCCATTGTTATCTCCAACCAGTTGATTTTGTCATTTTTCAGCCGTATAAATATTTCATAAAACAAATAGCATATAGTATCTTACTTAAAAATAACAATTGTTATTTGATTAATGATTACATTCCAATTATTGACTGATTAATTTGCTGTATTCATTGTGTTGCATTTCTCATTTTTGGACCTTAACATACAAATTCATCAGATTCAAGTGTCATTGACGAACATTATGTCTTTATGATCATTTTGGAAGTTTCTCAACTTTACAAGTTTGAATTGTTACTTTATCTAATAGGGAATTAAATAAATAATAAAGGTCACAGTGTACTCAGGCTTGCATTTGAATGGGGTTTTATTCCTGGCAAGGTGCCAGATTGCCTGAGCATGTACTGAATTGTCATATCTCTGGTGAAAATTCCTGCTGCTTCAGCAGACTAGCTACAGTATGTTGATCAAAAATGACTAAAATCAAGGGCATCGCAATCATTTGGAGCAAAATATATAACTCCGCTATGTTTTCAAACAAGCTTACAAATTCATTTTGATGAGTTAACAAGCACTAAAAAGTCCAACTATAGGATTGACCAGTTTTACTGTTGCTCTAATTAGGGGAGATCCAAGCAAATGGTTTTTTTGTTATATGATACTTTGCGCAGAGCAGCTTATGCTGAGGCCATGACATTTAATCATACCTAACTTTGATCATACTCAGTGGGACAGTTCGACCATTACAACACAAATGTTTTCCAGAAAATGCTATTGATTGTTCTCAAGACGTGGATAGAACAATCGCTTTCAGTGTGAACTAGCTGTGATATTTTGGTGATTTGTATTTCGATTGGAAAAAAGAAATGTCAACATTTTTACTCTTACACTTATCAAAGCGAAAGACAGAAGCAATTGTATATGTTCAATTTCAGGTATTCAGTGTCAGCAATAAGGATGCCTAGGTCAGGTTCAGCACAATTACACACTTAGCTTCCTTTCCACTGCTTCAGCAAGAACACCTTGCCACAACATTTTTAAAGCCAGGTTCATAACAGTAGCATCAAATTGAGAGGTAAATCAGAGAAAGCTTTACAATGTATCTTTTATCCAAGGAGAAACTATCTAAACCATTTCACAAACGTTCTTCACAGCCAGAAGAGTGAAGATTTTAATCCTATGTGATTGGCCTTAATTCAAATCCAAAGGCCAGTATTTTACCCACTCCACAATGCAACTCACATAGCTGCAAAAATTTGTAACACAGGCTTGAGAGATTAAATCTGTTGAAATTCACATTTTCCATATGTTCATTGTACTATGGATTTTCTTTCTTTGCCTGGATTATCATTATATTTGTCACCAAATGTAAATTCATAATTAGTGAGAATAAGTAATACTAAGGAATGATAAGAAAGAAAATGACTCATTTATATAGCACCTTATCATTCACAATTAGCCAAAAGTTCTTCATAAATCATTTGATTTGATGTGAAAGATGTGTAGCTTTCGTAAATTCCCAGCAGGAAAATATCACATGGAACATCAAAACAACAGCTACCCTTCAGAAATTTTGAACAGAACAATGGCAATGTGTAAGCTGCAAGCAGAGAGATAGTAATGACATGGGATCTTATCACATGGCAGTCTGTTATGTTAACAAAGTTAAATCTATTTATGTACATTTTCTCTTTCATTTATCTCCAAACACTGTCATTCAAGCAAAATACTAGATGGTCAAGATTGCCTTATTCTGCTCAAGTTATGTTAATATGACCCTGCTATCAGATTTAGAATGCATGGTGGAATAAATGTCAGCTTTGCCTTTTGACATTAGTGCCCCAGGTTAATTAATGGAAAATTAGTCTGAGCTCCTGTCTCTCAGTACTACTGTGCTACCAGCTGCCAATAATTTGGAACACTAAACAAAACATACTGAAGGCAATGGAAGTTCAAAGTGCAATTATGAGCAATGGTATTGAATGAAATTGCTTCTCTAATATAAATACCATTGAACAGTTAATTTATTTGAATTTGTGCTCCCAAAATGGGCCTTAGAAATCACTATACAATTTCCTAATAATGCCCGAGAAATTTAGCAGGTCTGGCAACATCTGTGGGGAGAAAATATTTCTATCAGGTATGACTCTTCAGAACCTAGTATAACTCTGCAGAGCTATACCAGACTTGAAATGTTAACTGTATTTCTTTCTCCACAGACACTATCAGACCTGTTAAGGTTCTCCAGCATTCCATGTGTTTCTCCAGATTTCCAACATCTGTAATACTTTGTTTCTATTCGGGCTTTCCATTCCTGAAAATATAAACTAAATCAAACAACTTTAAGTGTCGCATAGTTTCCCATAAGCATTAATATTAAAGCCAAAATCATGTTCCCGTGGACATAATTTGTTTGGAAAAACCAATGTACAGATCAGAATACTGTACCATTTATATGCAGTACTGTTTTTTTTCAATCAAACATGACATGCAAAATAAAGTAGATCGCAAAATGTAAAAGAAAAGCTCAGCATTTTGATATTTCAGTGCCTTCCTCAACAGAAAACAATTTTAAAAACATTATTAAGGTACAATGGCATACATTCATAAATAAGGTAAAAACAATGACTGCAGATGCTGGAAACCAGATTCTGGATGAGTGGTGCTGGAAGAGCACAGCAGTTCAGGCAGCATCCAGCACCACTAGTCCAGAATCTACATTCATAAATAGAATAACCTTTAAAATAATATAAATTTAACGCTCTAGAAGACATACAATAATAATGCAATTACTGTCAATAAATGTTTAAATTAAACTAACCCAATGAAGCTTCAATTTACCAGGCTGCATCTAGTGCCAAACATTGGTCAGCACAGGAAGAACTACCTTCATTGAACATGGCTGCCTCCAGGGAGAGACAAAGATTTAGACCATAAGGCCATAAACCATAAGATATAGCAGTAGAATTAGACCATTTGGCCCATTGAGTATGCTCTGCCATTGAACCATTGCTGATATATTTCTCAACCACATTCTTTTGCCTTCTCCCCATAACCCTTGATCCCTTCATTAAACAAGAATCTTTGTATCTCTGTCCTGAATGTACTCAATAACTTGCTGTCCACAGCCTTCTTCAGTGCAAGTTTAGAATGGCAGCCAGAAGAAAGTAAATAGTAATTACTTTGAAGGCAAGCTGGAGAAAGTGGGGCAGAAGCGTTGAGATGGCACAGGTTGGATGAAAATGGGCTGAGAGCAGTAACAGGAACTGGAGAAAGACAAAGCACTAATCGAGAAAACTTCTATCCAATTTCATTTGACTAGATTCACAAGACAACTTGACCCATCTCAAATCATCCATCCAGACAACTGGTGTCATCCACCCACATAGCATTGAATGACCTAGAAATTTAATCACACCCAAAGATGGATATGATGCCGTGCAAGTTCTTGACTAATTATTTCTTAAATTATTTTATTGCTTTCATCTCCACTATTCTATAGAGAGGTATTCTTCCAAATATCGATTTCCCTTCATGTATAAAAGTTCTTAACATCAGTCACAAATTTAAACTTTATTGAGTTAAACCATATTAAACAAACACAATTATTTAGTAATTTAATTATTAGAATATTTCACAATTGAATTTTGGGCAAAGTGAAAACTTCCATTTTGGCCCCTGCTTCAAACTCTATTCCCCACCTAATTTCTCTATTTAGAGCTGAAAATGTGTTGCTGGAAAAGTGCAGCAGGTCAGGCAGCATCCAAGGAGCAGGAGAATCGACATTTCGGGCATAAGCCCTTCTTCAGGAATGAGGAAAGTGTGCCAAGCAGGCTAAGATAAAAGGTAGGGAGGAGGGACTTGGGGGAAGGGCAACCAGGACAACCAGTACCTACAACAAATCCAAAGCCTCCAGCAACAGACCTTCCTCCAGATCCTCCGCTCCACGCTTGCAGCCATGCACCACTACCTACATTCCCTGCAATTAGCCCTACCCCAGCTCAGGACAACACTCTCACAGACTTGCAAAGGACCTCTACTGTTCTTCACATTTCCAACGCCCCTCCCCCAAGTCCCTCCTCCCTACCTTTTATCTTAGCCTGCTTGGCACACTTTCCTCATTCCTGAAGAAGGGCTCATGCCCGAATCGTCGATTCTCCTGCTCCTTGGATGCTGCCTGACCTGCTGCGCTTTTCCAGCAACACATTTTCAGCTCTGATCTCCAGCATCTGCAGTCCTCGCTTTCTCCTAATATCTCTATTTACTTCTTCATAGAAACAGTGTGAGATTAAGTCAATCTGTTTATAATTTTAATCTTAAATTCCATCCTGAGATGAGTTTAAGCTTATATTCACGCACCACTAAGACTGCCTACTTCAATATCTTCAACAATGCTCGACTTGGTCCTGACTCAGTTTGCCTTCTCTTGCACCACTTAACCATACCCTCATTAACTCCAAATGTGATCATTCCAGCGCACCCTTACCTTGCCTTGCTCAGTATAGCCTATTTCATCTTAAAGTCATCCAAAACTCTGGTGCCATGTGTTAACTTGTACTAAGTCCCATTTCCCTATCACACCTGTGCCCACAGATTTAATTCTGGTCTAGAAACATCTTGAGTTTAAAATTTTCATTATCATTTTCATATTCCTCCAACCTCAAGGCCCTCTGAGATATTTATGTTCCTTTTATTCTGACCTCTTATGCATTCCCAATTATAATTGCTCTGCCATTGGTGACCAAGCCATCAGTTGCTGTGGGTCAAAGCTCTACACGTTCCCCTTCATATCTCTGTATCTGTTTACCTTCACTTTCCTCCTTTAAGATACTTTCTGAAACCAACCTCTACGGCCAAGTTTTTGGTAATCTGACCTAAAATCTTGTTATCTGGTTCAATATCATTTTTAAATACTCTGATGATATTTATTTATGTTAAAGATACCATATTTTTAATGATAAATTGTTATTATTGTTCATTCCCTCAACCGAATCTCACAAGTTACGTTTTAACAATGTATTTAGCTTATTAAGCTCTACAACTTGGCTGAGTCTTCCTTAAGGATAAAGGAGTTAACATTGGAAGCAATAGTGATGACGATGAAGTCAAGTGACAGAAGAAAGTAGGGAGATCTGGTAGGGAGCAGCTGTGCTAACTTAGTGCAGCATTCCTTTGAGAAACTAAACAATCTCAAACCTAAAATCCAAATCAAACCATTTTCCAGGCTGAGATGTTTTGATTTCACTAGTCTTTCCTCAAACTGCAGACCTTAATGCTGGAAATAATATTAACATTTCTTTATTTCTTAGGTGTAGCTGGAGTAGTGTGTACAGTCATGAGTGCCACGTCATAGAAAAGATATGAATGTATTTGAGAAAGTGTTGGAATGATTACAAAAACATTCCAGAAATGGGAAACATCAGCTATGAGGATAGATTAAAGAAGTTGGGACTGTTTTCCTAGAAGCGAAGAAAACTGAGAGGAGATTTGATAGAGATTTTCACAATCATGAGTGGACTGGACAGAGTAGATTCAGAGATGCTATTCCCACTTTAAAAGGGAAAAAAAGAACAAGAAGACATTGACTTAGAGTCATAGAGATGTACAGCATGGAAACAGACCCTTCAGTCCAACCTATCCATGCCGACTAGATATCCCAACCCAACCTAGTCCCACCTGGCCCATATCCCTCCAAATCTATCTACCCATTTTGCACCTATTGCCTTTTGAGGAAGGAAATTCCAAAGTCCCACATTCCGATGAGAGAAAAAAAAGTTTCATTTTCTGTCTTAAATTGGTGACCCCATATCTGTAAACTATGACCCTAATTCAAGACTCTTTGAAAAGAGTTAGCATCCTTGATACATCCACCTGTTCAAGACCCCTCAGGATCTTATATGTCTCAGCTAATTCACCTCTGACTCTAACATCCATAGGATACAGGCTTTTCCTGTCTAACCTTTCATCATTCCAAGTATTACCTCAGTACACCTTCTGTGAACTGCATCCAATGAATTAACAAGCTTCTACAGTGATCAGTATTGTATACAAATCTCTGGATGCTGTTTCATTAATGTCCTGTATAAATTAAGTGTAATATCCCTACTTTTGCATTCAATTCACATCACAATAAAAGATAACGTTCTATTAACTTTCCTGATTACTTGTTGTACTGCGCACTGACCTTCTGGAATCCATGTGCTAGGACACCCAGATTGCTCTGCATCTCAGGGCTCTGCAACATCTCACCTTTTAGATAATATGCGTCATTCTTATTCTGTCAAATTTCACACTTCCTCATGATACTCCCTTTACCTGTTATTTGCATACTAACTCAACCTATCCAAATCCCTGTGTGGGCTCCTTATGTCCTCTGCACAACTCACATCTTATTTCCCCCAACTAATTTTGGATGGCATGGTGGCTCAGTGGTGAGCACTGCTGCCTCACACCGCCAGTAACCTGGGTTCAATTCCAGCAACTGTCTGTGTGGAGTTTGCAAACTCGCCCTGTGTCTGCGTGGGTTTCCCCCAGGTGTCCTGGTTTCCTCCCACAATTCAAAGATATGCAAGTCAGGTGAGTTGGCCACGCTAAATTGCCCATTGTGATAGGTGCATTAGTCAGGAGTAAATATAGGTGGGTTACTCTTCAGAGGGTCAGTATGGACTCGTTGGACAAAAAGGCCTGCTTCCACACTGTGGGGATTCTATAATTTAACTAACATACCTTTGGTTCCTTCATCCAAATTATTTATATAATTTGTAAGGAGCTGAGGCACTAGCACCAACCCTCCATGGCACACCACTCATCAATTCCTCCCAGCCTGAAAAAGAGTCATTTATTCCTATTTCTGCTTCCCAATATCCAGTAATCTTCTTCTACCCATGACCATGTCACTCCATACACTCTGAATTTTTTTTATTTCCAATAACCTTTGATGTTGCATCTTATCAAATGCCTTCTGGAAATCTAAGTAGTGGCTCCCCTGTAATTACAGCACAAGGTACTTTTTCAAAGAATTTCAATAAATTAATTAGACATGATTTTCCTTTGATAGAACCATGTTGGCTCCAACTGTTTACCTTGAACTTATCCAAATTCATATTACAACATTTTTAATAACAGCTTTTAACATATTCCCTATGAAAACTTCTAAGCTAATCGACGTGTCGTTTCCTATTTTCTGCCTTTCTCCTTTTTTTAAAATAAAGAAGTTACATTAGCAATTTTCTAAGCTAAAAGACCATTCCCCAAATCTAATGAGTTTTGGAAAACTAAAATAAACCCATCCTTTATCTCACTATTACTACTTTTATGACCCTAGTACAAAATCCATCAGAATCTGGGGATTTGCTGGAAATGCAAATTTGACAATTTGTTGTGAACTACTTACCTGGTAGATATAGTATTCTTGAGTTCTTCCCTCCCTTTCAATTCCTGACTTACACCTATTTCAGGATGCAGCTTGTATCCTGTCATGTGAAGACTAATGCAAGATACCTGTTCAATTTGTCTGCCATCTTGTTATCTTTCATTACTAATTTCCCAGACTCACTTTCTAGAGAACAAAAACTTACTTTGTTAAGTCTTTTCTTTTAAATACCTGAAGTACCTTTTCTTCGGATTTTGTATTAACGTTTTTTTCCTAATATTCTTTTAGTAACTTTTCTGCAGTTTTTTAAAAATATTCTGTTTCAAGTATGGCCTCAGTATTTTGAGTGGAAAAATTTGGGAAGTGTGGATGAAGTATTGAGGATGAAATGAATGACATTGAACCACGGGGTAATGAAGAATAAAGTCTCCATGATGTCATTCAGAGGAATAGGTGGAAGCATGAACAGGAACAGGATGAGTCGCTAACATGTGGATAGTGAGAGATAAAGATACAAAAAATGCAATGGAAGGAACGATATACACAATTCACCCTCTCCATTAGAAAGTATTAATTTTGGGGTTAGGAAAGAAATATATAAAAAGGTACAGGGAAGCAAAAAGGAAAATTATAGGGGGAAGCATCCATGGGGAAAGTGCAAAATTAAAGCAGAATAACCAGCAACACAATAATCTCAAACAAGAAGGAGACTGACCATGTTATCTGACAAACCATAAACAATACCATGGAAGATTGACTATGAATCAGAATTTCAAACAATTCTTGACATCATATCATATCAATCACTACATGAGTAGAAGGCATGAAAACATTCATGCATTCTCTCACAATTCAATGACTAAATCACTTAACAGAAAGCAGTTTCATTGGAAGTAAACGCATTCAAGAAATAAATGGAATGTGGTCAATTATCTACAAGGGGCTTCAACCGCCCATCTCCCTGATTACCTGGCTTCCACAGTAAGTAAGAACCATAGAACTGTTACAATGCAGGAGGGAGTCATTCCGCCCATCATACCTGCATCGGCTCTCAGTATTTCAATTTGTGCCAAATGACTGCCCTATCCCTGTAACCCTGCATGTTGTTTTTATTTAAATAATCATCCAATTCCATGTTGAATGCCTTATTTGAACCTGCCTCTGCCACAATTCTAGACAGTGCTTTCAAACCAAAGCATATACTGTGTGACAAAGCTTTCTATCTCACATTACACAGTTTCTTTTGGAAACGAAAACTACTCTCTGGTTCTTGTTTCTTTTATCAGTAGGAACAGTTTTTCCCTCTCCCCTTTGTCAGGACTCTTCATGATTTTGAATAGGGTCATAGAGATGTACAGCATGAAACAGACCCTTCGGTCCAACTCATCCATGCCGACTAGATATCTCAACCCAATCTAGTCACCTGCCAGCACCTGGCCCATATCCCTCCAAATCCTTCCTATTCATATACCCATCCAAATGCCTTTTAAATGTTGCAAATATACTAGCTTCCACCATATCCTCCAGCAGCTCATTCCATACACATTCTTTGCGAAAAGGATGCCCCTTTGCTCTCTTTTATATGTTTCCCCTCTCACCCTATACCTCTGCCCTCTAGTTCTGGACTCTCCCAACCGAGGAAAAAGACCTTGTCTATTTATCCTATCCATACCCCTTACGATTTTATAAACCTCTATAAGGTCACCTCTCATCCTCCAATCCTCCAGGGAAAACAATCCTAGCCTATTCAGCCTCTCCCTATGCTCAAATCCTCCAACCCTGGCAACATCCTTGGAATCTTTTCTGAACCCTTTCAAGTTTCACAACATATTTCTGATAGGAAGAAGACCAGAATTGTACGCAATATTCCAACAGTGGCCTAACTAATGTCCTGTACAGCCGCAACGTGACCTCCCAACTCCTGTATTCAACACTTAAAGTGATGTGCAAAAGATGTGAGAAAAAAAAATGTTTTCACAAACCGAGTTGTTAAGGTTTGGAATGCACTGCATAGAAATGTAGTAGAGTTAAGTTCCATTCAGGCATTCAAGAGGGCATTGGACGATTATCTGGATGGAAATGGTGTGCAATGAAAGGAGGAAAAAGCAGGAGATTGTCTCTGGGGAACAGAGCTTGTGCAGGCACAATGGGCTGAATGGTCTCCTTCTGCACTGTAACAATTTGATAATTCTGTGATTTCATTGTTGACACAGATCAAGGAGCAGTCTGACTAAAATGGCATACATGTCATTATTTCTTTACCCAATTTTATTCAAAGTCCAAAATTACAAAGCTAGTTTGCCAAACAATGGACAGCACAGTGCCTCGCAAAATGTTGCCATGGTTTTTAAAATTTCTTTAACTGTAGAACAGAGTATTATTCAAAGTGGATAAGTTGTATTCTTCATTGAGAAACTGTTGGTCTCTACCAAAGAACTAATTGCAGTGATGCTGCAGACTAACTATGACTCATTTTATGTCTTATAATTGTAAAGTGAACTAATAGCAACGAGATTTAAATGACATCTCCATATTGTCACCGTCCTGCTCTATAAAAACGAGCTCAGCTCAGCCCCTGCATATCACTAGTAATGTAAGAGTAGATGGAAATTCTGAATGCCTGTCAATAATGATATTTCACACTAAACAGGTTCAATGCAGGTTATTACTGCTGGTAGGAAAACCGACCAACTGAGACAGAAATTCAACTCAACATTTTTATTTTGTGCCATATAGATAGAAAAAAGAATTAAGACTAATTAGTTACACGTATAAATTGATATTTTTATAACTCAATCAGTCATAATCACAAAAGCACATGTACAATTACCATTTGCCTATTTAAATATGATTATTGTAAAAATTGCTGTGACATGCTGGACACAATTTTCTATTCTCAGTTTGCATGTGCATATGATTATTTAATTTTAAGCAAAAGGATGAAAGGTGGGTTTTTCTCTTTATCTACAATTGACATCTGAAGCTTAAATGTAAATGAATAGAAATTTATAATGACTCATTTTCAGGGGATAATTGATAGGAAACATGCAAAGGCATGCCTGAACATGCATGCTACTTAACCAGACTTATAACTCAAAATTCACTTGAACAATTGGGGAAAGCTTTTTGTTCACGTTGTGCTTCCAAAGGACATTTATGCTCAAATTTTCATCATCTACCTTATCAGGTGTGATGCTCATTGAAGCGTTGTGGAAAATGTTGGAAAAGAAGAATGGGATGTAAGTTCCACCTGGTTCTACAGGAAGGTTAATTTGTAAAAAATTACTTGATTAGAGGTGGCTGGTAAGAATGTAAGTTCCCACTAAATCTCATTACCAAATGATAGGTAACGAATGAGCACCATTTTGGACTCTTGTCCTGCGTTTGTTTCTTATCTGAATCAAAATTGACTCTTCTTTGTGTTGACACAATATTCTTTTCAATAAATTCCTGTCATATACATCAATTAGTAATTGCAATAAAGACAATACTAATGGATAATGGCAAATTTGTACACTATTTTCATATTATTACAATTGGGTTTTGAATAAACTGATAAATTTAATACATTGTGCCTTAGTACACATCTAAAATGGACATTATATTCAAAACCAAAATGGAAATTGCTGAAGAAAGTCAGCAGGTCTGGCAGCATCTGTAGAGAGAAAGCAGGGTTAATGTATTGTAAACATTATATTCCCCAATTTATGCCTACAGACTGAGGTCAAAGTAATAGTTAATTGATATTTTTAGCTTTAGCATCCCCTGTCATTTTAAATTATTGGTCATTTGCTATTGAGAGAATGGGTAGATAACATTCTCACACTGCTCTGACGTGACCCTCATTAGATTAGATTAGATTACTTACAGTGTGGAAACAGGCCCTTCGGCCCAACAAGTCCACACCGCCCCGCCGAAGCGCAACCCACCCATGCCCCTACATTTACCCCTTCCTAACACTACGGGCAATTTAGTATGGCCAATTCACCTGACCTGCACATCTTTGGACTGTGGGAGGAAACCGGAGCACCCGGAGGAAACCCACGCAGACACGGGGAGAACGTGCAAACTCCACACAGTCAGTCGCCTGAGGCTGTGGAAACAGGTGACTCTCAGTAAAGATGAATGAACTCTCCTCTCAATATTTCCACATAATGTATGGCTCAGAAGAAGAATTCATCTTGTGCAGAATCATGAGCTCAGACCTGCCTCTAATCTCTTTGTGGCGCTGGATCTCCCGCAGAATCTGTCACCTTTAGAATCTTCTTTGTAGGAGATGTTGCTTTAATAACACGATTGCCAGCCTACATGACCCTGTATATACAGAGCTTAAAAGAATCAGTAGGAGGCTGATGTTGCCATTTATCTCACCAACAAACTAAATTATCATCTGCTTGACATTAACCAAGATAGTCTTTTGAGTCTGTTTCCTTTGTATTTGTATAGTGTTTATCTCTGCTGCTCAGTATGTGTTACTCCTATAATCCATCAAATGAAATCTATGATCATTTTACTTACTTTTGGCTTCAATAATTACTAAGTTTAAAATATTTTCCCTCTGTGACTAAAAATTTGATTAAATGAAATCCAAACATATGTAAAATATTTTCTTTCCTATTAGTGTAATTATATTGCAAATCACAAAAAAGACATATGATAGAATTTATTGCGGCTGCTACAAGAAAACTATTATTGAATTGACATTATTCTCTCTTTGAATGAATTAACATAATCTAGAGAAATGTTAATGTAGCCTTAAATATGCTTGACTGTCTTTCATTGTCTCTTGATCCTCCAACAAACCGATTTTAAAATTCTTGTTCTTCTTTGCACAGTGGCATACGAACAGAACATCTTGAATATAAATGTTTATCTCTTGACAAAGAGTCTTTAATGGACTCAGATCTTTTCTTGGCATTAAAAAGCTTTTGGGAATGTTAATCTGAACATGAATTTTAAGAATATGCAATACATTTATAACATCTTAACAGCATTTTAATAATAAAGCATATTGTTGAATTAGATTCTACTTCCTGAAGATAATCTTGAATATCTATGATACAGAACTCTAACTTCTAACAGTTAGACTTCACTTTAGGTTTTCTATTCATTGCATTATATGTTTATGTTTACCTGCATGTGAAAACCAAAGGCTCCAACTAATGGGTTTTTTGGTTTGGTAAACCCAGCAACATTTTGGAACAACAAACAATGATGAAATGTACACATTTTAATTAGGAATTTACAATTAATGTTAATGAATTAGTCCAGTGAAATGCAAAAGTAACTCTCGGTTGACTCAACGGGTAACTGCATTGTGTGGCACTGTATTGGCAGCAGTGAATGGTGACCTTTATGACAGGTGAGACGCAGGTGTGCATACCTAACCAACCAATAATGTTACCATGGCAACAAATTTTCATGTGGAATTCCAGTGACAACATTAGAAGGTTTATTTTCTGGTTTACCAGTTATTCGTCTAAGTACAAAAAGACTACACTATACAAAAGCCCTTAAATGTTTTACATACATTATGGTAGTGCATTTTCTTTTTCAAAACAAAGCATTTTATTCTAAAGTACTCATAATTCACAGTGTGTGGAAGTAATGGCAACCAGCTGCACAGATTTGTATGTCTTATTTATTGTTATGCCCAGCCCTTAACCACGGGTTGACAGAATTACATTATTTATTAGTTGTATAGCCTGTTCTTGATGCCTGAATCCCAGCAGTACTGCAGCATGCTGCTGGTCAGGCTGTGGGTTGCAGATAGCCAGTTCTTATCTGAGTAGCAAATCTATTTATTTTTATATCATTTTTTGCTAATGTAGATCTTATTATTGTTGAAACTGGCTCTCAACACAATTAAAGTAGATATTTTAATACTGTCTATTGACTATGATCCACTTAGCCCACTCCACATTATTCCCTGAACTGGGAGCCAGAAACAGGATGTTTCATGCCAAATTGTTCACATGCATGCAAGTATTTCACTTGCATCATTTGAATCTGAGCACTGAGCCTCACAGATCATGAAATTACCAAATGCTTGATCTATGCTAAGTTCACCACTTTTATTTGAGATAGTAAAAGTACTGGTCATAGAAACTGTTATCACCCATCCTTGGGTTGGAAACGAGGAAAGTAAGAGTAAAGTTTCAAGCTCTTGATTGCCAATTAATGTCTTTTGTTTGGAAATGTGAGGACACACTCAGGTTCAGCAACAATACTACCAATCCAGTCGAATCAATTAACGACACAGACAATTCAGCTTTCAGTGCGAAGGTTGGCAGACAACCTTGATACCAAGAAGTTTCCAGGGTACTTTAAATCATGCCCAGCATGAGTTAATATCTCTAAAAAAGAAGACATAAGTGCAGAAAGTGCATTGTATCATGTAGAAGGTTAATCATAGCTGGTATTTTAAATATTTCAGCTGCCATCTATCAAATTCATAATGTTATTCAAACAAGATAATCCGAAGCATGACTACAGAACATGTCAATGTTTAAATAAGACAAGTTTAAGTTACTACAGACAATTACTGAAAGAGTTTATTTAGTGAAATGAATCAATGGCTAAACAGTAGAATTGCCTTTCATTGCTTCTTGCTTTCCCTTTTCGATAACAGTTCCCACCGTTTGGCCAAAAGCAATACTGCATTATCTGAGATGATTTGATTTACTTATTGTCGTGTGTACTTAGTTACAAAATACAGTGAAAAGCGCTGCATTGTGTTGCGACTCTCCGGTGCCATCTTAATACACAGAAAAATAAACCAAAACACAGAATATAAAGGCAGAAAAATAAAGAACTAAAGTTTGGCTTTACTGTCCTTCTTGTTAGGTGCTCAGTCATGGAACTGGAGATGCCAGGCTCAAGTCCCCTCGCCACGGCATAGGAGCAACAGTCTTCACTCTTTGGTACCAATGCAGCTGCGACCGATGCTGCTGCAAACGTGAGTTCCCTCTGGATCACTACAATGCAGCTGGCACCGATGCAACTGCACACGTGAGTCCCCTCTGGATCACTACAATGCAGCTGACACCAATGCTGCTGCTCCCGTGAGTCCCCTCTGGATCTCTACAATGCAGCTGACACCAATGCTGCTGCTACCGTGAGTCCCCTCTGGATCTCTACAATGCAGCTGACACCGATGCTGCTGCTACCGTGAGTCCCCTCTGGATCTCTACAATGCAGCTGACACCAATGCTGCTGCTCCCGTGAGTCCCCTCTGGATCTCTACAATGCAGCTGACACCGATGCTGCTGCTATCGTGAATCCCCTCTGGATCTCTACAATGCAGCTGACACCAATGCTGCTGCTCCCATGAGTCCCCTCTGGATCTCTACAATGCAGCCGGCACCGATGCCGCTGCTCCCATGAGTCCCCTCTGGATCTCTACAATGCAGCTGACACTGATGCTACTGCTCCCGTGAGTCCCCGCTGGATCTCTACAATGCAGCTAGCACCGATGCTGCTGCTCCCATGAGTCCCCTCTGGATCTCTACAATACAGCTGACACCGATGCTGCTGCTCCCGTGAGTCCCCTCTGGATCTCTACAATGCAGCAGGCACCGATGCTGCTGCTCCCGTGAGTTCCCTCTGGATCTCTACAATGCAGCTGGCACCGATGCTACTGCACACGTGAGTCCCCTCTGGATCTCTACAATGCAGCTGGCACCGATGCTGCTGCTACCGTGAGTCCCCTCTGGATCTCTACAATGCAGCTGACACCAATGCTGCTGCTCCCATGAGTCCCCTCTGGATCTCTACAATGCAGCCGGCACCGATGCCGCTGCTCCCATGAGTCCCCTCTGGATCTCTACAATGCAGCTGACACTGATGCTACTGCTCCCGTGAGTCCCCGCTGGACCTCTACAATGCAGCAAGCACCGATGCTGCTGCTCCCATGAGTCCCCTCTGGATCTCTACAATACAGCTGACACCGATGCTGCTGCTCCCGTGAGTCCCCTCTGGATCTCTACAATGCAGCTGACACCAATGCTGCTGTTCCCATGAGTCTTCCCTGGATCTCTACAATGCAGCTGGCACCGATGCCGCTGCTCCCGTGAGTCCCCTCTGGATCTCTACCATGCAGCTGGCACCGATGCTGCTGCTCCCGTGAGTCCCCTCTGGATCTCTACAATGCGGCTGACACCGATGCTGCTGCTCCCGTGATTCCCTCTGGATCTCTACAATGCAGCTGCCACCGATGCTGCTGCTCCCGTGAGTCCCCTCTGGATCTCTACAATGCAGCTGGCACCGATGCAACTGCACACGTGAGTCCCCTCTGGATCACTACAATGCAGCTGACACCGATGCTGCTGCTCCCATGAGTCCCCTCTGGATCTCTACAATGCAGCTGACACCAATGCTGCTGCTCCCGTGAGTCCCCTCTGGATCTCTACAATGCAGCTGACACCGATGCTGCTGCTACCGTGAGTCCCCTCTGGATCTCTACAATGCAGCTGACACCGATGCTGCTGCTACCGTGAGTCCCCTCTGGATCTCTACAATGCAGCTGACACCAATGCTGCTGCTCCCGTGAGTCCCCTCTGGATCTCTACAATGCAGCTGACACCGATGCTGCTGCTATCGTGAATCCCCTCTGGATCTCTACAATGCAGCTGACACTGATGCTGCTGCTATCGTGAATCCCCTCTGGATCTCTACAATGCAGCTGACACTGATGCTACTGCTCCCGTGAGTCCCCTCTGGATCTCTACAATGCAGCTGGCACCGATGCTACTGCACACGTGAGTCCCCTCTGGATCTCTACAATGCAGCCGGCACCGATGCCGCTGCTCCCATGAGTCCCCTCTGGATCTCTACAATGCAGCTGACACTGATGCTACTGCTCCCGTGAGTCCCCTCTGGATCTCTACAATGCAGCTGGCACCGATGCTACTGCACACGTGAGTCCCCTCTGGATCTCTACAATGCAGCTGGCACCGATGCTGCTGCTACCGTGAGTCCCCTCTGGATCGCTACAATGCAGCTGACACCGATGCTGCTGCTATCGTGAGTCCCCTCTGGATCTCTACAATGCAGCTGACACCAATGCTGCTGCTCCCATGAGTCCCCTCTGGATCTCTACAATGCAGCCGGCACCGATGCCGCTGCTCCCATGAGTCCCCTCTGGATCTCTACAATGCAGCTGACACTGATGCTACTGCTCCCGTGAGTCCCCGCTGGATCTCTACAATGCAGCAAGCACCGATGCTGCTGCTCCCATGAGTCCCCTCTGGATCTCTACAATACAGCTGACACCGATGCTGCTGCTCCCGTGAGTCCCCTCTGGATCTCTACAATGCAGCTGACACCAATGCTGCTGTTCCCATGAGTCCTCCCTGGATCTCTACAATGCAGCTGACACCAACGCTGCTGTTCCCATGAGTCCTCCCTGGATCTCTACAATGCAGCTGACACCAACGCTGCTGTTCCCATGAGTCCCCTCTGGATCTCTACAATGCAGCTGACACCGGTGCTGCTGCTCCCGTGAGTCCCCTCTGGATCTCTACAATGCAGCTGGCACCGATGCTGCTGTTCCCGTGAGTCCCCTCTGGATCTCTACAATGCAGCTGGCACCGATGCCGCTGCTACCGTGAGTCCCCTCTGGATCTCTACAATGCAGCTGACACCAATGCTGCTGCTACCGTGAGTCCCCTCTGGATCTCTACAATGCAGCTGACACCGATGCTGCTGCTACCGTGAGTCCCCTCTGGATCTCTACAATGCAGCTGACACCGATGCAGCTGCTACCGTGAGTCCCCTCAGGATCTCTACAATGCAGCTGGCACCGATGCTGCTGCTACTAAGAGTCCCCTCTGGATCTCTACAATGCAGCTGACACTGATGCTGCTGCTCCCATGAGTCCTCCCTGGATCTCTACAATGCAGCTGACACCGATGCTACTGCTCCCGTGAGTCCCCTCTGGATCTCCACAATGCAGCTGACACCAATGCCGCTGCTACCGTGAGTCCCCTCTGGATCTCTACAATGCAGCTGGCACCGATGCCGCTGCTACCGTGAGTCCCCTCTGGATCTCTACAATGCAGCTGGCACCAATGCCGCTGCTACCGTGAGTCCCCTCTGGATCTCTACAATGCAGCTGACACCGATGCTGCTGCTCCCGTGAGTCCCCTCTGGATCTCTACAATGCCGCCGGCACCGATGGTGATGCTCCCGTGAGACCCCCTGGATCTCTACAATGCAGCTGGCACCGATGCCGCAGCTACCTTACGTCCCCTCGCGATCTCTACAATGCAGCTGACACCAATGCTGCTGATACCGTGAGTCCCCTCTGGATCACTACAATGCAGCCGGCACCGATGCTGCTGCTCCCATCAGTCCCCCCTGGATCTCTACAATGCAGCTGGCACCGATGCCGCTGCTACCGTGAGTCCTCTCTGGATCTCTACAATGCAGCTGGCACTGATGCTGCTGCTACCGTGAGTCCCCTCTGGATCTCTACAATGCAGCTGGCACCGATGCTGCTGCTCCCGTAAATCCCCTCTGGATCTCTACAATGCAGCTGGCACCAATGCCGCAGCTACCATGAGTCCCCTCTGGATCTCTAGAATGCAGCTGGCACCGATGCCGCTGCTACTAAGAGTCCCCTCTGGATCTCTACAATGCAGCTGGCACCGATGCTGCTGCTCCCGTGAATCCCCTCTGGATCTCTACAATGCAGCTGGCACCGATGCCGCTGCTCCCGTGAGTCCCCTCTGGATCTCTACCATGCAGCTGGCAACGATGCCGCTGCTACCGTGAGTCCCCTCTGGATCTCTACAATGCAGCTGACACCAATGCTGCTGCTCGCATGAGTCCCCTCTGGATCTCTACAATGCAGCTGACACCGATGCTGCTGCTCCCATGAGTCCCCTCTGGATCTCTACAATGCAGCTGACACCGATGCTGCTGCTCCCGTGAGTCCCCTCTGGATCTCTACAATGCAGCTGACACCAATGCTGCTGCTCCCATGAGTCCTCCCTGGATCTCTACAATGCAGCTGACACCGATGCTACTGCTCCTGTGAGTCCCCTCTGGATCTCTACAATGCAGCTGGCACCGATGCTACTGCACACGTGAGTCCCCTCTGGATCTCTACAATGCAGCCGGCACCGATGCCGCTGCTCCCATGAGTCCCCTCTGGATCTCTACAATGCAGCTCACACCGATGCTGCTGCTCCCATGAGTCCCCTCTGGATTACTACGTTGCAGCTGGCACCGATGCTACTGCTCCCATGAGTCCCCTCTGGATCTCTACAATGCAGCTGGCACCGATGCTGCTGCTACCGTGAGTCCCCTCTGGATCTCTACAATGCAGCTGACACCGATGCTGCTGCTATCGTGAGTCCCCTCTGGATCTCTACAATGCAGCTGACACCAATGCTGCTGCTCCCATGAGTCCCCTCTGGATCTCTACAATGCAGCCGGCACCGATGCCGCTGCTCCCATGAGTCCCCTCTGGATCTCTACAATGCAGCTGACACTGATGCTACTGCTCCCGTGAGTCCCCGCTGGATCTCTACAATGCAGCAAGCACCGATGCTGCTGCTCCCATGAGTCTTCCCTGGATCTCTACAATGCAGCTGCCACCAAAGCTGCTGTTCCCATGAGTCCCCTCTGGATCTCTACAATGCGGCTGACACCGATGCTGCTGCTCCCGTGAGTCCCCTCTGGATCTCTACAATGCAGCTGACACCAATGCTGCTGTTCCCATGAGTCCTCCCTGGATCTCTACAATGCAGCTGACACCAACGCTGCTGTTCCCATGAGTCCCCTCTGGATCTCTACAATGCAGCTGACACCGGTGCTGCTGCTCCCGTGAGTCCCCTCTGGATCTCTACAATGCAGCTGGCACCGATGCTGCTGTTCCCGTGAGTCCCCTCTGGATCTCTACAATGCAGCTGGCACCGATGCCGCTGCTACCGTGAGTCCCCTCTGGATCTCTACAATGCAGCTGACACCGATGCTGCTGCTCCCGTGAGTCCCCTCTGGATCTCTACAATGCAGCTGACACCGATGCTGCTGCTACCGTGAGTCCCCTCTGGATCTCTACAATGCAGCTGACACCGATGCAGCTGCTACCGTGAGTCCCCTCAGGATCTCTACAATGCAGCTGGCACCGATGCCGCTGCTACCGTGAGTCCCCTCTGGATCTCTACAATGCAGCTGGCACCGATGCTGCTGCTACCGTGAGTCCCCTCTGGATCTCTACAATGCAGCTGGCACCGATGCCGCTGCTACCGTGAGTCCCCTCTGGATCTCTACAATGCAGCTGGCACCGATGCTGCTGCTACTAAGAGTCCCCTTTGGATCTCTACAATGCAGCTCACACCGATGCTGCTGCTCCCGTGAGTCCCCTCTGGATCTCTACAATGCAGCTGGCACCGATGCTGCTGCTACTAAGAGTCCCCTTTGGATCTCTACAATGCAGCTCACACCGATGCTGCTGCTCCCATGAGTCCCCTCTGGATTACTACGTTGCAGCTGGCACCGATGCTACTGCTCCCATGAGTCCCCTCTGGATCTCTACAATGGAGCTGGCACCAATGCCGCTGCTACCGTGAGTCCCCTCTGGATCTCTACAATGCAGCTGACACCGATGCTGCTGCTCCCGTGAGTCCCCTCTGGATCTCTACAATGCAGCTGACACCAATGCTGCTTCTACCGTGAGTCCCCTCTGGATCACTACAATGCAGCTGACACCAATGCTGCTTCTACCGTGAGTCCCCTCTGGATCTCTACAATGCCGCCGGCACCGATGGTGCTGCTCCCGTGAGACCCCCTGGATCTCTATAATGCAGCTGGCACCGATGCCGCAGCTACCTTAAGTCCCCTCTCGATCTCTACAATGCAGCTGACACCAATGCTGCTGATACCGTGAGTCCCCTCTGGATCACTACAATGCAGCCGGCACCGATGCTGCTGCTCCCATCAGTCCCCCCTGGATCTCTACAATGCAGCTGGCACTGATGCTGCTGCTACCGTGAGTCCTCTCTGGATCTCCACAATGCAGCAGACACCGATGCTGCTGCTCCCGTGAGTCCCCTCTGGATCTCTACAATGCAGCTGACACCGATGCTGCTGCTACCGTGAGTCCCCTCAGGATCTCTACAATGCAGCTGGCACCGATGCTGCTGCTACCGTGAGTCCCCTCTGGATCTCTACAATGCAGCTGGCACCGATGCCGCTGCTACCGTGAGTCCCCTCTGGATCTCTACAATGCAGCTGGCACCGATGCTGCTGCTACTAAGAGTCCCCTCTGGATCTCTACAATGCAGCTGACACCGATGCTACTGCTCCCGTGAGTCCCCTCTGGATCTCTACAATGCAGCTGGCACCGATGCTGCTGCTACTAAGAGTCCCATTTGGATCTCTACAATGCAGCTCACACCGATGCTGCTGCTCCCATGAGTCCCCTCTGGATTACTACGTTGCAGCTGGCACCGATGCTACTGCTCGCATGAGTCCCCTCTGGATCTCTACAATGCAGCTGGCACCAATGCCGCTGCTACCGTGAGTCCCCTCTGGATCTCTACAATGCAGCTGACACCGATGCTGCTGCTCCCGTGAGTCCCCTCTGGATCTCTACAATGCAGCTGACACCAATGCTGCTTCTACCGTGAGTCCCCTCTGGATCACTACAATGCAGCTGACACCAATGCTGCTTCTACCGTGAGTCCCCTCTGGATCTCTACAATGCCGCCGGCACCGATGGTGCTGCTCCCGTGAGACCCCCTGGATCTCTACAATGCAGCTGGCACCGATGCCGCAGCTACCTTAAGTCCCCTCTCGATCTCTACAATGCAGCTGACACCAATGCTGCTGATACCGTGAGTCCTCTCTGGATCTCCACAATGCAGCAGACACCGATGCTGCTGCTCCCATCAGTCCCCCCTGGATCTCTACAATGCAGCTGGCACTGATGCTGCTGCTACCGTGAGTCCTCTCTGGATCTCCACAATGCAGCAGACACCGATGCTGCTGCTCCCGTGAGTCCCCTCTGAATCTCTACAATGCAGCTGGCACCGATGCTGCTGCTACCGTGAGTCCCCTCTGGATCTCTACAATGCAGCTGGCACCGATGCTGCTGCTCCCGTAAATCCCCTCTGGATATCTACAATGCAGCTGGCACCAATGCCGCAGCTACCATGAGTCCCCTCTGGATCTCTAGAATGCAGCTGGCACCGATGCCGCTGCTACTAAGAGTCCCCTCTGGATCTCTACAATGCAGCTGGCACCGATGCTGCTGCTCCCGTGAATCCCCTCTGGATCTCTACAATGCAGCTGGCACCGATGCCGCTGCTCCTGTGAGTCCCCTCTGGATCTCTACCATGCAGCTGGCAACGATGCCGCTGCTACCGTGAGTCCCCTCTGGATCTCTACAATGCAGCTGACACCAATGCTGCTGCTCCCATGAGTCCCCTCTGGATCTCTACAATGCAGCTGACACCGATGCTGCTGCTCCCGTGAGTCCCGTCTGGATCTCTACAATGCACCTGACACCAATGCTGCTGCTCCCATGAGTCCTCCCTGGATCTCTACAATGCAGCTGACACCGATGCTACTGCTCCTGTGAGTCCCCTCTGGATCTCCACAATGCAGCTGACACCGATGCTGCTGCTACCGTGAGTTCCCTCTGGATCTCTACAATGCAGCTGGCACCGATGCTGCTGCTCCCGTGAGTCCCCTCTGGATCTCTACAATGCAGCTGGCACCGATGCTACTGCTACCGTGAGTCCCCTCTGGATCTCTAGAATGAAGCTGGCACCGAAGCTGCTGCTACTAAGAGTCCCCTTTGGATCTCTACAATGCAGCTGACACCGATGCTGCTGCTCCCATGAGTCCCCTCTGGATTACTACGATGCAGCTGGCACCGATGCTACTGCTCCCATGAGTCCCCTCTGGATCTCTACAATGCAGCTGACACCAATGCAGTTGCTGTTCCCGTGAGTCCCCTCTGGATCTCTACAATGCAGCTGACACCAATGCTGCTGCTACCATGAGTCCCCTCTGGATCTCTACAATGCAGCTGACACCAATGCTGCTGCTATCGTGAGTCCCCTCTGGATCTCTACAATGCAGCTGGCACCGATGCCGCTGCTACTAAGAGTCCCCTCTGGATCTCTACAATGCAGCTGACACCAATGCTGCTGCTATCGTGAGTCCCCTCTGGATCTCTACAATGCAGCTGGCACCGATGCCGCTGCTACAGTGAGTCCCCTCTGGATCTCTACAATGCAGCTGGCACTGATGCCGCTGCTACTGTGAGTCCCCTCTGGATCTCTACAATGCAGCTGGCACCGATGCTACTGCTCCCGTGAGTCCCCTCTGGATCTCTACAATGCAGCTGGCACCGATGGTGCTGCTCCCGTGAGTCCCCTCTGGATCTCTACAATGCAGCCGGCACCGATGCTGCTGCTCCCATGAGTCCCCCATGGATCTCTACAATGCAGCTGGCACTGATGCTGCTACCGTGAGTCCTCCCTGGATCTCCACAATGCAGCTGACACCGATGCTGCTGCTACCGTGAGTCCCCTCTGGATCTCTACAATGCAGCTGGCACCGATGCCGCTGCTACTAAGAGTCCCCTCTGGATCTCTACAATGCAGCTGGCACCGATGCTGCTGCTCCCGTGAATCCCCTCTGGATCTCTACAATGCAGCTGGCACCGATGCCGCTGCTCCCGTGAGTCCCCTCTGGATCTCTACAATGCAGCTGGCACCGATGCCGGTGCTACTGTGAGTCCCCTCTGGATCTCTACAATGCAGCTGACACCAATGCTGCTACTCCCATGAGACCCCTCTGGATCTCTACAATGCAGCTGACACCAATGCTGCTGCTCCCATGAGTCCCCTCTGGATCTCTACAATGCAGCTGACACCAATGCTGCTACTCCCATGAGTCCCCTCTGGATCTCTACAATGCAGCTGGCACCGATGCTGCTGCTCACATGAGTCCCCTCTGGATCTCTACAATGCAGCTGACACCGATGCTCCTGCTCACATGAGTCCCCTCTGGATCTCTACAACGCAACTGACACCAATGCTGCTGCTCCCATGATTCCTCCCTGGATCTCGTCAATGCAGCTGACACCGATGCTACTGCTCCCGTGAGTCCCCTCTGGATCTCCACAATGCAGCTGACACCAATGCATCTGCTACCGTGAGTCCCCTCTGGATCTCTACAATGCAGCTGGCACCGATGCTGCTGCTCCCGTGAGTCCCCTCTGGATCTCTACAATGCAGCTGACACCAATGCTGCTGCTCCCATGAGTCCCCTCTGGATCTCTACAATGCAGCTGGCACCGATGCTGCTGCTCCCGTGAGTCCCCTCTGGATCTCTACAATGCAGCTGGCATTGATGCCGTTGCCACCGTGAATCCCCTCTGGATCTCTACAATGCAGCTGGCACCGATGCTGCTGCTACTAAGAGTCCCCTCTGGATCTCTACAATGCAGCTGACACCGATGCTACTGCTCCCATGAGTCCCCTCTGGATCTCTACAATGCAGCTGGCACCGATGCCGCTGCTGTTCCCATGAGTCCCCTCTGGATCTCTACAATGCAGCTGGCACCGATGCCGCTGCTACCGTGAGTCCCCTCTGGATCTCTACAATGCAGCTGACACCAATGCCGCTGCTCCCGTGAGTCCCCTCTGGATCTCTACACTGCAGCTGGCACCGATGCCGCTGCTACTGTGAGTCCCCTCTGGATCTCTACAATGCAGCTGGCACCGATGCTGCTGCTACTAACAGTCCCCTCTGGATCTCTACAATGCAGCTGACACCAATGCTGCTACTCCCATGAGTCCCCTCTGGATCTCTACAATGCAGCTGGCACCGATGCTGCTGCTCACATGAGTCCCCTCTGGATCTCTACAATGCAGCTGACACCGATGCATCTGCTACCGTGAGTCCCCTCTGGATCTCCACAATGCAGCTGACACCAATGCTGCTGCTCCCATGAGTCCCCTCTGGATCTCTACAATGCAGCTGGCACCGATGCTGCTGCTCCCGTGAGTCCCCTCTGGATCTCTACAATGCAGCTGACACCAATGCTGCTGCTCCCATGAGTCCCCTCTGGATCTCTACAATGCAGCTGGCACCGATGCTGCTGCTACCGTGAGTCCCCTCTGGATCTCTACAATGCAGCTGGCACCGATGCTGCTGCTACTAAGAGTCCCCTTTGGATCTCTGCAATGCAGATGACACCGATGCTGCTGCTCCCATGAGTCCCCTCTGGATCACTACAATGCAGCTGACACCAATGCTGCTGCTCCCATGAGTCCCCTCTGGATCTCTACAATGCAGCTGGCACCGATGCCGCTGCTACCGTGAGTCCCCTCTGGATCTCTACAATGCAGCTGACACCAATGCTGCTGCTCCCCTGAGTCCCCTCTGGATCTCTACAATGCAGCTGGCACCGATGCCGCTACTCCCGTGAGTCCCCTCTGGATCTCTACAATGCAGCTGGCACCGATGCTGCTGCTACTAAGAGTCCCCTCTGGATCTCTACAATGCAGCTGACACCGATGCTGCTGACACCGTGAGTCCCCGCTGGATCTCTACAATGCAGCCGGCACCGATGCTGCTGCTCCCATGAGTCCCCTCTGGAACTCTACAATGCAGCTGGCACCGATGCCGCTGCTTCTAAGAGTCCTCTCTGGATCTCGACAATGCAGCTGGCACCGATGCCGCTGCTACTAAGAGTCCCCTCTGGATCTCTGCAATGCAGCTGGCACCGATGCTGCTGCTCCCGTGAATCCCCTCTGGATCTCTACAATGCAGCTGGCACCGATGCCGCTGCTACCGTGAGTCCCCTCTGGATCTCTACAATGCAGCTGGCACCGATGCTGCTACTCCCATGAGTCGCCTCTGGATCTCTACAATGCAGCTGACACCAATGCTGCTACTCCCATGAGTCCCCTCTGGATCTCTACAATGCAGCTGGCACCGATGCTGCTGCTACTAAGAGTCCCCTCTGGATCTCTACAATGCAGCTGACACCAATGCTGCTACTCCCATGAGTCCCCTCTGGATCTCAACAATGCAGCTGGCACCGATGCTGCTGCTCACATGAGTCCCCTCTGGATCTCTACAATGCAGCTGACACCGATGCTGCTGCTCCCATGAGTCCCGTCTGGATCTCTACAACGCAACTGACACCAATGCTGCTGCTCCCATGAGTCCTCCCTGGATCTCGTCAATGCAGCTGGCACTGATGCTGCTGTTCCCATGAGTCCTCCCTGGATCTCTACAATGCAGCTGACACCGATGCTACTGCTCCCGTGAGTCCCGTCTGGATCTCTACAACGCAACTGACACCAATGCTGCTGCTCCCATGAGTCCTCCCTGGATCTCGTCAATGCAGCTGGCACTGATGCTGCTGCTCCCATGAGTCCTTCCTGGATCTCTACAATGCAGCTGACACCGATGCTACTGCTCCCGTGAGTCCCCTCTGGATCTCCACAATGCAGCTGACACCAATGCATCTGCTACCGTGAGTCCCCTCTGGATCTCTACAATGCAGCTGGCACCGGTGCTGCTGCTAACGTGAGTCCCCTCTGGATCTCTACAATGCAGCTGGCATCGATGCCGTTGCCACCGTGAGTCCCCTCTGGATCTCCACAATGCAGCTGACACCAATGCATCTGCTACCGTGAGTCCCCTCTGGATCTCTACAATGCAGCTGGCACCGATGCTGCTGCTACCGTGAGTCCCCTCTGGATCTCTACAATGCAGCTGACACCGATGCTGCTGCTCCCATGAGTCCCCTCTGGATCACTACGATGCAGCTGGCACCGATGCTACTGCTCCCATGAGTCCCCTCTGGATCTCTACAATGCAGCTGGCACCGATGCTGCTGCTCCCCTGAGTCCCCTCTGGATCTCTACAATGCAGCTGGCACCGATGCTTCTGCTACCATGAGTCCCCTCTGGATCTCTACAATGCAGCTGACACCAATGCTGCTGCTCCCCTGAGTCCCCTCTGGATCTCTACAATGCAGCTGGCACCGATGCTGCTGCTACCATGAGTCCCCTCTGGATCTCTACAATGCAGCTGGCACCAATGCCGCTGCTCCCGTGAGTTCCCTCTGGATCACTCCAATGCATCTTGCACCGATGCTGCTGCTACTAAGAGTCCCCTCTGGATCTCTACAATGCAGCTGACACCGATGCGGCTTCTCCCATGAGTCCCCTCTGGATCTCTACAATGCAGCTGACACCGATGCTGCTGCTCCCGTGAGTCCCGTCTGGATCTCTACAATGCAGCTGACACCAATGCTGCTGCTCCCATGAGTCCTCCCTGGATCTCTACAATGCAGCTGGCACTGATGCTGCTGTTCCCATGAGTCCTCCCTGGATCTCTACAATGCAGCTGACACCGATGCTACTGCTCCCGTGAGTCCCCTCTGGATCTCCACAATGCAGCTGACACCAATGCTGCTGCTACCGTGAGTCTCCTCTGGATCTCTACAATGCAGCTGGCACCGATGCTGCTGCTCCCGTGAGTCCTCTCTGGATCTCTACAATGCAGCTGACACCAATGCTGCTGCTCCCATGAGTCCTCCCTGGATCTCTACAATGCAGCTGACACTGATGCTGCTGTTCCCATAAGTCCTCCCTGGATCTCTACAATGCAGCTGACACCGATGCTACTGCTCCCGTGAGTCCCCTCTGGATCTCCACAATGCAGCTGACCACCAATGCTGCTGCTACCGTGAGTCCCCTCTGGATCTCTACAATGCAGCTGACACCAATGCTGCTGCTAACGTGAGTCCCCTCTGGATCTCTACAATGCAGCTGGCACCGATGCTGCTGCTCCAGTGAGTCCCCCCTGGATCTCTACAATGCAGCTGACACCGATGCTGCTGCTCCCATGAGGCCCCTCTGGATCTCTACAATGCAGCTGACACCGATGCTACTGCTCCCGTGAGTCCCCTCTGGATCTCCACAATGCAGCTGGCACCGATGCTGCTGCTACCGTGAGTCCCCTCTGGATCTCTACAATGCAGCTGGCACCGATGCTGCTGCTACCGTGAGTCCCCTCTGGATCTCTACAATGCAGCTGGCACCGATGCTGCTGCTACCGTGAGTCCCCTCTGGATCTCTACAATGCAGCTGGCACCGATGCTGCTGCTACCGTGAGTCCCCTCTGGATCTCTACAATGCAGCTGGCACCGATGCCGCTGCTACCGTGAGTCCCCTCTGGATCTCTACAATGCAGCTGGCATCGATGCTGCTGCTACCGTGAGTCCCCTCTGGATCTCTACAATGCAGCTGGCACCGATGCTGCTGCTACCGTGAGTCCCCTCTGGATCTCTACAATGCAGCTGGCACCGATGCTGCTGCTACCGTGAGTCCTCTCTGGATCTCTACAATGCAGCTGGCACCGATGCTGCTGCTACCGTGAGTCCTCTCTGGATCTCTACAATGCAGCTGGCACCGATGCTGCTGCTACCGTGAGTCCTCTCTGGATATCTACAATGCAGCTGGCACTGATGCTGCTGCTACCGTGAGTCCCCTCTGGATCTCTACAATGCAGCTGGCACCGATGCTGCTGCTCCCATGAGTCCCCTCTGGATCTCTACAATGCAGCTGGCACCGATGCTGCTGCTCCCATGAGTCCCCTCTGGATCTCCACAGTGCAGCTGACAGCGATGCTGCTGCTCCCATGAGTCCCCTCTGGATCTCTACAATGCAGCTGGCACCGATGCTGCTGCTCCCATGAGTCCCTTCTGGATCTCTACAATGCAGCTGGCACCGATGCTGCTGCTCCCATGAGTCCCCTCTGGATCTCAACAATGCAGCTGACAGCGATGCTGCTGCTCCCATGAGTCCCCTCTGGATCTCTACAATGCAGCTGACACCGATGCTGCTGCTCCCGTGAGTCCCATCTGGATCTCTACAATGCAGCTGACACCGATACTGCTGCTCCCATGATTCCCCTCTGCATCTCTACAATGCAGCTGACACCAATGCTGCTGCTCCCGTGAGTCCCCTCTGGATCTCCACAATGCAGCTGACACCAATGCTGCTGCTCCCGTGAGTCCCCTCTGGATCTCCACAATGCAGCTGACACCAATGCTGCTGCTCCCTTTAGTCCCCTCTGGATCTCTACAATGCAGCTGACACCGAGGCCGCTGCTACCGTGAGTCCCCTCTGGATCTCCACAATGCAGCTGGCACCGATGCTGCTGCTCCCGTGAGTCCCCTCTGGATCTCTACAATGCAGCTGACACCGATGCTGGTGCTCCCGTGAGTCCCCTCTGGATCTCTACAATGCAGCTGACACCGATGCTGCTGCTATCGTGAATCCCCTCTGGATCTCTACAATGCAGCTGACACCAATGCTGCTGCTCCCATGAGTCCCCTCTGGATCTCTACAATGCAGCCGGCACCGATGCCGCTGCTCCCATGAGTCCCCTCTGGATCTCTACAATACAGCTGACACCGATGCTGCTGCTCCCGTGAGTCCCCTCTGGATCTCTACAATGCAGCTGACACCGATGCTGCTGCTCCCGTGAGTTCCCTCTGGATCTCTACAATGCAGCTGGCACCGATGCTGCTGCTACCGTGAGTCCCCTCTGGATCTCTACAATGCAGCTGACACCGATGCTGCTGCTCCCATGAGTCCCCTCTGGATCTCTACAATGCAGCTGACACCAATGCTGCTGCTCCCATGAGTCCCCTCTGGATCTCTACAATGCAGCTGACACTGATGCTACTGCTCCCGTGAGTCCCCGCTGGATCTCTACAATGCAGCTAGCACCGATGCTGCTGCTCCCATGAGTCCCCTCTGGATCTCTACAATGCAGCTGGCACCGATGCTGCTGCTACCGTGAGTCCCCTCTGGATCTCTACAATGCAGCTGACACCAATGCTGCTGCTCCCGTGCGTCCCCTCTGGATCTCTACAATGCAGCTGGCACCGATGCTGCTGCTCCCGTGAGTCCCCTCTGGATCTCTACAATGCAGCTGGCACCGATGCTACTGCACACGTGAGTCCCCTCTGGATCTCTACAATGCAGCTGGCACCGATGCTGCTGCTACCGTGAGTCCCCTCTGGATCTCTACAATGCAGCTGACACCGATGCTGCTGCTATCGTGAGTCCCCTCTGGATCTCTACAATGCAGCTGGCACCAATGCTGCTGCTACTAAGAGTCCTCTCTGGATCTCTACAATGCAGCTGACACAGATGCTACTGCTCCCGTGAGACCCCGCTGGATCTCTACAATGCAGCTAGCACCGATGCTGCTGCTCCCATGAGTCCCCTCTGGATCTCTACAATACAGCTGACACCGATGCTGCTGCTCCCGTGAGTCCCCTCTGGATCTCTACAATGCGGCTGACACCGATGCTGCTGCTCCCGTGAGTCCCCTCTGGATCTCTACAATGCAGCTGACACCAATGCTGCTGTTCCCATGAGTCCTCCCTGGATCTCTACAATGCAGCTGACACCAACGCTGCTGTTCCCATGAGTCCCCTCTGGATCTCTACAATGCAGCTGACACCGGTGCTGCTGCTCCCGTGAGTCCCCTCTGGATCTCTACAATGCAGCTGGCACCGATGCCGCTGCTGTTCCCGTGAGTCCCCTCTGGATCTCTACAATGCAGCTGGCACCGATGCCGCTGCTACCGTGAGTCCCCTCTGGATCTCTACAATGCAGCTGACACCGATGCTGCTGCTCCCGTGAGTCCCCTCTGGATCTCTACAATGCAGCTGACACCAATGCTGCTGCTACCGTGAGTCCCCTCTGGATCTCTACAATGCCGCCGGCACCGATGGTGCTGCTCCCGTGAGACCCCCTGGATCTCTACAATGCAGCTGGCACCGATGCCGCAGCTACCTTAAGTCCCCTCTCGATCTCTACAATGCAGCTGACACCAATGCTGCTGATACCGTGAGTCCCCTCTGGATCACTACAATGCAGCCGGCACCGATGCTGCTGCTCCCATCAGTCCCCCCTGGATCTCTACAATGCAGCTGGCACTGATGCTGCTGCTACCGTGAGTCCTCTCTGGATCTCCACAATGCAGCAGACACCGATGCTGCTGCTCCCGTGAGTCCCCTCTGAATCTCTACAATGCAGCTGACACCGATGCTGCTGCTACTAAGAGTCCCCTCAGGATCTCTACAATGCAGCTGACACCGATGCTGCTGCTACCATGAGTCCCCTCTGGATCTCTACAATGCAGCTGGCACCGATGCTGCTGCTCCCGTAAATCCCCTCTGGATCTCTACAATGCAGCTGGCACCAATGCCGCAGCTACCATGAGTCCCCTCTGGATCTCTAGAATGCAGCTGGCACCGATGCCGCTGCTACTAAGAGTCCCCTCTGGATCTCTACAATGCAGCTGGCACCGATGCTGCTGCTCCCGTGAATCCCCTCTGGATCTCTACAATGCAGCTGGCACCGATGCCGCTGCTCCCGTGAGTCCCCTCTGGATCTCTACCATGCAGCTGGCACCGATGCCGCTGCTACCGTGAGTCCCCTCTGGATCTCTACAATGCAGCTGACACCGATGCTGCTGCTCCCATGAGTCCCCTCTGGATCTCTACAATGCAGCTGACACCGATGCTGCTGCTCCCGTGAGTCCCGTCTGGATCTCTACAATGCACCTGACACCAATGCTGCTGCTCCCGTGAGTCCTCCCTGGATCTCCACAATGCAGCTGGCACCAATGCTGCTGCTACCGTGAGTTCCCTCTGGATCTCTACAATGCAGCTGGCACCGATGCTGCTGCTCCCATGAGTCCCCTCTGGATCTCTACAATGCAGCTGGCACCAATGCCGTTGCTGTTCCCGTGAGTCCCCTCTGGATCTCTACAATGCAGCTGACATCAATGCTGCTGCTACCGTGAGTCCCCTCTGGATCTCTACAATGCAGCTGACACCGATGCTGCTGCTATCGTGAGTCCCCTCTGGATCTCTACAATGCAGCTGGCACCGATGCCGCTGCTACTAAGAGTCCCCTCTGGATCTCTACAATGCAGCTGGCACCGATGCTGCTGCTACCGTGAGTCCCCTCTGGATCTCTACAATGCAGCTGGCACCGATGCTGCTGCTACCGTGAGTCCCCTCTGGATCTCTACAATGCAGCTGACACCGATGCTGCTGCTCCCATGAGTCCCCTCTGGATCTCTACAATGCAGCTGGCACTGATGCTGCTGCGCCCATGAGTCCTCCCTGGATCTCTCCAATGCAGCTGACACCGATGCTACTGCTCCCGTGAGTCCCCTCTGGATCTCTACAATGCAGCTGGCACCGATGGTGCTGCTCCCGTGAGTCCCCTCTGGATCTCTACAATGCAGGCGGCACCGATGCTGCTGCTCCCATGAGTCCCCCCTGGATCTCTACAATGCAGCTGGCACTGATGCTGCTGCTACCGTGAGTCCTCTCTGGATCTCCACAATGCAGCTGACACCGATGCTGCTGCTACCGTGAGTCCTCTCTGGATCTCCACAATGCAGCTGACACTGATGCTGCTGCTTCCGTGTGTCCCCTCTGGATCTCTACAATGCAGCTGGCACCGATGCTGCTGCTCCCGTGAATCCCCTCTGGATCTCTACAATGCAGCTGGCACCGATGCCGCTGCTACCGTGAGTCCCCTCTGGTTCTCTACAATGCAGCTGGCACCGATGCCGCTGCTACTGTGAGTCCCCTCTGGATCTCTACAATGCAGCTGGCACCGATGCTGCTGCTACTAAGAGTCCCCTCTGGATCTCTACAATGCAGCTGACACCAATGCTGCTACTCCCATGAGTCCCCTCTGGATCTCTACAATGCAGCTGGCACCGATGCTGCTGCTCACATGAGTCCCCTCTGGATCTCTACAATGCAGCTGACACCGATGCTGCTGCTCCCATGAGTCCTCCCTGGATCTCGTCAATGCAGCTGGCACTGATGCTGCTGCTCCCATGAGTCCTCCCTGGATCTCTACAATGCAGCTGGCACCGATGCCGCTGCTGTTCCCGTGAGTCCCCTCTGGATCTCCACAATGCAGCTGACACCAATGCATCTGCTACCGTGAGTCCCCTCTGGATCTCTACAATGCAGCTGGCACCGATGCTGCTGCTCCCGTGAGTCCCCTCTGGATCTCTACAATGCAGTTGACACCAATGCTGCTGCTCCCATGAGTCCCCTCTGGATCTCTACAATGCAGCTGGCACCGATGCTGCTGCTCCCGTGAGTCCCCTCTGGATCTCTACAATGCAGCTGGCATTGATGCCGTTGCCACCGTGAGTCCCCTCTGGATCTCTACAATGCAGCTGACAGCGATGCTGCTGCTCCCATGAGTCCCCTCTGGATCACTACGATGCAGCTGGCACCGATGCTACTGCTCCCATCAGTCCCCTCTGGATCTCTACAATGCATCTGGCACCGATGCCGCTGCTGTTCCCATGAGTCCCCTCTGGATCTCTACAATGCAGCTGGCACCGATGCCGCTGCTACCGTGAGTCCCCTATGGATCTCTACAATGCAGCTGACACCAATGCTGCTGCTCCCCTGAGTCCCCTCTGGATCTCTACAATGCAGCTGGCACCGATGCCGCTACTCCCGTGAGTCCCCTCTGGATCTCTGCAATGCAGCTGGCACCGCTGCTGCTGCTACTAAGAGTCCCCTCTGGATCTCTACAATGCAGCTGGCACCGATGCTGCTGACACCGTGAGTCCCCTCTGGATCTCTACAATGCAGCCGGCACCGATGCTGCTGCTCCCATGAGTCCCCTCTGGATCTCTACAATGCAGCTGGCACCGATGCCGCTGCTTCTAAGAGTCCCCTCTGGATCTCTACAATGCAGCTGGCACTGATGCTGCTGCTACCGTGAGTCCTCTCTGAATCTCCACAATGCAGCTGACACTGATGCTGCTGTTACCGTGAGTCCCCACTGGATCTCTACAATGCAGCTGGCACCGATGCCGCTGCTACTCAGAGTCCCCTCTGGATCTCTGCAATGCAGCTGGCACCGATTCTGCTGCTCCCGTGAATCCCCTCTGGATCTCTACAATGCAGCTGGCACCGATGCCGCTGCTACCGTGAGTCCCCTCTGGATCTCTACAATGCAGCTGGCACCGATGCTGCTGCTACTAAGAGTCCCCTCTGGATCTCTACAATGCAGCTGACACCAATGCTGCTACTCCCATGAGTCCCCTCTGGATCTATACAATGCAGCTGGCACCGATGCTGCTGCTCACATGAGTCCCCTCTGGATCTCTACAATGCAGCTGACACCGATGCTCCTGCTCCCGTGAGTCCCGTCTGGATCTCTACAACGCAACTGACACCAATGCTGCTGCTCCCATGAGTCCTCCCTGGATCTCGTCAATGCAGCTGGCACTGATGCTGCTGCTCCCATGAGTCCTTCCTGGATCTCTACAATGCAGCTGACACCGATGCTACTGCTCCCGTGAGTCCCCTCTGGATCTCCACAATGCAGCTGACACCAATGCATCTGCTACCGTGAGTCCTCTCTGGATCTCTACAATGCAGCTGGCATCGATGCCGTTGCCACCGTGAGTCCCCTCTGGATCTCCACAATGCAGCTGACACCGATGCTTCTGCTACCGTGAGTCCCCTCTGGATCTCTACAATGCAGCTGGCATCGATGCCGTTGCCACCGTGAGTCCCCTCTGGATCTCCACAATGCAGCTGACACCGATGCTTCTGCTACCGTGAGTCCCCTCTGGATCTCTACAATGCAGCTGGCACCGATGCTGCTGACACCGTGAGTCCCCTTTGGATCTCTACAATGCAGCTGACACCGATGCTGCTGCTCCCATGATTCCCCTCTGGATCTCTACAATGCAGCTGGCACCGATGCCGCTGCTGTTCCCGTGAGTCCCCTCTGGATCTCTACAATGCAGCTGGCACCGATGCCGCTGCTACCGTGAGTCCCCTCTGGATCTCTACAATGCAGCTGGCACCGATGCCGCTGCTCCCATGAGTCCCCTCTGGATCTCTACAATGCAGCTGACACCAATGCTGCTGCTCCCCTGAGTCCCCTCTGGATCTCTACAATGCAGCTGGCACCGATGCTGCTGCTACCATGAGTCCCCTCTGGATCTCAACAATGCAGCTGGCACCGATGCTGCTGCTCCTGTGAATCCCCTCTGGATCTCTACAATGCAGCTGGCACCGATGCCGCTGCTCCCGTGAGTTCCCTCTGGATCACTACAATGCAGCTTGCACCGATGCTGCTGCTACTAAGAGTCCCCTCTGGATCTCTACAATGCAGCTGACACCGATGCGGCTGCTCCCTTGAGTCCCCTCTGGATCTCTACAATGCAGCTGACACCAATGCTGCTGCTCCTAAGAGTCCCCTCTGGATCTCTACAATGCATCTGACACCAATGCTGCTGCTCCCATGAGTCCTCCCTGGATCTCTACAATGCAGCTGGCACTGATGCTGCTGTTCCCATAAGTCCTCCCTGGATCTCTACAATGCAGCTGACACCGATGCTACTGCACGCGTGAGTCCCCTCTGGATCTCCACAATGCAGCTGACCACCAATGCTGCTGCTACCATGAGTCCCCTCTGGATCTCTACAATGCAGCTGGCACCGATGCTGCTGCTACTAAGAGTCCCCTCTGGATCTCTACAATGCAGCTGATACTGATGCTGCTGTTCGCATGAGTCCTCCCTGGATCCCTACAATGCAGCTGACACCGATGCTGCTGCTACCGTGAGTCCCCTCTGGATCTCTACAATGCAGCTGGCACCGATGCCGCTGCTACCGTGAGTCACCTCTGGATCTCTACAATGCAGCTGACACCGATGCTGCTGCTACCGTGAGTCCCCTCTGGATCTCTACAATGCTGCTGGCACCGATGCTCCTGCTACCGTGAGTCCCCTCTGGATCTCTGCAATGCAGCTGGCACCGATGCCGCTGCTACCGTGAGTCCCCTCTGGATCTCTACAATGCAGCTGGCATCGATGCTGCTGCTACTGAGAGTCACCTCTGGATCTCTACAATGCAGCTGGCACCGATGCTACATCTCCCGTGAGTCCACTCTGGATCTCTACAATGCAGCTGGCACCGATGCTGCTGCTACCGTGAGTCCCCTCTGGATCTCTGCAATGCAGCTGGCACCGATGCCGCTGCTACCGTGAGTCCCCTCTGGATCTCTACAATGCAGCTGGCATCGATGCTGCTGCTACTGAGAGTCACCTCTGGATCTCTACAATGCAGCTGGCACCGATGCTGCTGCTACCGTGAGTCCCCTCTGGATCTCTACAATGCAGCTGGCATCGATGCCGTTACCACCGTGAGTCCCCTCTGGATCTCCACAATGCAGCTGACACCGATGCTTCTGCTACCGTGAGTCCCCTCTGGATCTCTACAATGCAGCTGGCACCGATGCTGCTGACACCGTGAGTCCCCTTTGGATCTCTACAATGCAGCTGACACCGATGCTGCTGCTCCCATGAGTCCCCTCTGGATCTCTACAATGCAGCTGGCACCGATGCCGCTGCTGTTCCCGTGAGTCCCCTCTGGATCTCTACAATGCAGCTGGCACCGATGCCGCTGCTACCGTGAGTCCCCTCTGGATCTCTACAATGCAGCTGGCACCGATGCCGCTGCTCCCATGAGTCCCCTCTGGATCTCTACAATGCAGCTGACACCAATGCTGCTGCTCCCCTGAGTCCCCTCTGGATCTCTACAATGCAGCTGGCACCGATGCTGCTGCTACCATGAGTCCCCTCTGGATCTCAACAATGCAGCTGGCACCGATGCTGCTGCTCCCGTGAATCCCCTCTGGATCTCTAAAATTCAGCTGGCACCGATGCCGCTGCTCCCGTGAGTTCCCTCTGGATCACTACAATGCAGCTTGCACCGATGCTGCTGCTACTAAGAGTCCCCTCTGGATCTCTACAATGCAGCTGACACCGATGCGGCTGCTCCCTTGAGTCCCCTCTGGATCTCTACAATGCAGCTGACACCAATGCTGCTGCTCCTAAGAGTCCCCTCTGGATCTCTACAATGCAGCTGACACCAATGCTGCTGCTCCCATGAGTCCTCCCTGGATCTCTACAATGCAGCTGGCACTGATGCTGCTGTTCCCATAAGTCCTCCCTGGATCTCTACAATGCAGCTGGCACCGATGCTACTGCACGCGTGAGTCCCCTCTGGATCTCCACAATGCAGCTGACCACCAATGCTGCTGCTACCGTGAGTCCCCTCTGGATCTCTACAATGCAGCTGACACCAATGCTGCTGCTAACGTGAGTCCCCTCTGGATCTCTACAATGCAGCTGGCATCGATGCTGCTGCTCCAGTGAGTCCCCTCTGGATCTCTACAATGCAGCTGACACCGATGCTGCTGCTCCCATGAGTCCCGTCTGGATCTCTACAATGCAGCTGATACTGATGCTGCTGTTCGCATGAGTCCTCCCTGGATCCCTACAATGCAGCTGACACCGATGCTGCTGCTACCGTGAGTCCCCTCTGGATCTCTACAATGCAGCTGGCTCCGATGCCGCTGCTACCGTGAGTCACCTCTGGATCTCTACAATGCAGCTGACACCGATGCTGCTGCTACCGTGAGTCCCCTCTGGATCTCTACAATGCAGCTGACACCGATGCTGCTGCTACCGTGAGTCCCCTCTGGATCTCTGCAATGCAGCTGGCACCGATGCCGCTGCTACCGTGAGTCCTCTCTGGATCTCTACAATGCAGCTGACACCGAGGCCGCTGCTACCGTGAGTCCCCTCTGGATCTCCACAATGCAGCTGGCACCGATGCTGCTGCTCCCGTGAGTCCCCTCTGGATCTCTACAATGCAGCTGACACCGATTCTGCTGCTCCCGTGAGTCCCCTCTGGATCTCTACAATGCAGCTGACACCGAGGCCGCTGCTACCGTGAGTCCCCTCTGGATCTCCACAATGCAGCTGGCACCGATGCTGCTGCTCCCGTGAGTCCCCTCTGGATCTCTACAATGCAGCTGACACCGATGCTGCTGCTACCGTGAGTCCCCTCTGGATCTCTACAATGCAGCTGGCACCGATGCTGCTGCTACCGTGAGTCCCCTCTGGATCTCTAGAATGCAGCTGGCAGCGATTCCGCTGGTACTAAGAGTCCCCTCTGGATCTCTACAATGTAGCTGCCACCGATGCTGCTGCTCCCGTGCGTCCCGTCTGGATCTCTACAATGCAGCTGACACCAATGCTGCTGCTCCCATGAGTCCTCCCTGGATCTCTACAATGCAGCTGGCACTGATGCTGCTGTTCCCATGAGTCCTCCCTGGATCTCTACAATGCAGCTGACACCGATGCTACTGCTCCCGTGAGTCCCCTCTGGATCTCCACAATGCAGCTGACACCAATGCTGCTGCTAACGTGAGTCCCCTCTGGATCTCTACAATGCAGCTGGCACCGATGCTGCTGCTCCCGTGAGTCCCCTCTGGATCTCTACAATGCAGCTGACACCGATGCCGCTGCTACCGTGAGTCCCCTCTGGATCTCTACAATGCAGCTGGCACCAATGCTGCTGCTACTAAGAGTCCCCTCTGGATCTCTACAATGCAGCTGGCACCGATGCCGCTGCTACCGTGAGTCCCCTCTGGATCTCTACAATGCAGCTGACACCGATGCTGCTGCTACCGTGAGTCCCCTCTGGATCTCTACAATGCAGCTGGCACCAATGCTGCTGCTACTAAGAGTCCCCTCTGGATCTCTACAATGCAGCTGGCACCGATGCCGCTGCTACCGTGAGTCCCCTCTGGATCTCTACAATGCAGCTGGCACCGATGCCGCTGCTACCGTGAGTCCCCTCTGGATCTCTACAATGCAGCTGGCACCGATGCTACATCTCCCGTGAGTCCCCTCTGGATCTCTACAATGCAGCTGGCACTGATGCTGCTGCTACCGTGAGTCCCCTCTGGATCTCTACAATGCAGCTGACACCGATGCTGCTGCTCCTGTGAGTCCCCCCTGGATCTCTACAATGCAGCTGGCACCGATGCTGCTGCTACCGTGAGTCCCCTCTGGATCTCTACAATGCAGCAGGCACCGATGCCGCTGCTACTAAGAGTCCCCTCTGGATCTCTACAATGCAGCTGACACCGATGCTGCTGCTCCCATGAGTCCCCTCTGGATCTCTACAATGCAGCTGGCACCAATGCTGCTGCTCCCATGAGTCCCCTCTGGATCTCTACAATGCAGCTGACACCGATACTGCTGCTCCCATGATTCCCCTCTGGATCTCTACAATGCAGCTGACACCAATGCTGCTGCTCCCGTGAGTCCCCTCTGGATCTCTACAATGCAGCTGACACCGATGCTGCTGCTCCCGTGAGTCCCCTCTGGATCTCTACAATGCAGCTGACACCAATGCTGCTGCTCCCGTGAGAGCCCTCTGGATCTCTACAATGCAGCTGACACCAATGCTGCTGCTCCCGTGAGTCCCCTCTGGATCTCTACAATGCAGCTGACACCGATGCTGCTGCTCCCGTGAGTCCCCTCTGGATCTCTACAATGCAGCCGGCACGATGCTGCTGCTCCCATGAGTCCCCCCTGGATCTCTACAATGCAGCTGGCACCGATTCCGCTGCTACTAAGAGTCCCCTCTGGATCTCTACAATGCAGCTGGCACCGATGCTGCTGCTCCCATGAGTCCCCCCTGGATCTCTACAATGCAGCTGGCACCGATGTTGCTGCTACCGTGAGTCCTCCCTGGATCTCCACAATGCAGCTGGCACCGATGCTGCTGCTACCGTGAGTCCTCCCTGGATCTCCACAATGCAGCTGGCACCGATGCTGCTGCTCCCATGAGTCCCCCCTGGATCTCCACAATGCAGCCGGCAACGATGCTGCTGCTCCCATGAGTCCCCCCTGGATCTCTACAATGCAGCTGACACCGATGCTGCTGCTACCGTGAGTCCTCCCTGGATCTCCACAATGCAGCTGGCACCGATGCTGCTGCTCCCATGAGTCCCCTCTGGATCTCTACAATGCAGCTGGCACCGATGCTGCTGTTCCCGTGAGTCCCCTCTGGATCTCTACAATGCAGCTGACACCAATGCTGCTGCTACCGTGAGTCCCCTCTGGATCTCTACAATGCAGCTGGTACCGATGCTGCTGCTCCCATGAGTCCCCTCTGGATCTCTACAATGCAGCTGACCCCGATGCCGCTGCTACCGTGAGTCCCCTCTGGATCTCTACAATGCAGCTGACCCCGATGCCGCTGCTACCGTGAGTCCCCTCTGGATCTCTACAATGCAGCTGACCCCGATGCCGCTGCTACCGTGAGTCCTCTCTGGATCTCCATAATGCAGCTGACCCCGATGCCACCAGCTCTCAAACTGGTTTTACTCATTTTACCGTTTGTGGTAGCCTGAGCACCATTCACCCTCTGTACGGCCTGCAGCAACTGTTTTCTATATTCTGTGTGTGTCTGCACCTTCCTCAAACACACTTAGCAGGGCTTGTGTCTGCGGCTGTCCTGCAGCACCTCCTCCAGCAGCAGATCATCGACATGCGAGGCAGCCAGAGACTTTCAGCAGCAGAGAGGCCATGTACCAACATCAATAACCTAAACAATCTCATTGAAATCAATACACTGGCAGCCATCTTAGTGAGGAATAGGAAATGTGTGGTACAGCAATGAGAACTCAATTGTTCCTGGGCAGGATTTGCTAATTCGCATTAGAATTCCTCTTCTTGGTTTCCTGAATAGTTTACATAAGCTGTGGGTTATTGGGCTATTAACACCAGGTTAGGAGGGATGAATTGAATTCATTCTTTATCAAGACCAACCCAAGTTTAAAGACTTTGTGATCTTTTTAGCATGAGTATATATTTCACTCTAATAAATACATAGTTACTAAATGTCTTTTATTTCATTAAGGAGCCAACTCTAAGATTTTCTTGAGTGCAATTTTATTAGAAGCAAAATATTGTACAAGCAGGAAACCTGAAATAAAAACTCAGCAGGTCTGGCAGCATCTGTGGAGAGAGAAATAGGTTTAACAACTCAAGTCGAGAATGATTCTTCTTCAGTTCTGACCACTTTTATGACCTGCTAATCCTGAAGATAATAATAAAAAACACTATGTCAAGCATACATACACAGACACAACATTAAAAAGCAGTAGTATTCAGTGAAGCAAAATGGAAATATTGTACAATAAAAAGTCCTTGACGTTATTAATCAGGAGACCATGTTTTGTTTCATTGATGTCTTGTGCTCTCAGTAATATTGAATAATTCAGATGTCCTCTGAGTTCTCAATGCTTTCTGATGTTTCTTTTCTGTCACCAGGTGCTTTTCCTTCTACAGCATGTAACAGAGTGCACTTTCTCTCTGCAGTTTGAGCCACAAATCCATCTCTCCCAGTGCTGTCAAAAGCAGCTGTTTGAAATGTGGAGACGGTTGCGTGGTGGTAATTCAGTGAATAGTAATCCAAAGTCTCCACCTAATGTTTTGGAGTCATGAATTTGAATCTCATAGCAGATGGTGACATTTGTCTTTAAAAGTATGTGGAATAAAAAGTGATGACTACATTAACCAGTGTCGCTTTTTGTTAAAAACAACTTGTTCACTAATGCCGGTCAGGGAAGGGAAGCTGTTATCTTTACCATGAGACTGTAGACCTACAGCAATGTGGTGAAGTCTTACCAGCCCTAGAGAGTCAATCAGTTCAAGGGCAACTGTGGAGGAACATCAAATGCTAAACCTTGCCAGTAATGCCCACATCCCACACAAAACTTAAACAATACATCTGGCTTGTGTATTCCAAAATCTGAGTGCCTTTCACTTGTTGTGTAAATTAAAAGTAAGAGATGAGGCGTTCTCCATGCCTGACCGGGTAGACACATTCCTGGACCTATTGATAAAAATGATAATTTCAGATCAGACAAATGTGTTTATTTCATACTGGTTTCAAGAAGATTGGCTAATCTGCCTGATCAACTGATTGTTGTGGCCCTTTGAAGGAAGTGTTTTTCCATTCTGAAGTAATTTCAGTCCATCAAAGTCCCCAGCATTAAAATCAGATGATGAACTTTGAAAATCAATAGTCCATGGTTTAACAATGTTATGACAGGAGGTCTACATTTGTTCAGATCCTCCAAGGAGCAGCAATCATTATCATCTTGGGGCAGCACGGCAGTTAGCACTGCTGCCTCACAGCACCAGGGACCCGGGTTCAATTCCAGCCTCAGGCGACTGTCTGTATGGAGTTTGCACATTCTCCCTGTGTCTGTGTGGGCTTCCTCCGGGTGCTCTGGTTTCCTCCCACGATTCAAAGATGTGCAGGTTGGGTGAATTGGCCATGCTAAATTGCCCATAGTGTTAGGTGCATTAGTCAGAAGGGGATGGATCTGAGTGAGTTGCTCTTCGGAGGGTCAGTGTGGACTTGTTGGGCGGAAGGGCCTGTTTCCACACTGTAGGGAATCTAATCTAATCTTGCACTCTACTGGACTTTGCCCAAATTCAACACTGCTGAGTCAACCAAGCCTGACATTATAAGAAATGTGAGTATTGTGACCCAATGGAGTAGTGTTGGCAGGAAGACAGGATGTGTGGGTAAGATAGAATGTGAGTCCAGTAAGGGAATACATGTAGTTGGTAGAGTCAAGGGGCTAGTTTGGGCAGGGGGATTTTGGGGCAGTCAGCAGTTCAGAAGGGATAGTTGCACGATACTTGGATGTCAAAAGGATGTCAATCTTAGTGATTGGGAAATCAGTTTGGAGTTCCTCAGGAATTAGATCAGCTGTTTTTTTGTCTTAAATCTTCTGGGTAACTGTTCAGGAATGTTCAGTATCTCAATACAGAAACTCAGATTCAGAAACATTAATGTGGTGTATCATGGAACAGTGTATTTGCTCTAAAGAAACAAATTATCTTGATACATTCCATCAAGGCCATTTGGATTTTCCAAATATCAAACAAAGCTCCACAAATCTTCTTTTCTAAGGAAATTTATTCCAGCTTCTCCAAGTCCTTCCCTGAACTGAAGTCTGTCATTTGTGGTGCAATTCTCATGAACATTTTCTGCACCTTTTTCGGGCTCTTGGCTTCCTTTCTAAAATGTGTTCCCTGTACTTGTCAGATCACAAAATAGTTGATGTCCACATGCAAAAGGGCCTAGATCACATTCAGGCTTGGACTGATCTTTTTAAACAACATTCATGCCACACAAATGCCATCTCCAGTAGAGAAAACGTAACCACCTTTTCTTGACAGTCAACCATCGTTGAATCCTTGCTATCTACATTTTGCATGATAACTGTTATCAGAAACTTTACTAAATGAACCACACAAAACCATAGCCACAAAAGCAGGCCAGATATTGAGTGTTATGTGGTAAGCAACTCTGACTCCTTAGTTAAGAATTCCTCACTTCCTAAGTTAGGAATATGATGGAATGATTCCTGGATGACTGCAGCTCACCCAACACTAAAGAAGCTCAACACCATCATGAAAAACAGTCTGTTATATTTCAAAAAGTCAGCTGTGAAGGCTGGACCTGGAGCCAATATTCAAAATGTTTTTTGTAAATATTTATTTGTACAAGTACATGTTACAAACATGTGTCTCCCAACAAAACTCACAGGGTTTTGGTCTATTCATTTTTATTGGATGACAAATGAATTCACAAGTAAGATAACCATTTTTAAACATATGATTAATCATAATTAACATCTACCATCTTGAAATACGCTGCAAAAATTCATCAATGTAGATGAATTAACATCTACCATCTTGAAATACACTGCAAAAAATCATCAATTCTTCCACCTCACATTATAAGAATATAAGAACACACGAACTAGGAGCAGTACGAGCCTCAACTCAACTTTTCTGCCAGCTGTCCAATACCTTTCAATCCATTATCATTAAAAATCTGTCTATCTCCTCCTTAAATTTACTCATGTTCCAGCATCGACTGCACTTTGAGGTGATGAAATTCACAGAGTCACGGCCCTTTGAGAGAAGTAATTTCGCTTCATTACTATTTCAAATTGACCACCACCAATTCTAAAACCATGACCTCACATTCTAAGACTGATCCACATGAGGAACTGGACTGCTGAGTAGGACAAGAACAGTAGGTATGCGAGACCACTCCCAAATGCAAGGTTCCCACCAAGTTACACATTATGCTTGTTTTGTAATATATTACCACTCTTATATTATTAAAATCATGAAACTGCCTTTCAAACAGAATTGTGGAAGATATGTCACATAGAAATATAAAAACATGGAAATGTGCAGGAGTAGGCCTTTCAGCCCTTTGAGCCTGCACCACCATTCAATATGATCATAGCTGATCATGCAATATTAGTATCCCATTCCTGCTTATTTCTCTATACCCCTTGATCCCTTTGGCTGCAAGGGCCACTTCCAGCTCCCTCTTGATTATATCTAATGAATTGGTTCCAACAGCTTCCTGTGAGAGAGAATTCCACAAGTTCACAACTCTCTGAGTGAAGAAATTCTTCCTCATCTCAGTCCTCAATGCCTTACTCCTTATTCTTAGACTGTGACCCCTGGTTCTGGACTTTCCCAACATTGGAAACATTCTTCCCGCATCTAGCTTGTCCAGTTCCATCAGGATTTTATATGTTTCTATGAGATCCTCCCTCATTCTTCTAAATTCTAGTGAGTACAAGCCCAGTTGATCCAGTCTTCCTCCTATGTCAGTCCTGCCAACCTGGAGATTAGAGTCTAGATTAGAGTGGTGCTGGAAATGCAGAGCAGGTCAGGCAGCATCCGAGGAGCAGGAAAATTGACGTTTCGGGCAGGAGTCCTTCATGATGAAGGGTTCCTGTCCGAAACGTCAATTTTCCTGCTCCTCGGATGCTACCTGACCTGCTGTGCTTTTCCAGCACTACTCTAATCTCCAGCATCTGCAATCCTCACTTTCGCCAACCTGGAAATCAGACTGGTGAACCTTCGCTGGGCTCTATCAATAGCAAGGAGAAACTGCCACAATCCAATAAATAGGTCACCTCCATCTTCTCCAAAGCAATTAGAAATGGGTAATAAATATTGACTTTGCAAATGACAACCATGAATGAATATCAAAACTGAATTTGTACTTCCACAGAGGCCTAGGTACTAGTTTATAAAGGTTCAGCTTAACTTGGATTTCTTTTATCCCATTCTTCTGTTGATAAAGCCAAAATTCACATAAGCTTTATCATCAGTCTTTGCAATTTGTTCTGCCACTACCTTTCTCTCCCTTCCCCTTCTCTGTTTTTGCACACCCTTAAAATGTGCACCATTTTTTTCGCATTGGCTTTCCCTCATTTTTTACCAATGTATTACATTACACAGAAGAGAAACAACAAACACTAGTCACCTTTAGTTGCCTCACTAAAATTATTAATCATCATTTGTGAGCACATGATATTTTTACAAATACATTTATATCAGGATTTTGAATACAGAATTAATGAGCAGAATAAGAATCTGGGCATTTTTTCTCCCTCAAAACCTAGGTTCTGAAACTAATTACAATATCCCAACAAAGATAGGCTAATTCAGCACAAAGTTGGCATTGAAAATGGGATCTCCAGTATTGGTAGGTCTCAATTATTTAAAGCTACTAAAACATTGAGACCAATCGAATTATCTTCTTCTTCAAATAGTTGTTTAGGGACATAATGCTGAATAGATCGATAATCAAAGTGTTATATTAAACAGTAAAAGAATTTCAGAAATTTATGAAGGTATTAAGAAAGATCCCATCTTTTCCCTCTACAGACTTTCTCTTACCGGAAGCCAACTCCTCTGCTGCAGAAGAACCCAACTTTAATTTTTTAGCTGTGGAACTTATCACAAAGAAACTAGTCTTGGGTGACAGTACAAATCAGCTCATAGCACAACACCAATGAAGATATAAGGAAAGAGATGTGAACAGTCTGTAGGTATTTTAAACAACCTGGTTAAGCACATTATCACACACCTTGGGAATAGGTGAGACTTGAATCCAGGCCTTCAGGCCCAAAGGTAAGGGTGCTGGACACTACTGCTGCACCACAAGAGCCTGGGCAAGAAGCTGACTCTTGATATTTTCTAATCAACCTGTTCAGAGATGATATTGCACAGTTCTGGAGAAAGTGGCACAGCATGGTGGCACAGTGGTTAGCACTGCTGCCTCACAGCGCCAGAGACCCGGGTTCAATTCCCGACTCAGGCAACTGTATGTGTGGAGTTTGTATATTCTCCCTGTGTCTGCGTGGGTTTCCTCCGGATGCTCCGGTTTCCTCCCACAGTCCAAAGATGTGCAGGTCAAGTGAATTGGCCATGCTAAGTTGCCCGTAGTGTTAGGTAAAAGGGGTAAATGTAGGGGAATGGGTGGGTTGCGCTTCGGCGGGTCGGTGTGGACTTGTTGGGCTGAAGGGCCTGTTTCCACACTGTAAGTAATCTAATCGAAAGTGAGACTTGAACTGGGTCTCCTGGCTTACTGTAATGTTCAATGAGCATTACCTCCTCTTAATCAACTCTGGAATTGTTTTGATTCCTACAAGGACTCTTGTAGCACAACAGTAGTATCCCTACATCTTGGTCAGGAGATCAGCTTCAAGTTCCACCTAGATCCAGAGGGGTTTAAATAGTATTTCTCAACAGGTTAATTAGAAAATATCTTCTGATTGATCCTTAAAGGAACCGGCATTTCTAACACTAGCACATATTTCAGTTAAATGTCTGGATAGACTTCTATTTTTGGAAAATGTTTAAATCATAAGACACGGTGGAGGAAATTGTCACTTATGCCAAAGCTATGCAGTATACAGATTCATAGTTCGCATATCTTGCAAGAGGCAACGATTTCTCCTGGGCATTCATTGCAATATAAATCACAAATTTATTTGTGAAAAACTAATTTACAGTTTCACTACACCTCATGCATTGAGGAAGTCATCACCTTTCAGAGTGAATATTCATTTTCACAGTCTAGGCAATAATATTTCACTTTTGAGCATTGGTTCTTAATGGAATTTTCCCAATCATCATAGATGTGGATGTATATAAATTAGGTGGGCTCCATCCAAAGGTAAAAATCTACTTTACATTACAAATGGCAAGGAGCTTTATGGAAAGGGGAAACTTATATAATTGAACAACAAAATCAGAATTTGCTAGAGAAACTAGGCAGGGGTCTGGCAACATCTGTGGAGAGGAAATGGAGTCAACATTTTCGGTTCAGTGACCTGCTTCAAAACTCTCACTTGACCCAAAACAATAAGTCTGCTTCTTCTTCACATATGCTGTGAGATTTGCTGAGGTTCTCCTGCAATTTCTGTTTTTGTTTCAGAATTCCAGCACCTGCAATACTTTGTTTTATTATAATTGAACAATATCCCTATTGCAAGGACAAAAGAATAACTCGGTCCCTCACCCTTCCCTCCTACTTGTCAAGACTTCAATACCATAAACAGAAATTCAGGAGTAATTTAGATTCCAGCCTGCATGGTTGAGAACTGCTCCATTATACAATGATTTAGTAAAACGTGAAGCAGCTTAGACTATTTAATATGTTGAGTTTCAGCTTCAAGACTCTGCAATATAGGGCCTGCAAGTAAAGGAACAGCCCTCTCAATATGCATGGTCACCAGTGCCTCAGGAAACTCTAACTTTCACAGCAGGTTGCTGTCTATAGCTGCAGCCTTTTGAAACAAGGCCTCCTTCACAGTAGGCATATAGTCTCATGGATGTCACAACGACCAACCATCAATCACCCAAGGTATTTCACAACTCTCTCTCTCATGGATGTTTTGTAATTACTAATTAATTTTATCAGAAATGGCAAAGCTGGTAACGTACTGTCATTGCAGATTGTAAGAGATGCTGGTTTGATCTGAGGCTAACACATCTCCAATACGTGCTTGCAGCTTTAGAAACCGTGACTCAGGTTTGTTGAGCAGGAGACCAAGCAGCAGACACTGCAGTACATCCAGGAGGGGCAAGTTACTTGGGTACTTTATTTCAGGAGGCATTCACATCCCTTAAAGTAAGGCCCTCTGATTTGATCAATGGTCAAAGAAAGGAGGGTGCAATTCCAAGTGAAGGAGGTAAAGAAACCAAGAAGGCAGGAATTCAGGAACATCAGCCTTCGCAATTGTCCAACAAGTTTGAGGTTTTTGGTCAGCTTTTTCAGATGAGAGTTTGGGCTTCAAGGTAGATGGGTTAAGTAGTGATGGCACTGGGTACAGAGATCACAGAGCTGCCAAAACAGCTGAGGTTACCATGAACAATTCTGCATCTCAGCCTGTCCCCTCACCTGAGGCATGGTGCTCCTCAGGTGCAAACCATCACTAGTCCTCTCTCTCTCTCTGAATGAAAGAGCAATCCTGTGGTCCTCTGGTACTATGGCAATTTTACCTCTACTGTGAAACAGGATGCCACTGAAGAGGGAAGAGTACAAGGAATGGACTAGTAATAGGTGACAATATAATGAGGGGGATTGGTACTGCAGCAAAGAGCATGAATACATAATGGCAGAGGATGAGTAATGATATAGGTAGAAGTCAGAAAGAATTTTTTTTGAGGGTTTATGAGAAGTCAGATGCTAAGTCAGAAAGATGTTTTTCTGAGGGTTTATGAGAAGTTAGATGTTAAGTCAAAAAGCAGAACCCTCAAAGATAATAGTCTCTGAATTGACTACCTGAGTCACAAATAAATTTTGACTACCTGAGTCACAAATAAATTGGTTTAGGGTGGATAAGGTTACAAAAGTGAATGTGCGGCTCAAGGACTGGTGTGGGAGAAGTGGGTTCCAGTTCATGGGGCACTGACTTCAGTAATGAGGCAAGTGGAGTCTAGAGCATTGAGATGGTCTACACTGATGAAAAAAACAAAACTAAAGGTTCTATTCATCATTCAGATGAATGTACTTGAATTCATAAAAAGTAAGTGAATTAGTACTGACGTGAATAAATATCATCTGAAAGCATCTGAAATATCTGAACTAATATTGAATGCTTATGATATTGGGATGGCGATAATCACGGTTGATGTTAATCTTCAGGTAAAGTGGAAAAATAGTCTGAATGAGCAGTTCATAGAATGTTTTTGAGAACTGACCAGAGAGTAGGCTATACTAGCTTTGGTCTCGTGTAATATGACAGGGTTAATTAATGACATCAGAATAAATGCCCCAATTGGTAGCAGCGACAATATGAGTGAATTTTACATCCAGTTTGAAAGGGAGAAGAGTGGGTCTAAGACTAATATTTCAAACTTAAGTAAGGGCAACAATAAGGACATGAAAGCTGAAGTCGCTGAACGGAATTGGAGCATTAGGCTAGGAGATAACTCTGTAGTGAAGTAGAGGCAGACATTTAAAAGCATGCTCAGACAAAGGTACTATCATGAGATTGTGATATGTCATCAAATTAGTTCTATCATAGAATCCCTACAGTGTGGGAGCAAGCCATTCAGCCCATCAAGTCTATACCAACCCTCTAAAGGACATTTTTTTAGATTAGATTAGATTAGATTCCCTACAGTGTGGAAACAAGCCCTTTGGCTCAACCATTCCACACTGACCCTCCGAAGAGTAACCCACCTCCCTCTGACTAAGGCACCTATCACTCAGCAATTTAACATGGCCAATTTACCTGGCCTGCAGGAAGGAAACCGGAGCACCTGGAGGAAACCCACACAGACCCGGGGAGAATGTGCAAACTCCACACAGACAGTCACCCGAGACTAGAATTGAACCTGGGACCCTGGTGCTGTGAGGCAGCACTGCTAACCACTGAGCCACCATGCCACCCCTGCCAAAGTATTCTTGTCAATAATTGCAAATGAGACTCTAGGAAAAAAATAACTGAAAATTAAAAGGGAAGAGGCAAGTTTTATTCTTTGTTGACCAGCTTTTAACCTCTTTGTGCAGTAAGTAACCAGAGGAAGAGTGAACTCAAATCTTAATTTCTTGATTTGCTCCAATATTTATGAATAAAGCAAATGAAAAATCCTGAGGATAAAGTATACTTTAATTTTTCTGCTTCCCACACTCACTTGAAAGATGTTTTTTAATGGTACAGAGAAGTACTGACTGGAAAGTTTTCTCAGTAAAATGAAACAAATGAAAAAAGTTAAAAGAACAATTTTCCTTGTAAAGCAAAAGTCTGATAATTTTACTAAGCACTCAATAAGCAAAAAAATGTACAAATTCAAACACATCAAGAATGTTGTACAGCAATGCCACTTTAATGACAGGCAATTGAGTACGACAGGCCATAGACTCTGTAAGAAGTAGTACTGTTCGTTTTCATGGTTTTCTTTCCAATTTTCTGAAACAATTTTCTCCTGGCTCCCCTTCCTTTGTTGAAGAGTTGATTCTTTCCTGTCAGACAATTTAATTGCTGTCAGTCTCCCTGCTGGACCTCACTCAAATGAACATGTTTCACATGTGAGCTTTGATTGTGAGTGCTGTTCAGATCCCTGCACGAACAAGTCAAATCTTCAAATACAACCTAGCCTGATGGACCATCAGTTTTACTTTTCTTTTCATTTATCTTGAAGGTCACTCACTGAGCAAAGTCACAACAGGCTGCAAATGTACTTTTTAACAATAACCAGAAAGGCTTATTGTACAAAAGAATAATAAACTTTATGACACTATACAAGGCCGATTGGAGCAATCTCATCGCAAACAACAAAAAGATAGATTCATCCCCCTTACCCCACCCCAGCAATACCCTTGCAGATATTCAAAACCCATTGGAGAGTTATCCCCATTATAACCTTTGGTAGATTTATATTGATTAGTTTTCTTTCATTCTTTGATTCATTTGCACATTATGTTGGAGTATAATTCTGCTGCTATTGATGGCCCACAGCACCTCATGGATGCTCAGACTTTGAGTTGTCAGATCTGTTTGAAGTCTGTCGCATTTAGCACGATGACAGAGCCACACTACATGATGGAGTGTACCCTTAAAGGGTTCCCAAGGTGCCATTTTCACAAGAACTGCACAGTAATCACGTTTACCAATCATGTCTTACAGTAGGCAGATTGCTGAGGTCAAGTATGTTTTTCTATCTCATTGGTTTCCTCAGCACTTACCACAAACCCAGTCTAACAGCAAAGTCCTTTAGGATCTGACTAACTCAATCACTAGTGGTGCTGTCAAGCCACTTTTGGTGGTGGACAATGAAATACCCCACCAAGAATATAGTCTGGGAGGATATCCTTAGTGTATCCTCCAAGTCGGTGTTTAACATAGAGTACTGATTCATTAACCAAGGGAACCTGGTGCTTGTTAATCAGCAGGAGGTTTCCTTGACTATGTTTAACCTGACACCATGAGACTTTATAATGTCTGCAGTTGATGTTAAGAACTCCCAGGGCAGCTCCCTCCTAAATGTATATCAAGTGTATCACTATTTCTGCTGGGCCTATCCTGTCGGGGGTGGGGGCATACCAGGGATAGTGATAGTGCTGTCTGGGCATTGTGTGTTAAATACGATCCTAAGAGTATCACTGTGTGAGTTTTGCTTGATTTGTCTGTGAGACAGCTGTCCCAATTTTTGCACGAATGTTCATAGATTAGTAAGAAGGACTTTGCAGAGTTTATAGGGCTGTGATAAATGTGTCATTTCCAGTGTGTAAGTTGATGATCCGTCCAGTTATATTCCTTCTTTGAGATCATCAAGCAATTGGTAAAACTTGAGTGGGTTGCTAGGCCATTTCAGAGGGCACTTGAAAGTCAATCTCATTGTGGTGGGTCTGGAGTCACATGCAGGCTAGACTAGGTAAGGGAGATTAGTAACATCAGGTTGACTTTTACAACAATAGTTTCATGGTCCACATTAAGCCTTTAATCCCAGATTTCTGTTTTACTGAATTGAAATGCCACCATCTGCCATAATGGGATTCAAAACTGGGTCATCAGAACATTATATGGGTTTCTCAAACTTCACCAGTTCAGTGATGATACCATTAGGCTACTAAGTAGGTCTGGCATGGTCAGGGTGATGCACAAGTATCAGTCAGGGATCTGATCATGGAGATGAACAGGAATCGGTCAGGTTTCTGATCAGGGAGACGTACAGAAATCATTCAGGGGGCTGATCAGGGAGATGTACAAGTATCAGTCAGGGATCTGATCAGGGAGATGCACAGGTATCAGTCAGGGTCCGATCAGGGAGCTGTGCAGGTATCAGTCAGGGATCTGAGCATGGAGATGTGCAGGTATCAGTCAGGGGTCTGATCATGGAGATGTGCAGGTATCGGTCAGTGGTCTGATCATGGAGAAGTGCAGGTATCATTCAGGGATCTGTTCATAGAGATTTGCTGCTATCAGTCAGGGATCTGATCACGAGATGTACAGGTATCAGTCATGGGTCTGACCAGGGAGATGTGTAGTTATCTATCAGGGATCTGATCATTGAGATGTGCAGGTATCAGTCAGGGATCGGATCATGGAGATGTGCAGGTATCAGTCAGGGATCTGATCATGGAAATGTGCAGGTATCAGTCAGGGATCGGATCATGGAGATGTGCAGGTATCAGTCAGGGTTCTGATCAGGGAGCTGTGCAGGCATCGGTTAGTTTTCAGATCATGGAGATGTGCAGGTATCAGTCAAGGGTCTGATCAGGGAGATGTGCAGGCATTGGTTAGTTTTTAGATCATGGAGATGTGCAGGTATCAGTCAGGGGTCTGATCAGGGAGATGAGCAGGTATCATTCAGGGGTCTGATCTTGCAGATGTGCAGATATCAGTCAGGGGCCTGATCATGTATATGTGCAGGTATCACTCAGGGGTCTGATCAGTGAGATGTGCAGGTATCAGTCAGGGGCCTGATCAGGGAGATGTGCATGTATCAGTCAGGGGTCTGATCTTGGAGATGTGCAGGTATCAGTCAGGAGTCTGATCAGGGAGATGTGGAGGTATCTGTCAGGAGTCTGATCACAGAGATGTGCAGGCATCGGTTAGGGGTCTGATCATGGAGATGTGCAGGTATCTGTCAGGGGTCTCATCAGGGAGATGTGCAGGTATCAGTCAGGGGTCTAATCAGGGAGATGTGGAGGTATCTGTCAGGGATCGGATCATGGAGATGTGCAGGTATCAGTCAGGGGTCTGATCATGGAGACGTGCAGGTATCAGTCAGGGGTCTGATCATGGAGATGTACAGGTATCAGTCAAGGGTCTGATCAGGGAGATGTGCAGGTATCAGTCAGGGATCGGATCATGGAGATGTGCAGGTATCAGTCAGGGATCAGATCATGGAAATGTGCAGGTATCAGTCAGGGATCGGATCATGGAGATGTGCAGGTATCAGTCAGGGGTCTGATCATGGAGATGTGCAGGTATCAGTCAAGGGTCTGATCAGGGAGATGTGCAGGTATCAGTCAAGGGTCTGATCAGGGAGATGTGCAGGTATCAGTCAGGGGCCTGATCAGGGAGATGTGCAGGTATCAGTCAGGGGTCTGATCTTGGAGATGTGCAGGTATCAGTCAGGAGTCTGATCAGGGAGATGTGGAGGTATCTGTCAGGGGTCTGATCATGGAGATGTGCAGGTATCGGTCAGTGGTCTGATCAGGGAGACGTGGAGGTATCTGTCAGGGGTCTGATCATGAAGATGTGCAGGCATCGGTTAGCGGTCTGATCATGGAGATGTGCAGGTATCTGTCAGGAGTCTGATCATGGAGATGGGCAGTTATCCATCAGGTGTCTGATCAGGGAGATGTGCAGGTATCTACCAGTGGTCTGATCATGGAGATACACACGTATCAGTCAGGGGTCTGACAAGGGAGATGTGTAGTTATCTGTCAGTGGTCTGATCAGGGAGAATGTGCAGGTATCAGTCAGGCGTCTGATCATGGAGATGTGCAGGTATCAGTCAGGGGTCTGATCAGGGAGATGTGCAGGTATCAGTCAGGGTTCTGATCATGGAGATGTGCAGGTATCAGTCAGGGATATGATCATGGAGATGTGCAGGTATCAGTCAGGGTTCTGATCATGGAGATGTGCAGGTATCAGTCAGGGATATGATCATGGAGATCTGCAGGTATCAATCAGGGGCCTGATCATGGAGATGTGCAGGTATCGGTCAGGGGTCGGATCATGGAGATGTGCAGTTATCGATCAGGGGTCTGAACATGGAGATGTGCATGCATCGGTCAGGGGTCTGATCATGGAGATTTGCAGGCATCGGTTAGGGGTCTGATCATGGAGATGTGCAGATATCGGTCAGTGGTCCGATCATGGAAATGTGCAGGTCTCAATCATGGGTCTGATCATGGAGATACACACGTATCAGTCAGGGGTCTGACAAGGGAGATGGACAGGCATCGGTCAGGGGTCGGAACATGGAGAAGTGCAGGCATCGGTCAGGGGTCTAATCAGGGAGATGTGCAGGTCTCAATCAGTGGTTTAATCAGGCAGATGTGCTGGTATCAGTCTGGGATCTGACATAGAGATGTGCTGCTATCAGTCCGGAGTCTGATCTTGGAGATGTGCAGGTATCAGTCAGGGGTCTGACCAGGGAGATGTGCAGGTATTAGTCAGGGATCGGATCATGGAGATGTGCAGGTATCAGTCAGGGATCTGATCAGGGAGATGTGCAGGTATCAGACAGGATTCTGATCAGGTAGCTGTGCAGGCATCGGTCCGTGGTCTGATCATGGAGATGTGCAGGTATCAGTCAGGTGTCTGATCAGGGAGATGTGCAGGTATCAGTCAGGGGACTGATCATGGAGGCGTGCAGGTATCATTTAAGGGTCTGATCAGAAAGATGTGCAGTTATCAGTTAGGGATCTGATCATGGAGATGTGCAGGTATCAGTCAGGGATATGATCATGGAGATCTGCAGGTAACTGTCAGGGGCCTGATCATGGAGATGTGCAGGTATCGGTCCGTGGTCGGATCATGGAGATGTGCAGGCATCGGTCAGGGGTCTAATCAGGGAGATGTGCAGGTATCGGTCAGGGTCTGATCATGGAGATGTGCAGGTATCAGTCAGTGGTCTGATCTTGGAGTTGTGCAGGTCTCGGTCAGGGGTCTCATCAGGGAGATGTGGAGGTATCTGTCAGGGATCTGATCATGGAGATTTGCAGGCATCGGTTAGGGGTCTGATCATGGTGATGTGCAGATATCGGTCAGTGGTCTGATCATGGAAATGTGCAGGTCTCAATCATGGGTCTGATCATGGAGATGTGCAGGTATCAGTCAGGGGTCTGACCATTGAGATGGACAGGCATCGGTCAGGGGTCGGATCATGGAGAAGTGCAGGCATCGGTCAGGGGTCTAATCAGGGAGATGTGCAGGTCTCAATCTGGGGTTTAATCAGCCAGATGTGCAGGTATCAGTCTGGGATCTGACATAGAGATGTGCTGCTATCAGTCAGGAGTCTGATCTTGGAGATGTGCAGGTATCAGTCAGGGGTCTGATCAGGGAGATGTGCAGGTATCAGTCAGGGGTCTGATCACGGAGATGTACAGGTCTCAGTCAGGTGTCTGATCTTGGAGATGTGCATGCATCGATCAGGGATCTGATCATGGAGATGTGCAGGTATCAGTCAGGAGTCTGATCTTGGAGATGTACAGGTATCAATCTGGGTTCCGACCAGGGAGATGTGCAGGTATCAGTCAGGGATCGGATCATGGAGATGTGCAGGTGTCATTAAGGGCTCTGATCAGGGAGATGTACAGGCATCAGTCAGTGGTCTGATCATGGAAATGTGCAGGTCTCAATCAGGGGTCTGATCATGGAGATGTGCAGGTATCAGTCAGGAATCTGATCAGGGAGATGTGCAGGTATCAGTCAGGATTCTGATCATGGAGATGTGCAGGTGTCATTCAGGGCTCTGATCATGGAGATGTGCAGGTATCAGTCTGGGATCTGATCATGGAGATGTACAGGTATCAGGTAGGTAAAAACAATGACTGCAGATGCTGGAAACCAGATTCTGGATCAGTGGTGCTGGAAGAGCACAGCAATTCAGGCAGCATCCGAGGACAGGCAAAATCGACGTTTCGGGCAAAAGCCCTTCATCAGGAATAAAGGCAGAGAGCCTGAAGCGTGGAGAGATAAGCTAGAGGAGGGTGGGGGTGGGGAGAGAGTGGCATAGAGTACAATAGGTCAGTGGGGAAGGAGATGAAGGTGATAGGTCAGGGAGGAGAGGGTGGAGTGGATAGGTGGAAAAGGAGCTGGGCAGGTCGGACAAGTCCGGACAGGTGAGGGGATCGAGTTTCTGGAGGTTAGAAGCTAGGATGAGGTGGGGGAAGGGGAAATGAGGAAACTGTTGAAATCCACATTGATGCCCTGGGGTTGAAGTGTTCCGAGGCGGAAGATGAGGCGTTCTTCCTCCAGGCGTCTGGTGGTGAGGGAGCGGCGGTGGAGGAGGCCCAGCACCTCCATATCCTCGGCAGAGTGGGAGGGGGAGTTGAAATGTTGAGCCACTGGGCGATGTGGTTGATTGGTGCGGGTGTCTCGGAGATGTTCCCTAAAGCGCTCTGCTAGGAGGCGTCCAGTCTCCCCAATGTAGAGGAGACCGCATCGGGAGCAACGGATACAATAGATGATATTAGTGGATGTGCAGGTAAAACTTTGATGGATGTGGAAAGCTCCTTTGGGGCCTTGGATAGAGGTGAGGGAGGAGGTGTGGGCGCTGGTTTTACAGTTCCTGCGGTGGCAGGGGAAAGTGCCAGGATGGGAGGGTGGGTCGTAGGGGGGCGTGGACCTGACCAGGTAGTCACGGAGGGAACGGTCTTTGCGGAAGGCGGAGAGGGGTGGGGAGGGAAATATATCCCTGGTGGTGGGGTCTGTTTGGAGGTGGCGGAAATGTCGGCGGATGATTTGGTTTATGCGAAGGTTGGTAGGGTGGAAGGTGAGCACCAGGGGCGTTCTGTCCTTGTTGTGGTTGGAGGGGTTGGGTCTGAGGGCGGAGGTGCGGGATGTGGACGAGATGCGTTGGAGGGCATCTTTAACCACGTGGGAAGGGAAATTGCGGTCTCTAAAGAAGGAGGCCATCTGGTGTGTTCTATGGTGGAACCGCTCCTCCTGGGAGCAGATACGGCGGAGGCGGAGGAATTGGGAATACGGGATGGCATTTTTGCAAGAGGTAGGGTGGGAAGAGGTGTAATCCAGGTAGCTGTGGGAGTCGGTGGGTTTGTAGAAGATGTCAGTGTCAAGTCGGTCGTCACTGATGGAGATGGAGAGGTCCAGGAAGGGGAGGGAGGCGTCAGAGATGGTCCAGGTAAATTTAAGGTCAGGGTGGAATGTGTTGGTGAAGTTGATGAATTGCTCAACCTCCTCGCGGGAGCACGAGGTGGCGCCAATGCAGTCATCAATGTAGCAGAGGAAGAGGTGGGGAGTGGTGCCGGTGTAATTACGGAAGATCAACTGCTCTACGTAGCCAACAAAGAGACAGGCATAGCTGGGGCCCATACGTGTGCCCATGGCTACCCCTTTGGTCTGGAGGAAGTGGGAGGATTCAAAGGAGAAATTGTTAAGGGTGAGGACCAGTTCGGCCAAACGAATGAGAGTGTCGGTGGAGGGGTACTGTTGGGAACGTCTGGAGAGGAAAAAACGGAGGGCTTGGAGGCCCTGGTCATGGCGGATGGAGGTGTAGAGGGATTGGATATCCATGGTGAAGATGAGGTGTTGGGGGCCGGGGAAACGGAAGTCTTGGAGGAGGTGGAGGGCGTGGGTGGTGTCTCGAACGTATGTGGGGAGTTCCTGGACTAGGGGGGATAGGACAGTGTCGAGGTAGGTAGAGATGAGTTCAGTGGGGCAGGAGCATGCTGAGACAATGGGTCGGCCAGGGTGGTCAGGCTTGTGGATCTTGGGAAGGAGGTAGAACCGGGCAGTGCGGGGTTCCTGGACTATGAGGTTGGAAGCTGTTGGTGGGAGATCTCCTGAGGTGATGAGGTTCTGTATGGTCTGGGAGATGATGGTTTGGTGATGGGGGGTGGGGTCATGGTCAAGGGGGCGGTAGGGAGAGGTGTCCTCGAGTTGGCGTTTGGCTTCAGCGATGTAGAGGTCAGTGCGCCAGACTACCACTGCGCCCCCTTTGTCCGCTGGCTTGATGGTGAGGTCAGGATTGGAGCAGAGGGATTGGAGGGCTGCGCGTTGTGAGGGTGAGAGGTTGGAGTGGGGGAGGGGGGTCGACAGGTTGAGGCGGTTAATGTCCTGGCGGCAGTTGGAAATGAAGAGGTCGAGGGCAGGTAATAGGCCAGCGCGGGGTGTCCAGGTGGATGCAGTGTGTTGGAGGTGGGCGAAGGGGTCCTCAGAAGGTGGGCGGGAGTCCTGATTGTGAAAGTAAGCTCGGAGGCGGAGGCGACGGAAGAATTGTTCGATGTCACGGCGTGTATTAAATTCATTGATGCGTGGACGGACGGGGACGAAGGTGAGTCCTTTGCTGAGGACTGATCGTTCGTCCTCAGTGAGGGGGAGGTCTGGGGGGATGGTGAAAACTCGGCAGGGCTGGGAGCTGGGAGCTGGTGTGGGTATAGAGCTGGGAGTGGGGTCGGAGCCAGTACCTGGAGTGGGTGTGATGGTGGGGGGAATGGGGGTAGAGTCATGAGCAGGGGTAGTGTTCCCCTCGGGGTTCTGGGGGGTGGGGATAGTGACAGTGGGGTCTGTGGGGGGCGTGTCAGCAGAATGCAGGTGAGTGGCGCTGGTGGTGGCAGACACGGCAGTAGGGGTGGTGGAAGTCACTGAGCGTTTGGCATCGGCGATGATGTGAGGGCTGGAAGTGGCTGTGGGAGTGGCCATGATGGGGGCAGAAGTGACATCATCAATCAGCGTGGGGGTGGTAGCTGCATCAGCCACATGGCTAATGGTGTTTCCGAGGCCAGGGGAATCTTCTGGAATGTTCAAGGAGCGCTGGTTATGGAGCTGGGTAGATAAAAGTTTGTTGTACTTACAGTTTTTGATGTTTGAGATGGAATTGAAATACTGTTTGTTGAGAGTATGAATTCTCCTGAGGATGTAGTACAGAGTGGGTCCTTTGCAATTCTGAGAGAGTGTGGCCCTCAGCTGAGGCAGGGCAGACTGTAGAGAGGTTGTGCAGGTATCAATCAGGGGTCTGATCAGGGAGATGTGCATGTATCAGTCAGGGGTCTGATCAGATAGATGTGCAGATATCAGTCAGGGGTCTGATCAGGGAGATGTGCAGGTATCAGTCAGGGATCTGATCAGGGAGATGTGGATGTATCTGTCAGGTGTCTGATCACAGAGATGGACAGTCATTGGTCAGGGGTCTGATCAGGGAGATGTGCAGGCATCAGTCAGGGGTCTGATCATGGAGATGTGCAGGTATCTGTCAGGGATCTGATCAGGGAGATGTGCAGGTATCAGTCTGGATCTGATCATGGAGATGTGCAGGTATCAGTCAGGGTTCTGATCATGGAGATGTACTTGTATCAGTCAGGCGTCTGATCATGGAGATGTGCGGGTATCAGTCAGGGGTCTGATCAGGGAGATATGTAGATATCAGTCAGTGGTCTGATCACGGAGATCTGCAGGTATCAATCACGGATCTCATCATGGAGATGTGCAGGTATCAATCAGGGGTCTGATCAGGGAGATGTGCAGGTATCAGTCAGGGATCTGATCATGGAGATGTACAGGTATCAGTCAGGTGTCTGATCAGGGAGATGTGCAGGTATCAGTCAGGGGACTGATCATGGAGACGTGCAGTTATTGATCAGGGGTCTGAACATGGAGATGTGAAGGCATCGGTCAGGGGTCTAATCAGGGAGATGTGCAGGTATCGGTCAGGGTCTGATCATGGAGATGTGCAGGTATCTGTCAGGGTCTGATCATGGAGATTTGCAGGCATCGGTTAGGGGTCTGATCATGGTGATGTGCAGATATCGGTCAGTGGTCTGATCATGGAAATGTGCAGGTCTCAATCATGGGTCTGATCATGGAGATGTGCAGGTATCAGTCAGGGGTATGACCATTGAGATGGACAGGCATCGGTCAGGGGTCGGAACATGGAGAAGTGCAGGCATCAGTCAGGGGTCTAAGCAGGGAGATGTGCAGGTCTCAATCTGGGGTTTAATCAGGCAGATGTGCAGGTATCAGTCTGGGATCTGACATAGAGATGTGCTGCTATCAGTCAGGAGTCTGATCTTGGAGATGTGCAGGTATCAGTCAGGGGTCTGACCAGGGAGATGTGCAGGCATCGGTCAGTGGTCTGATCAGGGAGATGTGCAGGTATCAGTCAGGTGTCTGATCTTGGATATGTGCAGGTATCAGTCAGGGGTCTGATCTTGGAAATGTGCAGGTATCAGTAAGGGGTCTGATCAGGGAGATGTGCAGGTATCAGTCAGGGGTCTGACCACGGAGATGTACAGGTATCAGTCAGGTGTCTGACCAGGGAGATGTGCATGCATCGATCAGGGATCTGATCAGGGAGATGTGCAGGTATCATTCAAGGGTCTGATCAGAACGATGTGCTGTTATCAGTTAGGGATCTGATCAGGGAGAATTGCAGGTATCAGTCCGGGGTTTGATCATGGAGATGTGCAGGTATCAATCAGGATTCTGATGATGGAGATGTGCAGGTATCAGTCAGGGGTCTGACCATTGAGATGGACAGGCATCGGTCAGGGAGGTAAATGAAGGGCTTTTGCCCGAAACGTCGATTTTGCCTGTCCTCGGATGCTGCCTGAATTGCTGTGCTCTTCCAGCACCACTGATCCAGGCATCGGTCAGGGGTCTGAACATGGAGATGTGCAGGTATCGGTCTGGGGTCTGATCAGGGAGATGTGCAGGTATCGGTCAGTGGTCTGATCTTGGAAATGTGCAGATATCAGTCAGGGGTCTGATCATGGAGATCTGCGGGTATCAGTCAGGGGTCTGATCGTTGAGATGTGCAGATATCAGTCAGGGGTCTGATCATGGATATGTGCAGATATCAGGCAGGGTTCAGATCATGGAGATGTGCAGGTATCAGTCAGGGATCTGATCAGGGTGCTGTGCAGTCATCGGTCATTGGTCTGATCATGGAAATGTGCAGGTCTCAATCAGGGGTCTGATCATGGAGATGTGCAGGTATCAGTCAGGTGTCTGATCAGGGAGATGAGCAGGCATCGGTCAGTTTTCAGATCATGGAGATGTGCAGGTGTCATTCAGGGCACTGATCAGGGAGATGTGCAGGTATCAGACAGGGTTCTGATCATAGAGATGTGCAGGTATCAGTCAGGGGTCTGATCATAGAGATGTGCAGGTATCAGTCAGGGGTCTGACCACTGAGATGGACAGGCATCGGTCAGGGGTCTGAACATGGAGATGTGCATGCATTGGTCTGGGGTCTGATCATGGAGATGTGCAGGTCTCAATCAGGGGTCTGATCATGGAGATGTGCAGGTATCAGTCAGGTGTCTGATCATGGAGATGTGCAGGTATCAGTCAGGGGTCTGATCATGGAGATGTGCAGGTATCAGTCAGGGGTCTGATCATGGAGATGTGCAAGCATCGGTCAGGGGTCTGATCATGGAGATGTGCAGGTATCTGTCAGGGGTCTGATCATGGAGTTGTGCAGGTATCTGTCAGGTGTCTGATCATGGAGATGTGCAGGCATCAGTCAGGCGTCTGATCATAGAGATGTGCAGGTATCAGTCAGGGGTCTGACCATTGAGTTGGACAGGCATCGGTCAGGGGTCTGAACATGGAGATGTGCAGGCATCGGTCAGTGGTCTGATCATGGAGTTGTGCAGGTATCAGTCAGGAGTCTGATCAGGGAGATATGCTTGTCTCAATCAGGGGTTTAATCAGGCAGATGTGCAGGTATCAGTCTGGGATCTGATCATGGAGATGTGCAGGTATCAGTCAGGAGTCTGATTTTGGAGATGTACAGGTATCAGTCTGGGTTCCGACCAGGGAGATGTGCAGGTGTCAGTCAGGGATCGGATCATGGAGATGTGCAGGTGTCATTAAGGGCTTTGATCAGGGAGATATACAGGCATCGGTCAGTGGTCTGATCATGGAAATGTGCAGGTCTCAATCAGGGGTCTGATCATGGAGATGTGCAGGTATCAGTCAGGAATCTGATCAGGAAGATGTGCAGGTATCAGTCAGGATTCTGATCATGGAGATGTGCAGGTATCTGTCAGGGGTCTGATCATGGAGCTGTGCGGGTATCACTCAGGGATCTGATCAGAGAGATGTGCAGGTATCAGTCTGGGATCTGATCATGGAGATGTGCAAGTATCAGTCAGGCGTCTGATCATAGAGATGTGCAGGTATCAGTCAGGGGTCTGACCATTGAGATGGACAGGCATCGGTCGGGGGTCTGAACATGGAGATGTGCAGGCATCAGTCAGGGGTCTGATCATGGAGATGTGCAGGTATCTGTCAGGGATCTGATCAGGGAGATGTGCAGGTATCAGTCTGGATCTGATCATGGAGATGTGCAGGTATCAGTCAGGGTTCTGATCATGGAGATGTACTTGTATCAGTCAGGCGTCTGATCATGGAGATGTGCGGGTATCAGTCAGGGGTCTGATCAGGGAGATATGTAGATATCAGTCAGTGGTCTGATCACGGAGATCTGCAGGTATCAATCACGGATCTCATCATGGAGATGTGCAGGTATCAATCAGGGGTCTGATCAGGGAGATGTGCAGGTATCAGTCAGGGATCTGATCATGGAGATGTACAGTTATCAGTCAGGTGTCTGATCAGGGAGATGTGCAGGTATCAGTCAGGGGACTGATCATGGAGACGTGCAGTTATTGATCAGAGGTCTGAACATGGAGATGTGCAGGCATCGGTCAGGGGTCTAATCAGGGAGATGTGCAGGTATCGGTCAGGGTCTGATCATGGAGATGTGCAGGTATCTGTCAGGGTCTGATCATGGAGATTTGCAGGCATCGGTTAGGGGTCTGATCATGGTGATGTGCAGATATCGGTCAGTGGTCTGATCATGGAAATGTGCAGGTCTCAATCATGGGTCTGATCATGGAGATGTGCAGGTATCAGTCAGGGGTATGACCATTGAGATGGACAGGCATCGGTCAGGGGTCGGAACATGGAGAAGTGCAGGCATCAGTCAGGGGTCTAAGCAGGGAGATGTGCAGGTCTCAATCTGGGGTTTAATCAGGCAGATGTGCAGGTATCAGTCTGGGATCTGACATAGAGATGTGCTGCTATCAGTCAGGAGTCTGATCTTGGAGATGTGCAGGTATCAGTCAGGGGTCTGACCAGGGAGATGTGCAGGCATCGGTCAGTGGTCTGATCAGGGAGATGTGCAGGTATCAGTCAGGTGTCTGATCTTGGATATGTGCAGGTATCAGTCAGGGGTCTGATCAGTGAGATGTGCAGGTATCAATCAGGGGTCTGATCAGGGAGATGTGCAGGTATCAGTCAGGCGTCTGATCTTGGATATGTGCAGGTATCAGTCAGGGGTCTGTTCTTGGAGATGTGCAGGTATCAGTCAGGGGTCTGACCACGGAGATGTACAGGTATCAGTCAGGTGTCTGACCAGGGAGATGTGCATGCATCGATCAGGGATCTGATCAGGGAGATGTGCAGGTATCATTCAAGGGTCTGATCAGAACGATGTGCTGTTATCAGTTAGGGATCTGATCAGGGAGAATTGCAGGTATCAGTCCGGGGTTTGATCATGGAGATGTGCAGTTATCAGTCAGGGGTCTGACCATTGAGATGGACAGGCATCGGTCAGGGAGGTAAATGAAGGGCTTTTGCCCGAAACGTCGATTTTGCCTGTCCTCGGATGCTGCCTGAATTGCTGTGCTCTTCCAGCACCACTGATCCAGGCATCGGTCAGGGGTCTGATCATGGAGATGTGCAGGTATCGGTCTGGGGTCTGATCAGGGAGATGTGCAGGTATCGGTCAGTGGTCTGATCTTGGAAATGTGCAGATATCAGTCAGGGGTCTGATCATGGAGATCTGCGGGTATCAGTCAGGGGTCTGACCACGGAGATGTACAGGTATCAGTCAGGTGTTTGACCAGGGAGATGTGCATGCATCGATCAGGGATCTGATCAGGGAGATGTGCAGGTATCATTCAAGGGTCTGATCAGAACGATGTGCTGTTATCAGTTAGGGATCTGATCAGGGAGAATTGCAGGTATCAGTCCGGGGTTTGATCATGGAGATGTGCAGGTATCAATCAGGATTCTGATGATGGAGATGTGCAGGTATCAGTCAGGGGTCTGACCATTGAGATGGACAGGCATCGGTCAGGGAGGTAAATGAAGGGCTTTTGCCCGAAACGTCGATTTTGCCTGTCCTCGGATGCTGCCTGAATTGCTGTGCTCTTCCAGCACCACTGATCCAGGCATCGGTCAGGGGTCTGAACATGGAGATGTGCAGGTATCGGTCTGGGGTCTGATCAGGGAGATGTGCAGGTATCGGTCAGTGGTCTGATCTTGGAAATGTGCAGATATCAGTCAGGGGTCTGATCATGGAGATCTGCGGGTATCAGTCAGGGGTCTGATCGTTGAGATGTGCAGATATCAGTCAGGGGTCTGATCATGGATATGTGCAGATATCAGGCAGGGTTCAGATCATGGAGATGTGCAGGTATCAGTCAGGGATCTGATCAGGGTGCTGTGCTGTCATCGGTCATTGGTCTGATCATGGAAATGTGCAGGTCTCAATCAGGGGTCTGATCATGGAGATGTGCAGGTATCAGTCAGGTGTCTGATCAGGGAGATGAGCAGGCATCGGTCAGTTTTCAGATCATGGAGATGTGCAGGTGTCATTCAGGGCACTGATCAGGGAGATGTGCAGGTATCAGACAGGGTTCTGATCATAGAGATGTGCAGGTATCAGTCTGGGGTCTGATCATAGAGATGTGCAGGTATCAGTCAGGGGTCTGACCACTGAGATGGACAGGCATCGGTCAGGGGTCTGAACATGGAGATGTGCATGCATTGGTCTGGGGTCTGATCATGGAGATGTGCAGGTCTCTATCAGGGGTCTGATCATGGAGATGTGCAGGTATCAGTCAGGTGTCTGATCATGGAGATGTGCAGGTATCAGTCAGGGGTCTGATCATGGAGATGTGCAGGTATCAGTCAGGGGTCTGATCATGGAGATGTGCAAGCATCGGTCAGGGGTCTGATCATGGAGATGTGCAGGTATCTGTCAGGGGTCTGATCATGGAGTTGTGCAGGTATCTGTCAGGTGTCTGATCATGGAGATGTGCAGGCATCAGTCAGGCGTCTGATCATAGAGATGTGCAGGTATCAGTCAGGGGTCTGACCATTGAGTTGGACAGGCATCGGTCAGGGGTCTGAACATGGAGATGTGCAGGCATCGGTCAGTGGTCTGATCATGGAGTTGTGCAGGTATCAGTCAGGAGTCTGATCAGGGAGATATGCTTGTCTCAATCAGGGGTTTAATCAGGCAGATGTGCAGGTATCAGTCTGGGATCTGATCATGGAGATGTGCAGGTATCAGTCAGGAGTCTGATTTTGGAGATGTACAGGTATCAGTCTGGGTTCCGACCAGGGAGATGTGCAGGTGTCAGTCAGGGATCGGATCATGGAGATGTGCAGGTGTCATTAAGGGCTTTGATCAGGGAGATATACAGGCATCGGTCAGTGGTCTGATCATGGAAATGTGCAGGTCTCAATCAGGGGTCTGATCATGGAGATGTGCAGGTATCAGTCAGGAATCTGATCAGGAAGATGTGCAGGTATCAGTCAGGATTCTGATCATGGAGATGTGCAGGTATCTGTCAGGGGTCTGATCATGGAGCTGTGCGGGTATCACTCAGGGATCTGATCAGAGAGATGTGCAGGTATCAGTCTGGGATCTGATCATGGAGATGTGCAAGTATCAGTCAGGCGTCTTATCATAGAGATGTGCAGGTATCAGTCAGGGGTCTGACCATTGAGATGGACAGGCATCGGTCGGGGGTCTGAACATGGAGATGTGCAGGCATCAGTCAGGGGTCTGATCATGGAGATGTGCAGGTATCTGTCAGGGATCTGATCAGGGAGATGTGCAGGTATCAGTCTGGATCTGATCATGGAGATGTGCAGGTATCAGTCAGGGTTCTGATCATGGAGATGTACTTGTATCAGTCAGGCGTCTGATCATGGAGATGTGCGGGTATCAGTCAGGGGTCTGATCAGGGAGATATGTAGATATCAGTCAGTGGTCTGATCACGGAGATCTGCAGGTATCAATCAGGGATCTCATCATGGAGATGTGCAGGTATCAATCAGGGGTCTGATCAGGGAGATGTGCAGGTATCAGTCAGGGATCTGATCATGGAGATGTACAGTTATCAGTCAGGTGTCTGATCAGGGAGATGTGCAGGTATCAGTCAGGGGACTGATCATGGAGACGTGCAGTTATTGATCAGGGGTCTGAACATGGAGATGTGCAGGCATCGGTCAGGGGTCTAATCAGGGAGATGTGCAGGTATCGGTCAGGGTCTGATCATGGAGATGTGCAGGTATCTGTCAGGGTCTGATCATGGAGATTTGCAGGCATCGGTTAGGGGTCTGATCATGGTGATGTGCAGATATCGGTCAGTGGTCTGATCATGGAAATGTGCAGGTCTCAATCATGGGTCTGATCATGGAGATGTGCAGGTATCAGTCAGGGGTATGACCATTGAGATGGACAGGCATCGGTCAGGGGTCGGAACATGGAGAAGTGCAGGCATCAGTCAGGGGTCTAAGCAGGGAGATGTGCAGGTCTCAATCTGGGGTTTAATCAGGCAGATGTGCAGGTATCAGTCTGGGATCTGACATAGAGATGTGCTGCTATCAGTCAGGAGTCTGATCTTGGAGATGTGCAGGTATCAGTCAGGGGTCTGACCAGGGAGATGTGCAGGCATCGGTCAGTGGTCTGATCAGGGAGATGTGCAGGTATCAGTCAGGTGTCTGATCTTGGATATGTGCAGGTATCAGTCAGGGGTCTGATCAGTGAGATGTGCAGGTATCAATCAGGGGTCTGATCAGGGAGATGTGCAGGTATCAGTCAGGCGTCTGATCTTGGATATGTGCAGGTATCAGTCAGGGGTCTGTTCTTGGAGATGTGCAGGTATCAGTCAGGGGTCTGACCACGGAGATGTACAGGTATCAGTCAGGTGTCTGACCAGGGAGATGTGCATGCATCGATCAGGGATCTGATCAGGGAGATGTGCAGGTATCATTCAAGGGTCAGATCAGAACGATGTGCTGTTATCAGTTAGGGATCTGATCAGGGAGAATTGCAGGTATCAGTCCGGGGTTTGATCATGGAGATGTGCAGTTATCAGTCAGGGGTCTGACCATTGAGATGGACAGGCATCGGTCAGGGAGGTAAATGAAGGGCTTTTGCCCGAAACGTCGATTTTGCCTGTCCTCGGATGCTGCCTGAATTGCTGTGCTCTTCCAGCACCACTGATCCAGGCATCGGTCAGGGGTCTGAACATGGAGATGTGCAGGTATCGGTCTGGGGTCTGATCAGGGAGATGTGCAGGTATCGGTCAGTGGTCTGATCTTGGAAATGTGCAGATATCAGTCAGGGGTCTGATCATGGAGATCTGCGGGTATCAGTCAGGGGTCTGATCATTGAGATGTGCAGATATCAGTCAGGGGTCTGATCATGGATATGTGCAGATATCAGGCAGGGTTCAGATCATGGAGATGTGCAGGTATCAGTCAGGGATCTGATCAGGGTGCTGTGCAGTCATCGGTCATTGGTCTGATCATGGAAATGTGCAGGTCTCAATCAGGGGTCTGATCATGGAGATGTGCAGGTATCAGTCAGGTGTCTGATCAGGGAGATGAGCAGGCATCGGTCAGTTTTCAGATCATGGAGATGTGCAGGTGTCATTCAGGGCACTGATCAGGGAGATGTGCAGGTATCAGACAGGGTTCTGATCATAGAGATGTGCAGGTATCAGTCAGGGGTCTGATCATAGAGATGTGCAGGTATCAGTCAGGGGTCTGACCACTGAGATGGACAGGCATCGGTCAGGGGTCTGAACATGGAGATGTGCATGCATTGGTCTGGGGTCTGATCATGGAGATGTGCAGGTCTCAATCAGGGGTCTGATCATGGAGATGTGCAGGTATCAGTCAGGTGTCTGATCATGGAGATGTGCAGGTATCAGTCAGGGATCTGATCATGGAGATGTGCAGGTATCAGTCAGGGGTCTGATCATGGAGATGTGCAAGCATCGGTCAGGGGTCTGATCATGGAGATGTGCAGGTATCTGTCAGGGGTCTGATCATGGAGTTGTGCAGGTATCTGTCAGGTGTCTGATCATGGAGATGTGCAGGTATCAGTCAGGCGTCTGATCATAGAGATGTGCAGGTATCAGTCAGGGGTCTGACCATTGAGTTGGACAGGCATCGGTCAGGGGTCTGAACATGGAGATCTGCAGGCATCGGTCAGTGGTCTGATCATGGAGTTGTGCAGGTATCAGTCAGGAGTCTGATCAGGGAGATATGCTTGTCTCAATCAGGGGTTTAATCAGGCAGATGTGCAGGTATCAGTCTGGGATCTGATCATGGAGATGTGCAGGTATCAGTCAGGAGTCTGATTTTGGAGATGTCCAGGTATCAGTCTGGGTTCCGACCAGGGAGATGTGCAGGTGTCAGTCAGGGATCGGATCATGGAGATGTGCAGGTGTCAATAAGGGCTTTGATCAGGGAGATGTACAGGCATCGGTCAGTGGTCTGATCATGGAAATGTGCAGGTCTCAATCAGGGGTCTGATCATGGAGATGTGCAGGTATCAGTCAGGAATCTGATCAGGAAGATGTGCAGGTATCAGTCAGGATTCTGATCATGGAGATGTGCAGGTATCTGTCAGGGGTCTGATCATGGAGCTGTGCGGGTATCAGTCAGGGATCTGATCAGAGAGATGTGCAGGTATCAGTCTGGGATCTGATCATGGAGATGTGCAAGTATCAGTCAGGCGTCTGATCATAGAGATGTGCAGGTATCAGTCAGGGGTCTGACCATTGAGATGGACAGGCATCGGTCAGGGGTCTGATCTTGGAGATGTGCAGGTATCAGTCAGGGGTCTGATCTTGGAGATGTGCAGGTATCAGTCTGGGGTCTGATCATAGAGATGTGCCGGTATCAGTCAGGGGTCTGACCACGGAGATGTACAGGTATCAGTCAGGGGTCTGACCAGGGAGATGTGCAGGTATCAGTCAGGGGTCTGATCATGGAGCTGTGCAGACATCGGTCAGTGGTCTGATCAGGGAGATGTGCAGGTATCAGTCAGGTGTCTGATCTTGGATATGTGCAGGTATCAGTCAGGGGTCTGATCATGGTGCTGTGCAGGTATCAATCAGGGGTCTGATCAGTGAGATGTGCAGGTATCAGTCAGGGGTCTGACATAGAGATGTGCTGCTATCAGTCAGGGGTCTGATCACGGAGATGTGCAGGTATCAGTCAGGTGTCTGATCTTGGATATGTGCAGGTATCAGTCAGGGGTCTGATCATGGAGCTGTGCAGGTATCAATCAGGGGTCTGATCAGTGAGATGTGCAGATATCAGTCAGGGGTCTGACATAGAGATATGCTGCCATCAGTCAGGGGTCTGATCATGGAGATGTGCAGGTATCAGTCAGGGATCAGATCGTGGAGATGTTCAGGTATCAGTCAGGGATCTGACATAGAGATGTGCTGCTATCAGTCAGGGGTCTGATCATGGAGATGTGCAGGTATCAGTCAGGGATATGATCAGGGAGCTGTGCAGGCATTGGTCAGTGGTCTGATCATGGAAATGTGCAGGTCTCAATCAGGATTCTGATCATGGAGATGTGCAGGTATCAGTCAGGGGTCTGATCAGGGAGATGTGCAGGTATCAGTCAGGGATATGATCAGGGAGCTGTGCAGGCATTGGTCAGTGGTCTGATCATGGAAATGTGCAGGTCTCAATCAGGATTCTGATCATGGAGATGTGCAGGTATCAGTCAGGGATCAGATCGTGGAGATGTGCAGGTGTCATTCAGGGTTCTGATCAGGGAGATGTGCAGGTATCAGTCAGGGATCTGACATAGAGATGTGCTGCTATCAGTCAGGGGTCTGATCATGGAGATGTGCAGGTATCAGTCAGGGATATGATCAGGGAGCAGTGCAGGCATTGGTCAGTGGTCTGATCATGGAAATGTGCGGGTCTCAATCAGGATTCTGATCAGGGAGATGAGCAGGCATCGGTCAGTTTTCCGATCATGGAGATGTGCAGGTGTCATTCAGGGTTCTGATCAGGGAGATGTGCAGGAATCAGTCATGGGTCTGATCACGGAGATGTACAGGTATCAGTTAGGTGTCTGACCAGGGAAATGTGCAGGTATCGGTCAGTGGTCTGATCTTGGAGTTGTGCAGGTATCGGTCAGGGGTCTCATCAGGGAGATGTGGAGGTATCTGTCAGGGTCTGATCATGGAGATTTGCAGGCATCGGTTAGGGGTCTGTTCATGGTGATGTGCAGATATCGGTCTGGAGTCTGACATAGAGATGTGCTGCTATCAGTCAGGAGTCTGACCTTGGAGATGTGCAGGTATCAGTCAGGGGTCTGACCAGGGAAATGTGCAGGCATTGGTCAGGGGTCTGATCAGGGAGCTGTGCAGGCATTGGAGAGTGGTCTGATCAGGGAGATGTGCAGGTATCAGTCAGGGGACTGATCATGGAGACGTGCAGTTATTGATCAGGGGTCTGAACATGGAGATGTGCAGGTAACAGTCAGGGGTCTGACATAGAGATGTGCTGCTATCAGTCAGGGGTGTGATCAGGGATATGTGCAGGTATCAGTCAGGGTCTGATCATGGAGATTTGCAGGCATCGGTTAGGGGTCTGATCATGGTGATGTGCAGATATCGGTCAGTGGTCTGATCATGGAAATGTGCAGGTCTCAATCATGGGTCTGATCATGGAGATGTGCAGGTATCAGTCAGGGGTCTGACCATTGAGATGGACAGGCATCGGTCAGGGGTCGGAACATGGAGAAGTGCAGGCATCGGTCAGGGGTCTAATCAGGGAGATGTGCAGGTCTCAATCAGGGGTTTAATCAGCCAGATGTGCAGGTATCAGTCTGGGATCTGACATAGAGATGTGCTGCTATCAGTCAGGAGTCTGATCTTGGAGATGTGCAGGTATCAGTCAGGGGTCTAACCACAGAGATGTACAGGTATCAGTCAGGGGTCTGACCAGGGAGATGTGCAGGTATCAGTCAGGTGTCTTATCAGGGAGCTGTGCAGGCATCGGTCAGTGGTCTGATCATGGAGATGTGCAGGTATCAGTCAGGTGTCTGATCTTGGATATGTGCAGGTATCAGTCAGGGGTCTGATCAGTGAGATGTGCAGGTATCAATCAGGGGTCTGATCAGTGAGATGTGCAGGTAACAGTCAGGGGTCTGATCAGGGAGATGTGCAGGTATCAGTCAGCTCTCTGATCTTGGATATGTGCAGGTATCAGTCAGGGGTCTGATCATGGAGCTGTGCAGGTATCAATCAGGGGTCTGATCAATGAGATGTGCAGGTATCAGTCAGGGGTCTGACATAGAGATGTGCTGCTATCAGTCAGGGGTCTGATCAGGGAGATGTGCAGGTATCAGTCAGGGATCGGATCATGGAGATGTGCAGGTATCAGTCACGGATCTAACATAGAGATGTGCTGCTATCAGTTAGGGGTCTGATCATGGAGATGTGCAGGAATCAGTCAGGGATATGATCAGGGAGATGTGCAGGTATCAGTCAGGGATCGGATCATGGAGATGTGCAGGTATCAGTCAGTTTTCAGATCATGGCGATGTGCGGGTGTCATTCAGGGTTCTGATCAGGGAGATGTGCAGGAATCAGTCATGGGTCTGATCACGGAGATGTACAGGTATCAGTTAGGTGTCTGACCAGGGAGATGTGCAGGTATCGGGCTGTGGTCTGATCATGGAGATGTGCAGGTATCGGTCAGGGGTCTCATCAGGGCGATGTGGAGGTATCTGTTAGGGGTCTGATCACAGAGATATGCAGGCATCGGTTCGGGGTCTGATCATGGAGATGTGCAGGTATCGGTCAGGGGTCTGATCATGGAGATGTGCTGGCATCGGTTAGGGGTCTGATCATTGAGATGTACAGGTATCAGTCAGTTGTCTGACCAGGGAGATGTGCAGGTATCCGTTAGGGGTCTGACAAGGGAGATGTGTAGTTATCTTTCAGTGGTCTGATCAGGCAGATGTGCAGGTATCAGTCAGGGGTCTGATCATGGAGATATGCAGCCATCGGTCAGAGGTCTGATCAGGGAGATGTGCAGGCATCGGTCAGGGCTCTGATCATGGAAATGTACAGGTCTCAATCAGGGGTTTAATCAGGCAGATGTGCAGGTATCAGTCTGGGATCTGATCATGGAGTTGTGCAGGTATCAGTCACGGATCTGACATAGAGATGTGCTGCTATCAGTCAGGGGTCCGATCTTGAAGATGTGCAGGTATCAGTCAGGGGTCTGATCACGGAGATGTACAGGTATCAGTCAGGGGTCTGACCAGGGAATTGTGCAGGTATCTGTCAGGGATCGGATCATGGAGATGCGCAGGTATCAGTCAGGGGTCTGATCAGGGAGTTGTGCACGCATCGGTCAGTGGTCTGATCATGGAAATGTGCAGGTCTCAATCTGGGGACTGATCCTGGAGATGTGCAGGTATCAGTCAGGGGTCTGATCATGGAGATGTGGAGGTATCAGTCAGGTGTCTGATCAGGGAGATGAGCAGGCATTGGTCAGTTTTCAGATCATGGAGATGTGCAGGTGTCTTTTAGGGGTCTGTTCGGTCAGTGGTCTGATCATGGAAATGTGCAGGTCTCAATCTGGGGTCTGATCCTGGAGATGTACAGGTATCATTCAGGTGTCTGACCAGGGAGATGTGCAGGTATCTGTCAGGGATCGGATCATGGAGATGTGCAGGTATCGGTCAGTGGTCTGATCTTGGAGTTGTGCAGGTATCAGTCAGGGGTCTCATCAGGGAGTTGTGGAGGTATCTGTCAGGGTCTGATCATGGAGATTTGCAGGCATCGGTTAGGGGTCTGATCATGGTGATGTGCAGATATCGGTCAGTGGTCTGATCATGGAAATGTGCAGGTCTCAATCATGGGTCTGATCATGGAGATGTGCAGGTATCAGTCAGGGGTCTGACCATTGAGATGGACAGGCATCGGTCAGGGGTCGGAACATGGAGAAGTGCAGGCATCGGTCAGGGGTCTAATCAGGGAGATGTGCAGGTCTCAATCAGGGGTTTAATCAGGCAGATGTGCAGGTATCAGTCAGGAGTCTGATCTTGGAGATGTGCAGGTATCAGTCAGGGATCTGACATAGAGATGTGCTGCTATCACTCAGGGGTCCGATCTTGAAGATGTGCAGGTATCTGTCAGGGGTCTGATCACAGAGATGTGCAGGTATCAGTCAGGGGTCTGACCACGGAGATGTACAGGTATCAGTCAGGGGTCTGACCACGGAGATGCACAGGTATCAGTCAGGGGTCTGACCAGGGAGATGTGCAGGTATCAGTCAGGGGTCTGATCAGGGAGATGTGCAGGTATCAGTCAGGGATCTGATCTTGGATGTGTGCAGGTATCAGTCAGGGGTCTGATCATGGAGCTGTGCAGGTATCAATCAGGAGTCTGATTAGTGAGATGTGCAGGTATCAGTCAGGGGTCTGATCAGGGAGATGTGCAGGTATCATCAGGGATCTGACATAGAGATGTGCTGCTATCAGTCAGGGGTCTGATCATGGAGATGTGCAGGTATCAGTCAGGGATATGATCAGGGAGCTGTGCAGGCATTGGTCAGTGGTCTGATCATGGAGATGTGCAGGTGTCATTCAGGGCTCTGATCAGGGAGATGTGCAGGTATCGATCAGGGATCTGATCATGGAAATGTACAGGTCTCAATCAGGGGTTTAATCAGGCAGATGTGCAGGTATCAGTCTGGGATCTGATCAGGGAGTTGTGCAGGTATCAGTCAGGGATCTGACATCGAGATGTGCTGCTATCACTCAGGGGTCCGATCTTGAAGATGTGCAGGTATCTGTCAGGGGTCTGATCACAGAGATGTACAGGTATCAGTCAGGGGTCTGATCAGGGAGATGTGCAGGTATCAGTCAGGATCGGATCATGGAGATGTGCAGGTATCAGTCAGGGGTCTGATCAGGGAGTTATGCAGGCATCTGTCAGTGGTCTGATCATGGAAATGTGCAGGTCTCAATCAGGGGTCTGATCATGGAGATGTGCAGGTATCAGTCAGGTGTCTGATCATGGAGATGTGCTTGTATCTGTCAGGGATCTGATCATGGAGATGTGCAGGTATCAGTCAGTTTTCAGATCATGGAGATGTGCAGGTGTCATTCAGGGCTCCGATCAGGGAGATGTGCAGGAATCAGTCACTGGTCTGATCATGGAGATGTGCAGGTATCAGTCAGGGATCTGATCAGGGAGATGTGCAGTTATCAGTCTGGGGTCTGATCATGGAGCTGTGCAGGTATCAATCAGGGGTCTGATCAGTGAGATGTGCAGGTATCAGTCAGGGGTCTGATCAGATAGATGTGCAGATATCAATCAGGGGTCTGATCAGGGAGATGTGCAGGTATCTGGCAGGGATCTGATCAGGGAGATGTGGATGTATCTGTCAGGTGTCTGATCACAGAGATGGACAGGCATCGGTCAGGGGTCTGATCATGGAGATGTGCAGTTATCAATCAGGGGTCTGATCATGGAGATGTGCTGGTATCAGTCAGGGGTCTGATCATGAGGATGTGCGGCTATCAGTCAGTGGTCTGATCAGGGAGATATGTAGGTATCAGTCAGGTGTCCGATCACGGAGATGTGCAGGTATCAATCAGGGATCTGATCATGGAGATGTGCAGGTATCAATCAGGGGTCTGATCATTGAGATGGACAGGCATCGGTCAGGCGTCTGTTCATGGAGATGTGCAGGAATCAGTCAGGGGTCTGATCAGAGGGATGTCAGGTATCAATCAGGGATCTCATAATGGAGATGTGCAGGTATCAATCAGGGGTCTGATCAGGGAGTTATGTAGGTATCAGTCAGGGGTCTGATCACGGAGATGTGCAGGTATCAATCAGGGATCTGATCATGGAGATGTGCAGGTATCAATCAGGGGTCTGATCATTGAGATGGACAGGCATCGGTCAGGCGTCTGTTCATGGAGATGTGCAGGAATCAGTCAGGGGTCTGATCAGGGGGTTGTGCAGGTATCAGTCAGGGGTTTAATCAGGCAGATGTGCAGGTATCAGTCAGGGGTCTGATCATGGATATGTGCAGGTATCAGTCAGGGGTCGGATCATGGAGATGTGCAGGTATCAGTCAGGGGTCTGATCAGGGGCATGTGCAGGTATCAGTCAGGAGTCTAATCAGGGAGATGTGCAGATATCGATCAAGGATCTGATCATGGAGATGTGCAGGTATCGGTCAAGGGTCTAATCCAGGAGATGTACAGGCATCGGTCAGGGGTCTGATCATGGAGATGTGCAAGTATCGGTCAAGGGTCTGATCAGGGAGATGTGCAGGTATTGGTCAAGGGTCTGATCAGGAAGATGTGCAGGTATCGGTCAAGGATCTGATCGGGGAGATGTGCAGATATCAGTCTAGGGTCTGATCAGGGAGATGTGCAGGCATTGGTCAGGGGTCTGATCAGGGACATGTGCTGGTATCAGTCAGGGATCTGATCACGGAGATGTGCAGGTACCAGTCAGGGGTCTGAACATGGAGGTGTGCAGGTATCAGTCAGGGGTCTGATCAGGCATATGTGCAGGTATCAGTCAGGGGTCTGATCAGGGACATGTGCTGGTATCAGTCAGAGGTTTGATCATGGAGATGTGCTGGTATCAGTCAGGGGTTTGATCATGGAGATGTGCTGGTATCAGTCAGGGGTTTGATCATTGAGATGTGCTGTTATCAGTCAGGGGTCTGATCAGGAAAATGTGTAAGTATCAGTAGTGATCTAGGTACTTCTCATCCAAGTTTATCTCACTGGAAGGTGTAGACCACAATAATTCCACTGGGTTTCTTCAGCAAAACTAAGCAGAAATGAGACTGAGGAGCTGTTGTGGAGATTGTTCCCTTCCCACCTATCCACTCTACTTTCCCATCTGACCTATTACTTCCATCCCCACCCCCATTCACCTATTGTACTCTTTGCTATCTTCTCTCCAGCCCCCTCATTTATCTCTCCACCCTGGAGTCTCCCTACCTCTATTCCTGATGGAGGACTTTAGCCCAAAATGTTGACTTTCCTGCTTCTTGGATGCTGCCTGACCTGCTGTGCTTTTCCAGGCACCACTTTGATCTGAACTCTGGTTTCCAGCATCTGCAGTCTTCACTTTTTGCTGAGGAGAGAATAATGGATGACTATTGTGGAAGTGGAGTAATGGAATTATTCAGGAAGGGGATTCACCCATGGTAAGAGGCACTTTGGTGCTAAGGAGGCGGCATAGTGGATGACCAGACCTGACATGGTTACCCATATGCCAGAAGCTGGATGGGAAATGTAGGCTGGGCAGGTGCCAGCTCATATAATGTGTTTGGTATGGACCTGATGTAAAGCCTGTGTTTGCAGGGGAGGGGAGATGGTTTCATCGGAAGGCTCTCAGGAAGGGGATCTGGATGCCTTGGGACTGACCAATATGTTGAGGCAGAGGCTGAAAACCACTGGTCAAAGAATGCTCACTGTCACCTTCCATCGTGCTGGAAATCTAAACTTTGCAGTGGCTGCAACCGCACCCAGAGTGGGTGGGTAATTATCACAACCTATAAAGGAGAGGGCTGCAAGACTCACTGGTGTTAGATTGCTGTTTCCTTTTGAAAGAACATTATACACAAAATAATGCACTGTACAGGACAGTGCCTGTCTGCTCCCCAATTCCTGATGATCCTAATTGATTGGTTCCATGTATATGATGTACACCTCACTGTGCCAGATGTTGCTGACTATTTCATTTACACCAGCATGATTTGTACGCAGAGGCCAGGGAAAGACTAACATATTTGACTAACCGTCGCAATGATGCCAGAAGAACCCATTGCCCCACATGTACCTTGGTCATCTTGTATCCATGTGCTGCAGTAGGCTCTCAAAACAGACTTCACTCTCTGGTACATCTCGTATGGACTATGATATTAGGCACAGTTATATTTGTGGCTAGACAGAGATTCAAACAAACAGAATTAGTGCAAAACCCTTAACACTTATCAAAAAGTGAGCGTTGATGTATGGTGCAATGTCATCCATGCCACCAATGACTCCCACTACATCTCAGTGCAGTCCCAGATCCTGCAGATGTGGTGGAGGGAGTCTTTTTTTGATAGTGGAGCCCATTGACCCCTGGAATTTGAATGGGCGACCCAAGGGAATTTGTGTCTAGATGGCAAAGACATGCTCAGAACTTTTTTTCTCAGAAGAAGGTGGATCCTCCTCAACTTACACTTTCAAAGGTCTGAAGAGGGCAAACAGGTGGAAGTGGAGGGGTTGGCCATCACTAAATATCCTGAGAGAAATCGTCCGAGGTGGCCTGAGTATGGTTACTCCTCTACCTGGGAACATCCTGGCACTACCCTGTTTCCTTGTGAGGAAAGGGTACCTTTGGAATGAGCTCACTGTTCCCTGGCTTTCTGTTACCATGCCTTCAGTCCTGGCGTACAATAGTTAGAAAAATGAAGTGCAGGTATGTGTTCTTATTCAGCAGGCCCTGAGTGTACTGGAACTTGCTCTTCATGGAAGCAGCCAGGCAATTGCACACTTAAGGCAATTAGGTCCCTTTAGCATTGCTGCTGCCCTGTATCCTCTGGGCTTTAAGGCCTTTACCTCGTATATACCTGTCTGCTGCTCCTGCTCCTTCCTGTACATTTGGACAAAGTCCCTGATAATCCACACCACAGAGTCTTCTTCTGCTTGGTCTCTAGCAGTCACAGAGTCATGCAGCATAGAAACAGACCCTTCAATCCATGCCAACCAGGTTTCTCAAACCAAACTAGTCCTATTTGCCTGTATATGGCTCATAACCATCTTCAATTTTATCTCTTCTATCATCAGGGATATTAGTCTGAGAATACAGACTAAGTCCTGTCAATCAAATTGGCAGTCTGAAGAACAATAGCCGCCCTGCCCATTCTGCTGTATTCATGTGAGACTGGACTGCCCAAAATCAAGCCAAAAAGCTCAACTACTTTCACTTAAGGTAAATTGGAAGTTGTGAAGATCAGATGGAAGGATAACATATCAGAAACTGAGCTGCTCATCCAAGCTGGATTGCTAAACAACCACAGCATATTGAGACAGCTGAGTTAGACTGGTCAAGTAGACACAATGCAAATCACATGTTTATCAAAGTGAATCTGCTATGTAAACTTTAGTGTGGGTTGCGTTCTCATGGAAGATAAAAAAAAAGCACTAGAAGATAATATGAACGCTTCACTTGAGACCTTTGAGATCAACTTCAAGTCTTGGCAGTAACCTACCCAGAATTGATGCAACCAGATAAAATAAAAGGTAGAGTCTCCTTCTAAAGAAAGTACATGTCAAAGATACAGAGAAAACACAAGACAAGAAAGTCCCAAGCCAGTAACTGTCCAAAACTCAATCTTCTGTAGCATCCTTTCCTATTTGCAATAAATCCCTTCCTGTGCAGATCAGCCTAAATAGTCACCTGTAGATGCACTAAAGCCCTATCAAACACTCCAGATGGCAAACATAGTAACTCTTGCCTTGAAGGAGGAACAGAATCATTAAAGCTAACTACTTGCACCCCTAAAATCTCACTATTACTCAACTAATAGGCTAATAAAACCCTCATCCACATTCTGAAGCAGAAGGCCAAATGAAGGAAAGTACTGAAGTCTAGTAAGTATATAATTTATAAACTCCTCTGAGTGACAGTGGCATGGAATGTTTTTTCCCTTGACCAACTGTAGAGGTACTCCCCAGATTGTGCTCCCAAATATGCTCCGCTGACATTCTCACTGAGGTGCCTGCACCTGAGGTGGCAGGATGTGACCATCATGGAGCCCAAGCAGTGCCAGGGGCAGCAGTTGTCAGGGTCAGCACTTCAGACAGTTCCAACTTATGGATCCCAGAGTCTAGGACAGGGTAAGTGCAGAGGGGGTGTCAGAATATGAAGGGAAAGTGAGGCCAGATGGAGTGGGGACAAAGACAAGGGGTAAAAACAATAAAGACCAGGGGTGTGAGATCTTGATGAAGAGGCCAAATGAGATGAAGCACTGTGTATGGAAGTATCATCTAATACACCCTTGAGAGGAGTGAGATCCACCCCTCACTCCCAACCTACCACCTGCCCCAGACCCACACTTTCACCCAAGGTCCGAGTAGGTGACAGCCAGGTCTTCTTACTACCCCTGAACTCCTCCAGTCAGCCTGAAAATTGAACATAAGGAAAGGGTTCCACAAATGATCTGACATTGAAAACCAGTTACTTTAGAGCCTCAATTGCAACCAGGATGGGCAGACCAACCCTAGACTTTGACCGCCCTGCATAAAATTGTAATAACCTCAGGAGCAGCAGAAGTCACCCTGGAAATTTTATGGGTTGCCCATCTGCACCCCAATAGCAAGGGAGCATAACATGAGTATTATTGCATCAAATTACTCCACTTTATCTTTAAAAAATATCCTATTTTATCTTTAAAAAGCCAGAAAACCATACGGAGTGTCTGTCCAAATTCTTGGTAAGTATCCCTGAGGCCAAAGTTTCATGTAAAAAAGTGATTTTGTAAGATTACTTGATACAGAATAACACAAGCAACACTGTTGTGGAATAGACAGAGTTAACATTTCTCAACCTTATTTTTATTTTTGTTCATATTACAAAAACAATTGAGCATGATTAGAGAACATCATTACCAAAAATCACAATACATATTAGTGTACAAATATTCAGTGCATCATGTCAAATAATTCCAAAAACTTATTATGAATATATTGAACATTTGTATGATAATTGTGTTATTTTATACAATCTTAGTGAAATATGATTCGAATGCATCAAGCCTTCATATGATAAAATTACTTGATCTAATTTTCAGGTTTAGATCTATATACATAAATGTACTTCAATGTTATTGAAATAATATTTTATTGGACTTAATTTAATGAGGGATCAGCTCAAAAAGCATTGTGAGTTCTGAATTCCAAATTACAACATCAAACATTGCTGTTTCATACAATGAAGACATAATTAATCACTCTATAATGATTGTAAACAAGACCATTCTCAGTCTTAGGATGTTGTTAAAAATAACACGACACCAGGTTATAGTCCAACAGGTTTATTTGGAAGCACTAGCTTTCGGAGTGCTGCTTCTTTATCAGGTAGTTGTGGAGCTCCAAATCAGTCTTGGGACAGCTCACAATTTCAGATTTTAAAAATTACAAATGTGAGACCAAAAGAAGTGACACTAAAAGTCACAAAATCTAAATCCACCAATTCTTTTTTCTTGTAACAACTCAGTATTCACAACAGAAAATTGAGAAATATATCCTCAGATGTGGAATTAGCAAGAAAACTTGTTATGGCAGCATAGATGGAGTCTCACACAGGCTCCAGTTTGAAAACAAAACAAATTCATGTCAAATTGTAGAAAAGGGCTCAGAAATTTGTAATACATCTAGAAAAATGGGCCTTGGCCTTTGAATCAATATATCCATCACAAAGTGTCCACTGAGAAGGAAGTGGAGGAGCTAATGCATTGCATAATACAACTTTAACAATCAGAACAGTCAGCAAGTCAAAATAAGCAGCATTTGAGGAATAAAGGCACAAATGAATGGCACATAAGAACCAACAGGTAATGACATCAATCGAAATAAAGTAAATTTAAAAGTACTGATATTTTCCTTTAGGTTAATATAATTCTATTCAGCTCTTTACCATTTAATTTTGATTTCTAGCAGGTTACCAAAATTGTCTTGAATAGCAGCAGGTAGAATCACAAGCTTTCTAACTTAATTTTTTTGCTTACCTCCATTAATTTTTTTTTGTTATCTATAATATGAACCTTCTCTCATCCACCAACTATCCATAACAAAGGCTAAGTAATAAAAACCGAAACAAAAAACAGTCAGTGCAGGAGAAACTCAGCATGCTTGGCAGCATCTGTAAACAGTCAAACAAAGTTAGCATTGCAAGTCAAACATGATTGCTTCTCAGAACTGGCTAAGCAGCTGTGGCAAAATCTAACCACCATTAAGGCATAGGGAAACTTACCTTTTCCAGTGTATCTGGATGAAAGAATGGGAGCCTGTTAGAAAGTCAGATAGACACACTGGAGACAAAATCAAATTGACGAAGTGGTGGAGAGTGTCCTGAATTTCAGCCTAAGAATGGAAATACTACAGATCCTGAAAGTCAGAAATGAAAAAGGGAAAATGTTGGAAAAACTAGGCATGTCAAGCTGCTATTTTTTTATTCTTCAGAGGAGTTTGAGTGTCACTTGGACTGATTGCCTTACTCAACTATTACAAAGAGCAGCAGGTCAGGCAGGATCTAGGGAACAGGAGAATCGATGTTTCGGGCATTAGCCCTTCTTCAGGAATGAGGAAAGTTTGTCCAGCAGGCTAAGATAAAAGATAGGGAGGAGGGACTTGGGGGAGGGGCGTCGGAAATGTGATAGGTGGAAAAAGGTCAAGGTGAGAGTGATAGGACAGATTGGGGTGGGGGCGGAGAGGTCGGGAAGAAGATTGCAGGTTAGGGAGGCGGTGCTGAATTTGATGGATTTGACTGGTGAAATCCGAGTTCGTCCCTTGTGGTTGGAGGGTTGAACTCGGATTTCAGCAGTTTCCTCATTTCCCCTCCCCCCAGCCTGTCTCAGTCAAATCCATCAAATTCAGCACCGCCTCCCTTCCCTGCAATCTTCTTCCCGACCTCTCCGCCCCCACCCCAATCTGTCCTATCACCCTCACCTTGACCTTTTTCCACCTATCACATTTCCGACGCCCCTCCCCCAAGTCCCTCCTCCCTATCTTTTATCTTAGCCTGCTGGACAAACTTTCCTCATTCCTGAAGAAGGGCTAATGCCCGAAACGTCGATTCTCCTGTTCCCTAGATGCTGCCTGACCTGCTGCGCTTCTCCAGCAACACATTTCCATCTCTGATCTCCAGCATCTGCAGACCTCATTTTCTCTTCAAATATTACAAAGAGCCATGATGTGGAGGAGCCGGTGTTGGACTGAGGTGGACAAACTTAAAAATCACACAACACCAGGTTATAGTCCAACAGGTTTATTTGGAAGTACAAGCTTTTGGAGTGCTGCGCCTTTGTTAGGTAGCTAGTGGGGCAGGATCATAGGACATTGAATTTATAGTAAAAGGTCAAAGTGTCATACAACTGATGTGATGTATTCAACAAACCTGGATTGCTGTTGTCTATAATCACTTAGAATGGGTCAACCACGTGCTGTGAGTCTGGAGTCACATGTAGACCAGAGAAAATAAGGACAACAGATTTCCTTCCCAAAAGAACATTAAAGAACCAAATGAGGATTTTTATGATAATTTATGAGTTTGATTGCCATCATTACTGAGACTAGCTTTTAACTCCAGGTTTTATGAATTGAGTTTAAATATCACCAGCTGTCATAGTGTAATTCAAAGTCATGTCCCCAGAATATGAGCCTAGATCTCTGGATAATGAGATGAAAGTGAGGACTGCAGATGCTGGAGATCAGAGACAAGATTAGAGTGGTGCTGGAAAAGCACAGCAAGTTAGGCAGCATCCGAGGAGCAGGAAAATCGACGTTTCGGGCAGGAGCCCTTCATCAGGATTCCTCCCTACCAGTCTTCTCCCTACCAGTCCAATTGGTAGGAACTGACATGTAAGGATTTGTTTACTGACTATGATCACTTTTGCAATGTCATTGAATGTCTTGCAGCACTGTTTCCATGTCCTCAGCACAAGATATTTGCAACTGACAAACATGAGCATCTGGCCCCTGAGGAAAGTGAACTTTTTCTCATTTGCCCTCCTCTTCCATGACTGATTCCAATCCATCATGCATTCATTGTCTCTTGCCTGTTCGGCAAGAGTGTCTTCATAGAATGAGTGTGACATAGCATCATAGAATCCCTACAGTGTGGAAACAGGCCATTTGGCCCTACAAGTCCACACCGACCCTCCATCTATGACATCCAAAATAAAGTTTCTTACCATACATTAACAAATTTGCCAATTAATTGGTGTTTTGGACCTTATGGTAAGTATCACTTCGATTTAAGATTGACCAGCATCCCTGCTGTCAACATCATATTCAAAGGCCACTATACACCCACGGAAGCAGTGTCCGTCAGAGTTGTCACGCATAGTTCCTGATATTTGCTCCTGACATGGCGGACAGCAGGAAATCAATGGCTGGCTTTGGAAGAATGGTCCTGGAGCTCCAGCTGGATGGGTGGTGCACATGTGCGACTTTCTCTTTCCCCAGGACCAGCAGTTGAGGCCACAACAGCAATCATTCCAGCCTTTCAGCTACCTTGTGTCCTTCCTGAATGTATCTCAATCAGTTTTAGCCCATCCTTCCGTCAGAATTCCACTTTCCTTTAAGAGATGCTTCATGTTGCACTAGCCTTGTGCAACTTGGATATGCTGTCAAAGCATGAAACTCTGTAGCAGTGCTTTCAGGACTTGGCTGCATACCACCATCAGTGAAATGAATCGGCAATTCCAAGCTTGTGTGCTGCTTTCAATCAGGTATGAGATAAGTGAACAATGCAATCCTGTACCTGAATTCCAAGGCTATCCAATTTAGCCTCCATTATCTTTCATTAGCCAGGGATCTCCAGCTTGGATATTTTTCGTGAGTTCTGATTACGATTTCCAAAATACTCTCCCACTGATAATTGCTCCCCCTCATTTCACAAAACCAGATCCAACATTACTTCCTCCCTAAATAAACACAAGAAACTGCTAATAATACTCTGCATCATTTGATGAGAAAGAAACAGAATTTTAAAAATCCATTCATATCTGACAAATAAAACAGATTGTCACCTGTATTAGGTGTAACACAAAATAGCTTGCATTCCACTTAAAGTGAAAGCAAAAGAAAGGTTTTTTTTTAAAAGAGCTAAGTGTTTAGTGCATGTATATTGTAGTTCTGACATCCTTTTGCTTTGAGTCAGTATTTTGTTGTTCTACCTGTTCTAGTGTTCTTCATTAATACAGAAAATAATTTTCTTATTTGTTGCATGCCTCAAGATCTGGTCAACATTCAGGCTTTGCTGAGAAATGCCACCATGCCACATAAGTGACAAGTAATTATCATGTGCAACAAAAGAAGGTAAAGCCTTCTTTTGATATTTAGTAGCATGACATCTCTGAATCTCCCACCATCTAAGCAAAGGGTCACCATTGACCAGAGACTTAACTGCACCAACCACATGAATATTGTAACTACAGGTTCAAGTTAGTGGCTAGGTGTTCTGCAATAAGTAACTTTCTCCATCTACAATGCACAAACTAGGAATGTAGTGGGAAATTCTACATTTGGCTGGGTCAATGCCACTCCAGAGGTGCTAAGAAAGCTCAGCATCATTAAGGGTAAAGCATCCAATTTTATCAGCACCCTGTTCACTACCTTAAATATTCATTCTGTAAATCATTTGCACACAAAGTCTCCAGTGCGTAGGATGCAAGATGTGCTGCATCAACCTGTCAAGATTCAACAGCACCTTACAAATCCATGATTTACCACTTAGAAGAATAAGAGTAGATGTCATATGAGAACACAACTGACTGCAAAACATATTGCTGTTATTTCATCATTGCACTGTAGAATTCACTTTCTAATAGCTACTATGGTTGTAGATTGATTGCTATTCATGAAGGCAGCATCTTCTAAAAGGTAATAATGGATGGCAATTACTACTTATCTTGCCAGTCATATTTACATTCCATGAATGAATTTAAAAATAGAAACAAGAAAGGGCAGTTGTACAAGTGGACCTTGTGACGTAGAGTCAGAGGGTTATCCAGCACAGAAACAGACCTTTTGGTCCAAATTGTCTACACTGACCAGAAATCCTCAACTGATCTAGTTCCATTTGCCAGGAATTGGCCCATATCCCTCTAAACCTTTCCTATTTGTGTACCCATCCAAATCCCTTTTAAATTGTAATTGTACCCACCTCCACAACCTCCTCAGGCAGCTTGTTCCAAACATGCACCATCCTCTGCATGGGAAAAATTGCCCCTCAGGTTCTTTTTAAAACTTTACAGTGTATTGATAATGTTTGGAAGATTTCCATCTTCCCAAAAAACAGCCAATTTCCTCCAGGCCATCTTTCTTACCATGACTTGAAGACTTTCTTAATTCACAGTGAAACTATGGGACTTCCTTCAGGCACATTTTCATTCTGTATTTAAGTAATACTCAGTTATCAATAAAGTACAACTGTTTCACTTTTTATAGAGAACAGGGGCTACACAGATAGAAATTACGTCAGTGGATCCGTGGAATTAGGTTGCTACTGTAGCTATGTGATTTGTGTACAAAAGCACTAACAAATACAAATTTTAGACGGTTTGTAGAATCTGGCTTTTAATACAATGGACTGAATCATACACTTCTGACTAACCATGAGTCATATTGAGTTTGGTGGAGCAGTCCTCACTGCAAGGCCAAACAAAGTTTCTTGCCATCTCTTAATAAATTTGCCAATTAATTGGTGTTTCCACCCTTATGGTAAGTATCACTTCGATTTATGCTGCACTTTAGCATGCGCCATCCATGGAACAACTTGCCACTCATTGGATATCTGAAGATTGACCAGCATCCCTGCTGTCAACATCATATCTAAAAAGCCACTATACACCCAGATAAGCAGTGTCTCTCAGATTTGCTACACATAGTTCTTGATATTTGTTCCTGACATGGCAGACAGCAGGAAATCAATGGTTGGCTTTGGAAGAATGGTCCCGAAGTTCCAGCTGGATGGTCGGTGCACAGGTGGGACTATCTCTTCCCCCTGGACAAGCAATTGGGGCCACAACACCAAACCGTGAGATTAAACCCGTGTTACTGCAGCCTCAACAGTTGGAGGAATACTCAGCACTGTAGGAGAAAGATTGTTGTCCTTTTCCACTCCAACAGTGAAAATGCTACCATCTTTTTTATGATGGCATGGTGGCTCAGTGGTTAGCACTGTTGCCTCTTAGTGCCAGGAACCTGGGTTCAATTCCGGCCTTGGGTGAATGTCTGTGTGGAGTTTGCACATACACGCCATATCTGCATGGGTTTCCTTTGGGTCCTCCGGTTTCCTCCCACAATCCAAAGATGTGCAGGTTAGGTGAATTAGCCATGCTAAATTGCCCATAGTGTTCAGGGATGTGTGGGCTATGTGCATTAGTCAGGGATAAATGTAGAGTAATAGGGTAGGGAAATGGGTCTGGGTGGGTAACTCTTTGGAGGATTGTTGGGTCAAATGGCCTGTTTCCACACTGTAGGGATTCTATGATGATATGTCACAATCATTCAATACCCACCAAGACACATGATCCATGACTCCCTCTAGTGTTTACGAAAAGTCGCCCATTCACCTTAACTCATCCTAACCTGTGACACCACGAACCCTGCATGCCCTCTGCACTGCATACCACTCACTCAGGACACCTCCACTCTGACACTAACAGTAATAGCTGTGCCCCCCACTGCCTTCTTCCAATAGATCAAACCCACAATAGGACTGTCTTCTTCCAATAGAACAACCCACAATAGGACAAAGGGTGTCAAGGCAGTTGGTGTGCTGCCCATTATTCCACTCCTCATCCTTTATGAGGAGATGATCCTGAATCTGTCCACTCTGAACAGACCTTTGGCTTTTTCTGCTGGAACCCCCTGAATGAAATCTATTCCCCTTGATTGGACTGAGGCCTGTAGACAATGATGGCAAGTGTTCTAGCTTTATATCTGCATTAAAAGGCATGGTAATATTATCATAATATGAGTTTGATATCTCTGGCTGAGGGGCCAATACACAAAAAGGCAAGGCAATACAAGGATCCTGCAAGATAGGCTCAGAGTAAGTGAGCAGTATTACAGAAAGTGAAAAACCTGGAGAAGTAACCTCATCCAGTCCATGAGTTGGATGCCTGTCCCTTGTGCAAATTGCTCTTGCTACAGCTTTACAATGCTAATTGCCAATAGAACCCAATGTGCAGCATTGAAATACAGAAGCATCAGATATATGGCACGAAGGTTCTTAGTAGCTAGCCATATGTTGGATGCCAATGTCTGTGAATGTGGAATGCCCTGGGAACTTGACCAAGATGTTGGTGAACTGTGTCCAACATGGAGATGTTTTGGAGGAAGCAGTGAGTTTCACCTGGCCAGAACCTGCACTGCTTTGCATGTCACATTTTACTGATAGCTAACTTGCACAGTGAGTTTAGTAAGATCTCAATCTGTGGCAAACTGGACTATTAACAAGCAGTAATGAGTGTCAGTTAGGAACTCATGCTGCCTAGTGAGAATCTCGCCACACGACCAGAGAAAAGCGTACAATATGCAGTGAGGTGATCTTGATATTGAGATGGACCTCACCAAACCTCTCACCCAATTCTATCACTCATCTCACCATAGCACATGTCACTCAGAACCTCATAAGACTGCCCCCACTGACTGTGTGCCATTCACTCAGTATGGTTGAAATTATACTCAATCTCACAAGGATATTTAAATTACCTTATCCACTTTTTGTTACAATCCTAGACTTGGGTACCAAATTTAAATAACAATCTGGCTGGGATCAGTAAAATGTATTTTTAAAATAAACAAAGTTTGAGATTCAGAGACTTACCAATGGCATAAAGTCACAAGATCCAACAGTTCTGAACAACAACAATAAACTTTATTGTACAGAGTTAGAACAATCTGCAATATATGTGCTATTTCTCTCTAACACCCAAACTAACATGCAATAAATATAAACAGTAGAGTGATTGCACATTCCATTGTGAATATCAAGAAGTAAATGTAATCAAAACAGATCCCACAGATTTCTCAGCAATTCTTCCCAAGTATCAAAGTCACAGAGATTAATCAAATATCATTAAACTTCACAAAGAATTACAAATCTTCACTTTTACTGATCTACCTTGGTACTTTTGTTCAGGTATCGCTTCATCATGGACTGTCTCAACAATTGCACTTGTTTTAGTCAATCAAATGCTTTTCCTGGTCTACACTACCTTGGGCTCTACAGCTGTTTTCAAGTTCTCAGTCACATGCATACCTCTAGCATTTTGTGAAAGATAACTTCATTAAACCAATCTTATCCCAGGGATTTTTCTTTGAGTTCCAATTTTGCAAAGTGGCTGCAAATATTAGTTGTGAGCTTTTTAACTCTCATATGCTCAGCTACACTGTGGCCGCCATCTATCTGGGCCAACTCAGTCCTTGCTCCATTGAAGTCACTCCCTTTCAGTTATTTTTTTCGTATTCTGGACTGTCTTTTTGTGCTTTTCACTGACCTCTAGAAACTTATGTTGCAGTTATCAACATCTACCAAATGTTCCCCAACTGACATTTGCTCTACTTGGCATATAGAGTCAGAGAGTCTTAGAAATGTACAGCACGGAAACCGACCCTTCGGTCCAACTTGTCCATACTGCCCAGATATCCCAAACCAATCTAGTCTCACCTGCTAGCACCTGCAACATATCCCTCCAAACCCTTCCTATTCATATACCCATCCAGATGCCTTTTAAATATTGCAATTGTACCTGCCTCCATCACTTCCTCTGACAGCTCATTCCATACACGTACCACCCTCTGTGTGAAAAAGTTGCCCCTTAGGTCTCTTTTATATCTTTCCCCTCTCACCCTAAACCTATGCCCTCTAGGTCTGGACTCCCCCACCCCAGGAAAAAGACCTTGTCTATTTATCCTATTCATGCCCCTCATGATTTCATAAATCTCTATAAGGTCACCCTTCAGCCTCCAACACTCCAGGGAAAATAGCCATAGCCTATTCAACCTCTCCCTATAGCTCAAATCCTCCAACCCTGGCAACATCCTTGTAAATCTTTTCTGAACCCTTTCAAGTCTCACAACATCTTTCCAATAGGAATGAGACCAGAATTGCACACAATATTCCAAAAGTGGCCTAACCAATGTCCTGCACAGCCACAACATGACCTCCCAACTCCTGTACTCAATACTCTGACCAATAAAGGAAAGCATACCAAACGCCTACTTCACTATCCTATCTACCTGCCACTCCACTTTCAAGGAGATATGAACCTGCACTCCAAGGTCTCTTTGTTCAGTCGCACTCCCTGGGACTTTACCGTTAAGAGTATAAGTCCTGCTAAGATTTGCTTTCTCAAAATGCAGCACCTCACATTTATTTAAATTAAACTTCATCTGCCACTTCATTAGCCCATCTGATCAAGATCCCTTTGTAATCTGAGGTAACCTTCTTCACTGTCCACTACACCTCCAATCATCTGCAAACTTACTAACTATACCTCCTATGCACACATCCAAATCATGTATATAAATGATAAAAAGTAGTGGACCCAACATTGATCCTTGTGGCACTCCACTCTAAAAAACAACCCTCCACCACTACCCTCTGTCTTCTACCTTTGAACCAGTTCTGTATCCAAATGGCTAGTTCTCCCTGTATTCCGTGAGATCTAACCTTGCTAACCAGTCTCCCATAGGGAACCTTGTTGAACGCCTTATTGAAGTCCATATAGATCACATCTACCGCTCTGCCCTCATCAATTCTCTTTGTTTCTTCTTCAAAAAACTCAATCGAGTTTGTGGGACATGATTTCCCACGCATAAAGTCATGTTGACTATCCTTAATCAGTCCTTACCTTTCCAAATACATGTACATCCTGTCCCTCAGGATTCTCTCCAACAACTTGCCCACCACTGACGTCAGGCTCACTGGTCTATAGTCGCCTGGCTTGTCCTTAGCATCTTTCATAAACAGTGGCAACACGTTAGACAACCTCCAGTCTTACCTGTGACTATCGATGATACAAATATCTCAGCAAGAGGCCCAGAGTTCTGGGGTACACCTGATCAAGTCTTAGGGATTTACACACTTTTATGCATTTCAAGACATCCAGCACTTCCTCCTCATAATATAGAGATTTTTCAAGATGTCACAATCTATTTCCCTACTTTCTATATCTTCCATGTCCTTTTCCACAGTAAATACTGATGCAAAATACTCATTTAGTATCTACCCCATCTCCTGCAGCTCTACACAAAGGCCGCCTTGATTGCTGATGAAGGGCTTTTGCCTGAAACATCGATTTTCCTGCTCCTTGGATGCTGCCTGACCTGCTGTGCTTTTCCAGCACCACTCTAATCCAGACTCTGATCTTTGAAGGGCCTATTCTCTCCCTAGTTACCTTTTTGTCCTTAATCTATTTGTAAAAACCCTTTGGATTCTCCTTAACTCTAATTGCCAAAGTTATGTCATGTCCCCTTTTCTGCCCTCCTGATTTCCCTCTTAAGTATACTCCTACTGCCTTTATACTCTTCTAAGGATTCACCCGATCTACCCTGTCCATACCTGACATATGCTTCCTTCTTTTTCTTAACCAAACTTTCAACTTCCTTCATCATCCAGCATTCCCTATACCTACTAGCCTTTCCTTTCACCCTAATGGGAATATACTGTCTCTGGACTCTTGTTTTCTCATTTCTGAAGGCTTCCCATTTTCCAGCTGCCCTTTTACCTGCGAACATCTGCCCCCCTAATCAGCTTTTGAAAGTTTTTGCCTAATACCATCAAAATTGACCTTTTTCCAATTTAGAACTTCAACTTTTAGATCGGGTCTATCCTTTTCCATCACTATTTTAAAATTAATAGAATTATGGTCGCTGGCCCCAAAGTGCTCCCTCACTAACACCTCAGTCACCTGCCCTGCCTTATTTCCCAAGAGTAGGTCAAGCTTTGCACCTTCTCAAATAGGTACATCCACTTACTGAATCAGAAATTTTTCTTGTACACACTTAACAAATCCCTCTCCATCCAAACCCTTAACAGTATGGTAGTCCCAGTCTATGTTTAGAAAGTTAAAATCCCCTACCATAACCATCCTATTATTCTTACAGATAGCTGAGATCTCCTTACAAATTTGTTTCTCAATTTCCCTCTGACTATTAGGGGTCTATAATACAATCCCAATAAAGTGATCATCCCTTTCTTATTTCTCAGTTCCACCCAAATAACTTCCCTGAATGTATTTCTGGGAATATCCTCCCTCAGTACAGCTGTAATGTTATCCCTTATCAAAAACGTTACTCCCCCTCCTCTCTTGCCTCCCTTTCTGTCCTTCCTGCTGCATTTATACCTTGGAACATTAAGCTACCAGTCTTGTCCATCCCTGAGCCATGTTTCTGTAATTACTATGATATCCCAGTCCCATGTTCCTAACCATTCCCTGAGTTCATCTGCCTTCCCTGTTAGGCCTCTTGTATTGAAATAAATGCAGTTTAATTTATCAGTCCTACCTTGTTCTCTGAGTTGTCCCTGCCTGCTCTAACTGACTTGCCTTTGTTCTCAACTGTACCAGTCTCAGATCGATTTCTTTCTTCACCATCTCCCTGGGTCCCATCCTGCCACCTTACTAGTTTAAATCCTCCTGGGCAGCTCTAGCAAATCTCCCTGCCAATATATTAGTCCCCTTTCAATTTCGGTACAATCTGTCCTTCTTGTACAGGACACATCTACCCCAAAAGAGATTCTAATGATCCAAAAATGTGAATCCTTCTCCCATACACCAGTTTCTCAGCCATATATTCATCTGCTCTATCCTCCAATTCCTGCACTCACTTGTTTGCAGCATTGGGAGTAATCCAGATATTATAACTCACGAGGACCTCCTTTTTAACTTCCTGCCTAACTCTCTGTAATCTCCCTTTAGAATCTCAACCTTCTCCCTTCCTATGTCTTTAAAAAAAAACTGTTGAGCAGTACCTCCTTTCCATTGGACTGGACACATACTGCTAGGCAAATGTGAGGACTGCAGACGCTGGAGATCAGAGATTAGATTAGAGTGGTGCTGGAAAAGCACAGCAGGTCACGTAGCATCCGAACACACATACTGCTGTAGAATACTGTCCAATCTGAAACCAATCTGAGAACCTTTGCCTCTCTGCCCTTAAAACCATCACTTTTCCTTCAGTTTCCAGTTAATTAAAGTACTGCATTAAGACTATTCTATAATTCTTGCATCTCTTTAATTTCCTTGCAGATTTGTTTCTGTAGATCTGTCATGTTAGTTTGTCCTGTAGACTCCACCAAACAACGTAATTTCATCCTTTTTGTTCCATGTTCTCGCCAAATTGATTTCATCCTTGAACACTGAGACATTATTTCTTCAAAACTGTAATGCTTTCCTTAACAAGTACTGCTACCCTTTTCCCTTTCTTCCTTTCCAATCTTTCCAGGAAGTACTTTATATCTGGTCCCACACTTCCTTCAAGAAAAATATCCATTATTGCCCAATATATTTCCACATGACAATCTCCTGCATACATTTATATACATCCATTTTTGCTAGGGATCCTTAATGTCATATTCAGTCAAATGCTAACTTGGTGCCAATTGCAGTCACGTTCATCTCAGCATAATGTCTTTTCAATTTTTGGACTGTGGCTGTAATGAAGTCAGGAGTTAAGTGGTCCTGAACTCAAACTGAGCACCAATGAGCTGCTTATTGCTGAGCAAGTGTCACTATCAAGTAGCAAGAACATTGATGACAGCTTCCACCACTTTATAGATGATCAAACATAGAACAATCGAGCATTAGTTAACTGAATTGGATTTGTTCTGCTTTCTATGGACAGGACACTTCTGGACAACTTTCCATATTGTTAGGTATATGTCAGCTTTGTTGATATTTTAAAACAGTTGACTAGGGGTGTTGCATGTTCTACAGCCTAAGGCTTCAGTACGTTGCTAGAATGTTGCCAGGCCCATAGCTTTTGCAGTATATGATGCTCTCAGCTGTTTTTTTTTATATGTATGTTGCTGGGAACCTGAGGAGAAGACTGAAATGGATTATTCATTTGATAATACTTGTGTTTTGCTGAGCTCCATCATCTTTGAGGATAGGGATAACCATGGAATTTCCTCTTTGAGTTACTTTCTTATTTGTTCACCACTAATCACAGCTAGATGTGGCATGATTGTCATCCTTAAATCTGATCCATTAGTTGTGGGATTATGTAGTTCTATCTATTATACATAAATAAGCAGCATGTGACACTAACAGATCCTTTCCTTTTCAACGCCAACTCTAGGGATAAATAATTGAGGTGTTTTGTAGTTATTTTTTTCTCAAGATTATTAGTGGCATTTTTGTCAATTGCCTGCTGCCACATTTGGAACCAGCTACGTCACTCAATGGTGCTGGCATTAATTACTGAAAAGATTCTGTTTTACCAATAAAAGGCCAAAAGAATTTTTAATCATGGATCATTGCCAATAAATGAAAGAGGGTTTGGACAACTGCATTCAAATATGTTGTACTATTTTTCTCAGGAAAAGAATGAATGCAAACACTGTACCACAAGTTTTATATTTAAGTCTGTCTGCCAAACATACTTTACAGTGCTAAAGTGATACATTGGGATTCAAATCTTCTCAGTAATCAAACTGAATATCATCATCTCCCTTTTCCTATTAATATCGAAATACACCATTAAATGGATGATATATTTCATGCATTTCTAGGCTGCTCACTTGAAAGTAGAATTTTGCTTTCTGTTCTGAAGTGATCACACATGTTTTCTTTTTACTGGCAAGGTTTATCAGTATAACCAGTCAAGTGAAAAATTCTTTTCATTCAGAAGTGATTTCAGGAAATTGACCCATTTAGCTCAGGTCTTCATTTGATGCTGGGGGCCTACTGTTAGAGAAATTGTAGTTTTTGAACTTTTGGGAAACAAATTTTGTAGTTTTTATAGAGAGTCTTTCTACTTCAAAAATCAAAAGTGAACGTGTTGATCAGGTTTCACCAAAAGGGAGGTCATAATTTGAAACTCATATAATTGAAAATTGTCTTGAGTGTTATAATGTTGATAAATTAAATACTTTTCATAGTTAAATTGTGTCCTCTTTCTTCCCAAAACTAATTTGTTTATCACCATGAGTTAAGGAGCAGTCGAGTGAAATTTAGCAGGTCAAGCAGAATACAGCCCTGCTTTGTTATAGGGCAGCACCACATATTTAATCTCCTGAAGCATAATTCTATGCAATTATTCTTGACTCCCAAGGATAATGAAGCAACACTCAAGAACTTTTATCCACCCACAGCTTCACAATTCAACCTTGACTGGTTACTTTTCCCAAATGAGGTTTTTCCCTTGGCCACAATAGCATGAGTGCAATTGCATTTCATTGAACATTTTATTACCTCTGCCTAAAGTTGTCCCTGTGGATAACAACTAAGCCTTCCAGCATCTTCTTGTAATACATGGCCATTGCCATAGTAACACAGCAGTACAATAGTAGTGAGCAATTCCAGAGCACTCTCTATATTGCACTTTGAATTCACTTGTGTAGTTTTTCAAGGTTATCAACCAGCTCTTAACTTTTTTTTTATAAATATATATGAAGAATTATTGCTTGCATGCTGTCATGCTAAATAACTGAATACTGACTTGCTTTTACAGGAACCATCTCATAAAAGATATGTGCTTATGAAAGCTAGTCTGATTGACAGTTTAATTATTATATCTCACTGGAATGCCTATCTTTCACAACCAGCAACTAGATTTGTTAACCATATTTATATTAGTTTCAGAACCATGTATATTCTGTGAACACTAATGCCACTATTTTCATTTTGATTGTGGGCAAAGTGACAATGGCATTATGACATTATTCTATAAAATACTCTTTATGGAAAGGAAACATGAGTGCAGGCAGAGCTGTCAAAATTGGGAAATATTAGCAATGAGATTTACAAGTGGCAAAAGTGGAAATAAAAACTTACAAAATCACTCAGACCAGATGGACAACAGTCTAGAGTTCAGAAGAATATAGTTGAGGAGATTAGAGACATTGGTGGTGACCTTCCAGGAATCAATGCAGTCAGTGAGGGTCCCAGAGGACAAGAAAATGGCTAATGTATCACCCCATTTAAAGACAGACAGAGGCAGAATATAGGAAAATATGGGCTGGTTAGCCTGTTGGTAAGAGTTCAGTTTTGAAAATTAAGGATGAGATTGCAGAGTACTTGGAAGTGAATGGTAAAACAGGTAGATGAGTCAGCATGGCTTTGTCAAAGGGAGGTCAAGCCTGATAAATCTGTTAAAATTCTTTGGGGAGATAATGAGAAAGTTAAACAAAGTGCAGCTAGTGGATATGATCAGTCTGGATTTCCAGAAGGCCATTGACAAGATGCCATGCAAGAGGCTGCTAAACAAAGAGAAACTCAAAGGGACTTAGTAGTCACAGATCAGGATTCTTTTAAAATTAACGTGCAGACTCAGTTGGTAGTTAAAGACAATTGCAATGTTAGTATTCATTTAAAGGGGGCTAAAATACAAGAGCAGAGATGTACTGCTGAGGCTGCATTAGACTCCAATCATTTGGAACATTGTGAGGAGTTTTGAGCCTCATATCTTGGGAAGGAAGTGTTGGCCTTGGAAGGAGTCTAGAGGAGGTTTACAGGAATGATCTCAGGAATAAAAGGCTTGTCATACGAATGGCAATTGTGGACTCTGGTTCTGAACTTGATCAGGTTTAGAAGAATGAGGGGCATTTGATTCAGAATCAGAGCATTTAGTTCTGTCTTTTCTATTATATTTGTAATATCTAGTTTCAGCTGGTTGTTCACTGTTGGGTTTGTTTAGTCCTTTCAAGCACAATACCCAACACAAAGGCATGTTACAAAAGCATTGTGAAATGGATAGGGACTAGCATTCAGTAAAATGATTCTGTGCTAAGAAAGTAGCTTGGAGCTGTAAGTTGGGTATGTTATTTCAGTGCCAAGAGATTCTATGAAAATATATAAGATAAAAGCTTGTCCTTGCACAGAAGCAACCTGACAGAAGCCGGTTTTAGGTATCATTGGCCTTCAAAATGAAGCGTTGAATAGCTAAAGTGGTGTCTGAGTTGGTTGACAGCTGGCATGGAAATATGGAGAGACTGGTGGATCAATCTTCTTAATCCTTCATTGGAGACCATGGAGCAAGCAAGATGTTGTGCAGAGCAAGCAGTAACATGATGGATGAGCCAAACATTTGGTGAGCTTCTGCTGCCAGCTACTCAGTCTATTTTACCTGCTGGGAATTTGTGCTACCTAGTTTCTCAGTGAATAAGAGAATTAGAAATGGTGAATAAATAGGACAAGTTGTGATTCTAATGAGATGCAAATGCATAGGAATAAATTAGTCACCACTCAAGGGCAAGATTCTGAAGTTGCTTCTTAAGACTTGAGAAAAATATTGAGACATCTTTTTCTCTATATTGAAAATCTATTTCTTTCATTCTCAGTTGTCCCATTTTCCTCAGCACACCAGGGAGGAAATTCCTCTGCCCTAGGTTCAAGATTAGTGTGGCACTCTGCTCAGTCATGTTCTGTAATAGTATGTGTAATGGACCAGACCAGCGCCCTCAAACTGTATTAAGAAGGTAGCCTACACCCTAAGTGTTTTTTTTATTTTAAAGGGAAATATGAAGTACTGTGTTTCAGATTCAACTCGATTGATTAAACTACTCAATGTTAATCAAAGCACAATTTATTCAAACACTATAGCTAAACTTTAAGAAAAGAAGGTGGAACTTGGAATAACACGACTCTATTGGAAAACTTAACAGAATAATAGATTATTTAACTATTAAGCAGTAACTATTCCAATACCAGTCAACATCCCATAAATACCTCTCGGCAAAAGGCAAATTGAGAAAACAGAATTGTCTCACGTGCAACTCTAACAGCCCAGGAGGAAAATCATCCAGAGAAACTTAGACAGACAGTGTAGCAGCTGGGAGAGATTCACTGCCTTCCAATCTTGCTGAAACCCTGGCAACAACTACTGAATGCTAAAAGTCATGGTTCTGTGGGTGGGAGCTTGACTACACCCATTCAGGCTGCTTCTATTGTTCCAACTGTAAGAAAACACATAAAACTTCACAAGTTATTTATCTTCTCAAAGACTGCTTGACACCTGTACCCCAATCTCTCTCCAAAGGAAACCAAGACACAACTCACCTCTTAAAATCACAATATCATCATCATATTTTAGTAATTCTGTATAATCCATTTTATTTTAAATTTGTTCATGGAATAAAAAAAATTAATCATCCCTAATTGGTGGTGAGCTGTCTTCTTGAGCTGTTGCACTCCATCTGGTGTAGGTACACAATAGTGCAGTAAGGAAGAGGTGTTCAAAGATTTTGATCCAGTGACAATGAAAGAGTAGCAATATAGTTCAAAGTCAACTTGTGGTGAATCTCATATGGATCTGCTTCTCTCATTCTTCTAGTTGGTAAAGGTCTCAGTGTGGAAGGGGCTGTCAAAGGTGCATTGGTGTATTGTTATGATACTAGCTGATGTTATTATTGGACAAGATAACAGACTGAATAAAAGCAAAACATTGTAGATGCTGGAACAAATATAATCTATATATCAATATTTGAAGCCAAATTTTAGTCTGGGATCCAGAGCAAACACAGAAAATGCTGGACAGACTCAGCAGGTCTGACAGCATCTGCGGAGCGAGAAGCAGAGTTTATTTCAAGGTCAGTTTGATTGCTCTGAAGAAGCTGCTGCCAGACCAGTCGAGGTACTGTGTTATTTCAGATTCTAGACCAAAACCTTTTGATTTGGTTTGGTTTAAACAAAGTGGTCTCTTGCTGCAACATATGAACACAATGCTGCACATTTTATTTAAAGATGAGAAAGTGAGGTCTGCAGGTGCTGGAGATCAAAGTTGAAACTTTATTGCTGGAACAGCACAGCAGGTCAGGCAGCATCCAGGGAACAGGAGATTTGACGTTTCGGGCACAGGCCCTTCTTCAGGAATGAGCAGAGAGTGTTCAGCAGGAGAAGATAAAAGGTAGGGAGGAGGGACTTGGAGGAGGGGCGTTGGAAATGTGATAGGTGGAAAGAGGTCAAGGTGAGGGTGATAGGTCGGAGTAGGATGGAGGCGGAGAGGTCAAGAAGAAGACTGCAGGTCAGGAAGGCGGTGCCGGGCTGGAGGGATTCGGCTGAGACAAGGTGGGGGGAGGGGGGATGAAGAAACTGATGAAGTCCAAGTTCATCCCCTGTGGTTGGAGGGTTCCCAGTCGGAAGATAAGACGTTCCTCCTCCGACCGTCGCGTTGTTGTGGTTTGGCGTTGGATGAGTCCAATGACCTGCATATCCTCGGTGGAGTGGGAGGGGGAGTTGAAATGCTGTGCTACAGGGTGGTTGGGTTGGTTCGTCCGGGTGGCCCAGAGGTGCTCTCTGAATCGCTCCGCAAGTAGGCGGCCTGTCTCCCCAATATAGAGGAGGCCACACCGGCTGCAGCGGATGCAGTAGATGATGTGGGTGGAGGTGCAGGTGAATCTGTGGCGGATATGGAAGTTTCCTTTGGGGCCTTGGAGAGAAGTGAGGGGGGAGGTGTGGGCGCAAGTGTTGCACCTCCTGCGGTTGCAAGGGAAGGTGCCGGGAGTGGAGGTTGGGTCGGTGGGGGGTGTGGATCTGACAAGGGAGTCGCGGAGGGAGTGGTCTCTACGGAAAGCTGATAGGGGAGGGGAGGGAAATATATCCTTGGTGCTGGGGTCTGTTTGGAGGTGGCGGAAGTGACGGCGGATGATGCGCTGTACATGGAGATTGGTGGGGTGGTAGGTGAGGACCAGTGGGGTTCTGTCCTGGTGGTGGTTGGAGGGGCGGGGCTCAAGGGCGGAGGAGCGGGAAGTGGAGGAGATGCGGTGGAGGGCACCGTCAACCACGTCGGGGGGGAAATTGCGGTCCTTGAAGAAGGAGGCCATCTGTGTTGTACATATTTTATTTAAAGCAGAACTTAATAACAAAAGAAAACAGAATAAGCCAACCCTTCTACTTTGAACACAAATTCAACATTATTAAACATATTGTAAAAGTATAATCCCATTAATGCCAAGACACTTCTTTATAAATTGGAAATAAAAACATCAGATTTTGCTTGGTGCCCAGAAAAATACCCTTGGCACATTATCCAAAAACACACTTTGTAGAGTATGCAAAAGCACTACTCATATAATCCTCACACCAGAATCCCTGTTCCTAATACCTTGATATAGGCTTAAGTCACTTGTGATTTTAATTTATATGCTAGAACTGCAGATAGCTTCTTAATGGAGCTGTTGTACACCTGAGCTTAAATGTATTCAGATTTAAGTAATCACCTCAGGGTTTTATTTCAAAACCTCTGGTCTGGGGCTATCACTAATATTTTAAGATAAGCTAGTTTCATTATATCCTTTCCTTCTCAGGGTCACTAGTCTATGTAAGCATCTTCATCTTCACAGAACTGCTCAAAACTCAAAGAAGAAATAAACAATAACCTCTTTCTCTAAGCTATGGTGTTTTTCTTCAGCTTACAAAAAAAATTCCTCGGACCTTCTAAACTTAGCTTGTTTATCTTGTTCAGGCACAAAACCCTACTAATGTATACAAAACTCCATTATTTCTAAACCTAGGCTTCAAAAACCATTTTAAAAGACCTTATCATGGCTACTGAAATACTTACAAGTTAATTATATGAAACACATTTTTCCTATTGTGTGTGTGTGTGTGTGTGTTGGAGAGAGCGAATGTATAAGGTAGTGGATGGAATGCCAATCAAATAGCCTCCTTTGTACAGGATGATATTGAGCTTCTTGAGTTTTGTTTGGAGCTGCACTCATCCAGACAATTGAAAAATATTTCATTACACTCTTGACTTGTGCTGTTTAGAAGGTGAACACATTTTGAGGACTCAGGATGTAAGTTGCTTCCTTCAAAAGTACCAGTCCCTGATCTGTTCTTGTAGCTACAATGTTTATATAGCTGGTTGATAATGAAGGATGCCCTGATGGTAATGGCATTAAACATCACAGAGAGATGGTTCGATTCCATCTTGCTAGAGATGGTCATTGGCTCGCACTTGTATAGCTTGAATTTTCCTTGTCACTTTTACCCAATCCTGAATGTGGTCGAAAACGTTTTGCAAATGGATACAAACTTGTTCAGCATCAGAGGTGTTGTGGACAGTACTGAACATTGGGAAATCATCAGCAGACATCTCCATTTCTAACATTAGTTTAGAGTGATGATCAGCGATGATCTTTTGAAGTGGTTTGAAGTCACACACTGAGTTTGTGTTTAAGACAGATTGGTTGAGGAGATGGCAAAGTCAAGAGTTGTGTTCAAACTTGGGCTTCAAAGTAACACAATTTATTACACATTATTACACATTCATGGGCATCGAAAGCACACACACCCCATCCACAGACACTGAACTCACCGTAACATCATAACAAATCTTCAATCCACTTGCAGTATGCTCCTGCACTTAAATGTTGCACTCTGAAGTGCACTAACATCTTTTATTGTAATGCTGCTGCCAGGACACGTTGTGCACTTGGACTGCACACAGCTCTAAGATTGGGCCAGGGTACATCTCATGGATTCTGACTAACTCTCCTGGTGCTCATCTTTGTCTCATGAAATTTGCATATATGACTAAGTATGTACTGTGAAAAATATCAATAGATGCCCTCTCTGGATCAACTGTTGGTGAAAGAATTCACTGATAAACACAGTTCTTAGACTCAAGTAAAAAAAATGCCGTGGCCAACAACACAAACTTAATCTTATCAAAGTGGAGCAGATAAAGGATCCCAGAGTCTTGCTAAACATTGATACTTTGTTAGAGTCAAAACGTGAGGTGCTCGAAAAGCACAGTAGGTCAGGCAGCTTCCGAGGAGCAGGACACTCAATGTTTTGGACATAAGCCCTTCGTCAGGAATGTGGAAAGGGAAGGGGGTTGAGAGGTAAAAGCGGGGGTGTTGGGGAGAATGTAGCTGGGAAGGTGACAGGTGGATGCAGGTTGAAGGTATTTGTGATATGTCAATGGGGAGGGTGGAGTGGATAGGTGGGAAGGAAGATGGACAGGTAGGACAGGTCAAGAGGACATTGCCAAGTTGGAGGGTTGGATCTAGGATGAGATGGGGGAGGATCTAGGATGAGATGGAAACAGGTGAAGTCAATGTTGATGCTGTGTGGTTATAGGGTCCCAAGGTGGAAGATAAAGTGTTCTTTCTCCAATTGTTGGTGGCTTTGATTTGGCAGTGGAGGAGGCCCAGGACTTGCATGTCCTTGGGGGAGTTAGAGGGGGAGTTAAAGTGGTCAGCCACAAAAGCAGTGGAGCTATTTGGTGTGTGTCCCAGAGATGTTCTCTGAAATGCTTTGTGAGTTGGCATTCTATTTCCCTGATGTAGAGGAGACCACATCGAGAACAACTTGAAGGCTGACTTCAGGGCTTTATTATTTTTAAAAGCTATTTCAAATGGAGACTTAATGATGACTTTACATTCACCTCTTTACCGCAGAGATCAGTGCTTAGGCTCCAGTTGTTCACAATATGATTAATGATTTAGATGAGGGATCCACATGCAATATCTGCAAATTTTCCAACCGCACAAAGCTAGGCAGGAGGGTGAACTGTGAGGAGGATGTAGAAATGTTTCAGTGTTATCTGGGCAGGTTGAGCAAATGGGCAAATGCAAGGCAGGGATAAACTATGATGTGGACGATTGTGTGGTTATTCATTTTGGTAGCAAAAACAGGAAAATTGATTATTATCTGAATGGTGTTAGATTGAGAAAGAGGGAGTTGCAACAAGACCTGGGTGTCCTTGTACACCAGTTACAAAAGTTAAACATGTAGGCACACCAGCAGTGAAGAAGACAAATAGTATGTTGACTTAGCAAGAGGATTCGAGTGGAGGTCTAGGGATGCCTTGATGCAATTCTACAAAGCCTTGGTGAGGCCACTTCAGGAATGTTGTGTAGTTTTGTAATAGTTTTGGTTTCCTTAACTGACTAAGGATGTTCTGGCTCTGCAGGGAGTGCAACAAACTTTTACCAGACAGATCCCTGGGGTGGCAAGACGGACATATGAATAGAGACTGAGTTGGTTAAGCTTATATTCACTGGAGTCATAGAAGCATGGAAATGTACAGAGATCCCTCAGTCCAACTCATCCACACTGACCAGATATCCTAAATTAAGCTAGTCCCATTTGCCAGCATTTGCCACCTATCCATAAACCCCCTCCTATTCATATACCCATCCAGAAGCCTTTTAAATGTTGTAATTGTACCAGCCTCCACCATTTCCTCTGGCATTGCATTCCATTCATGTACTACCCTGTGTGAAAATGTTGCCTCTTGGGTCCCTTTTAAATCTTTCCCCTGTTATCTTAAACCTATGTCCTCTAGTTTTGGACTCCCCTACATTGGGGTAACATTGTTGGGTATTTACCTTATCCATGCCTCTCATGATATTATAAACTTCGGTAGGGTCACCCCTCCGATGCTCCAGGGAAAATAGCCCCAGCCTATACAGCCTCTCCCTATAGCTCAAACTCTCCAACCATGCCAACATCCTTGTAAATCTTTTCTGAACCCTTTGAAGTTTCACAGCATCCTACCTGTAGCAGGTAGACTGGAATTGCTTGCAGTATTCCAAAAGTTGCCTAACCAAAGTCCTGTATGGCTGCAACATGACCTCCCAACTCCTAGGACTTTACCTTTAAGTGTATAAGTCCTGCTCTGATTTGCCTTTCCAAAATGCAGCACGTCACATTTATCTAAATTAAACTAATCTTCAACTCCATTTGCCCATTGACCCATCTGATCAAGGTTCTGTTGTACTCTGAGGTAACCTTCTTCACTTTTGACTACATCACCAATTTTGGTGTCATCTGCAAACTTATTAACCATGCCACCCAAGTTCATATCCAAATCATTTATATAAATAATGAAAAGCAGTGGACCCAGCACCAATCCTTGTGACACACCAAGGGTCCCAGATCTCCAGTCCGAAAAACAACCCTCGCCCACTACCCTCCGTCTCTTACTTTTGAGCCAATTCTGTATCCAAATGGTTAGTTCTCCCTGTATTCCATGTGATCTAATCTTGCTAACAAGTCTACCATATGTAACATCTTAATGAACTCTATACAAATCACATCCACCACTCTGCTTTCATCAATCCTCTTCGTCACTTCTTCTAAATGAGGAAGGGATGTCATAGAAACGTAAAAAAATTTAACAAGACAGGGTAAATATAAGAAGGATTTTCTCGATGACTGAGATGTCCAGAATCATGGATCACAGTTTAAGACGACAGGGTAGGCCCTTTAGGACTGAGATGAGGAGAAACTTCCTCATTCAAGAGACCATGGAATTCTGTTCCTTTGAAGCTGTTAACATCAAAACATTGAATGCTTTCAAGAAGGAGATAAATATAGTTCTAAAGGCTAAAGGGATCAAATGTGTTGTGGTGAAAGCAGGAACAGAATTCTGAGTGGGTTGATCAGCCATGATCATAGTGAATGACAGTACAGGTTATAGGGGCTGAATGGCCTACTCTTATTCCTAATTGCTGTGTTTCTCAACTTGCTACAGAGAAATCAAAAAGGAATAAAACTGGATGGTCAAACAGCATCAAACTCCCTTTCTATCAGCACTGTATGTGCACCTATATCAGATAAAGCTACAGCTGTTTATTAAAATGGCTTAGCACCACCTTTTCAAGGTATGAATAACAAATACAGGGCTTTATATTCCATCACGAGATAAAAGAAACAAAAATAGTGAAGAGATTGCAGTGCCTAACATTTAAATAGTTATTCTGCTTTGTTGAACATTGATTGAAGAATGGTCCTATTGGTCACAGCTGCTACAGATGTAGTTTTACACCTCAGTGTCAATACTGACAAAAACATGTAACCACATTTGCCATCTACCTTGTGTCTGTTGGTTCTGTGGAGTACAATTATCCCAGTTGTGCAGATACAAACCTAAAGTATTTATTGTGCATAGATGAAAGAAGAAACAATGGCTAGATTAATTAAAGCAGGTATTCAAATTTTATTAATGATGCATGATTAGTGACTGGAGAACACATATGGAGTTTTACAATTCTAACATCTGCCATCAAACAGTTATTCTATTAAGGTGGTGTAAATCATAGCATTGAAACTGACAGAGTGATTCAGCACTGAAATCTACGATGAATGTAATTCAAGTTCAGTCAAGTAATGCACCTAAAACACAAATTATTTTGCCATTATTTATAAACTGTCAACTACTTGGTTAAAATATAAATATTGACTTCTTAGCAAAAATCTGGTGAAATTATTTCCTACATTAAATTTGAATATATTTTGGATGACAAGTAATTTTAGTGCCAAATTTTACACAATATATTCACAATTAACTTTGTTTGACTTTATTAATTTTCAATCATTTTTTTCATCATGGATGGGTTTGTTAAAATCATAACAAATAAACATATTTAACTAACATTTTATTACTGTATTTATCTAATTTTTATAAAAACCAAGACTACTCTTCACTATTTGACTTAGGAAAAATTAAACATTACCTTAAATGTTTTTTTTTTAAAACATCTTCAGTATATGAAGGGTAGACAAAACAATTTCCCACATGCGCATGTGTTTCACATCTTAACAACATTTTGTATTGCATTACTGGTCAACTTTCAACATACCATATCCTAGAGCTATTGCTTCCAACCATTGTATGATATGTTCTACAGATGATGTTTAAACCACTTACCAATACCTGAGAGGTGCCTAGAATCAATTTGCATTCCTAGCTACTGGCAAAAAATAGTTACTTGCTAGACTAGGATTGGAAAGTACTCTGCAATTTCTGAGAATAAGAATTTAAATCATCAGATTTTATTTTAGTAGCAACTTGTTTTACAATTGGAAACAGTTTCACATTTGAATCAAAAGGTTATGATTCAAGCCCAGTTCTGGCATTTTAATACACAATCCTGGTTGATATTCAATGCAGTACTAGTGTGATGTATTGTTACAGGGCTTTGAAAAGGTGATTAAGATGTTGTCCTTAATTTTAGATGGATATCAATAACACAACAGTGATATTTCAGGAAAGTGGGTTCTTCCGATCTCCTAATCAATGGTTCTCTTTGCTGAGGAAAGTTTCTTATTATTGTTACTTGTGCTGTCTCACAATAAGTACTGACTTACAGTGAGTAGTCACTGCACGTCAACCTAATTAATTCTATATGAAGAGTACTGAGATGCTTCCAAAATAAGCTTAGAATTATATATTTATAAATTCTTCTTTAAGAACCAGGTAAGTTTCCATTGGCTGGGAAATTCTGGAAACATTTAATGCTTCGGGAAGGATAAACAATGGGAACACATGAATCAACTTTTAATATATAGATCCTTTGCTAACTACATGATGAAGATTGATAATGCATTACTGTTACAACACAGCAGGGAGCCTTTCTGCTAATTAAACCAAACACCCAGAAAAGCTCACCCTACCCCATAATCTGTTAAAGTATGAGTGACAGAGAACTCCCAAATTCCACTATTTAAAGAAAAAATATCAATTTATTCTTTAACTATGAATATAAACATGAAACAATAACTATTTACAACTCTAAGCCTCCTTTCTCTTAAATGCTTGTTATCTACCTCCCACTCTATAACAATATACTAATCTGATATAACCCTGTATTAAAATTACATCAACTTAATTTCAAAACTACACAGCGGCTGTCGTCATCAGTGTCTGTCTTCCTTTGGCTGTAGATCGCCCTGGGTCATCTTCAATCTTTTGTTGCAAAGATGTTTCATATGAGAAAGGTACCTTTGATAGAGAGTCTATTGCCGGCAGCTACTCTGGCAATGACAGTTAAATTTAAAAATTTTTCTTCAAAAAGAGAGCAAACTCAAGCAGCATGCCTTTGTGAGAGAAAAATGTAAAGGAAAAGAGAAGAATAGTATCCCAGAGGATGATTCTGTTTCTAATGAAGGATTTGATTTAAGATTAGATTCCCTACAGTATGGAAACAGGCCATTTGGCCCAACAGGTCCACATCGCCCCTCTGAAGAGTAACCCACCCAGACCTATCGCTCAACATTTAGCCCTGGCTAATGCACTTAATACTCTGGGCAATTTAACATGACCAATTCACCTGACTGCACATCTTTGGATTGTGGGAGGAAACCGGAGTACCCAGAGGAAACCCATGCAGACACGGGGAGAACGTGCAAACTCCACACAGACAGTCGCCCAAGATGGGAATGGAACCCAAATCCCTGGCACTGTGAGGCAGCAGTGCTAACCACTGAGCCACTATGCCATCCACTAGAAGTCTAGGCCTTGTTCCAAAATAGACAGAGGATATGGAGTTTAAAGATATTTCACCTCGTTTGAATAAGTAGCTGAATGTTGAAATGACCAAAAGATTATTGTATCACAATGTTACAGAATGGTATGTATAGTTATTGAATGCGTGCACCAGTTTATCAGAGGGACAATGTCCAGGCTTTGAAACAAGAAACATAGAAAATAAGATGGGGAGTAGGACATTCAGTCCATTAAGCTTATTCTATCATTCAATTTGATCATGGCTGAATATCTATCTTAACCCAACATTCCAAATCTCTCGCATGTCCCTTAACACTATTTATTTCTTCACTTGAATACATATTCATTGGCTTGACCTCCACAGCCTTTTGTAGTAGAGAATTCCACTGTATCACCACCCTTTGAATAACAAATTTTCTTCACATCTTGTCCAAAATGATCTAATACATATCATGAAATTATGACTCCTTGTTCAGAACACCATGAAAAGGGAAATATCATCCCTGTGTCCAGTTTGTCTAAACCTGTCAGAATTTTATATGTTTGAATGACATCCCCTCTTATTCCGCACTCCAGTGAACACAGGCCTAGTTGACTCAGTCTCTCCTCATGTGATAAACCTACTATTGCATTAATCAGTCTGGTAATTCTTTGCTGCATTCCCACCATGACAAATATATATGTTTCCAGACTAAAATTGCACACAGAACTTCAGGTATGGTTTTAACAAGGCCCTGTACAACTACAGTAAGATGTTTTTTTAACCTGTACTCAAGCCCCCTTGCTATGGAGAAAGAGACACTGAGTTTGAGAATTACTCTACACCATTTTCATGTGTACATATCCCTCTATTCTACAGACTCTGTAATTTATGTAAATCATTATAAGACATTCTGACCGTATTACATAAGAGCAGAAGCAAACCACTGACTTACTTATCCTGTTTATCTTGCTTTTTTAGGCTATTTGTGTCATCCTAACCATGTGTCTTTCCTTTTTTTTTGTTATCCCCAAACTTAGTTATAGTACATTTACTTTCCTCATCCAAGTCATGAGTATTTATTGTAAATAAATTGATTTACATTGATTCCTTTGGTACTCTTCTGGTTACAGGTCACCATTCTGAAAATGCCCCATTTTTTCCTTGTCAATCTTCTTTCCATGCTCATAAATTTCTGCAACATACTGATTCTTAGCTTATTAAACAGTCATATGCTGTCCTTAAGTGAATGCCTTTTGGAAATCCAAACATTTTATATTGGTTCCCGTTTATCTTTCCTACCTTATTTTTCCTCAAAGAATTGTAATAAATTTGTCAGGCATGATTTCTCCTTCATGAGGCCATGCTGAATCACTTTGACTTTATTATGTATTTCTAAATGCTTTGCTATTACATCCTTTAAAATAGACTCCAATATTTTCCTAATGGCAGATAATCTTCTCACTTTGGAACACTTCCATAATAAAAATCTTAATCGGAGTTTAATGCTTAAACCATGTGATTTCAAAATCATTCATGTCGCATGCATAGCACATGCTTCGTAAAAGCAAATTAGCAAGGACAATGACATCATGTCCAAAATGGCTTTGGAATTTGATTGTTTTCAAAATGCTTTTGTGTTTAAAGTAAGTATTGTGGTCAACATGAAGTAGAAATATCACTAAGAATATATTTTATTAGAAAATAAATATGACTCTTAGCAATACTTTTTCATCTTGTGTTGGTGATGAAGGTTTATAATGTATCATTTTTGGGGAACTTGAATTTAAGAGTAGAGGTAAAATGTCTGATTTTAGTTCTGTCAAGGTGACTTTCCTTTTAAAAGGCATGAGAAAATGTGTTTGGACCAGCATTTATAAGAAAGCATGTGATTTTAGCTAAATAACTAGAGGAGTTACATGGCAAGATAATTGCAAATTGCTGTTTCTTTTAAAAATGAGCTTTTCCGACCTGTAAAAAGAGAGTCCAAGGTCTCCAAGTAGGCTCAGAGGAAAACATCCATACCAGCTGAATGGCATAATTATATACTATTTTCAAAGTAGACAGGCAGGAAGCTGGTAGAGCACAGCAAGCCAGGCAGCATCAGGAGGTGGAGAAGTCAATGTTTCGGTGATATCCCTTCTTTAGGACTGGCTTACACCTGAAACATCAACTTCTCCACCTCCTGATGCTGCCTGGCTTGCTGGGTTCTTCCAGCTTCTTGCCTGTCTATTTTGGATTCCAGTATCTGCATTTTTGTTTTGTCTCTGACCACAATTATTTTGATTTTGTCAGCCTACAGGTTATCCGAGGTGGAAACTGCCTTACGCTGTTTTAAGTAGACAGGTCGGGCAATAAAATGTGAGCACTTGATAAAGCTCAGTGAGAAAAGTTGTGACTTAGCTTGTTTGCATGTCTCTGGAAGAGATTGAGACAACTATATCATTGAATGTGAAAAATGTCATCGAAAGAAAATGCTTGTGACTTTTTCAATTGACTGAAAAATTTCAAACTGAAGATAGGAGTGATCTTCACAGGGTTCAATCTATAAGTTATATTTCTGGGAAAAGGGTTGAATCTTCCTTTGTGCTATCTTTTAGAATTACTTAATATGTTGTTCCTGTTTTCTTCTAAAGTTTTCACTTGTTTTAATAAACTTATTAAACACTGACGGTGTTGTGTGAATGTGTGCCATGACTGACAACTTATCCACCATGTAGTGGACAAGTTGCACAAAGGTAAACTGATGGTCTATCAAACCAGGTTTCACTCTGGCAGCTGACTTGACCAGTATTACTATTAACTGTAATCCGAACTAGAAAATGTCACTGAATGGAAATGGAATAGAAAGACGAAAATTCAATGGGGAAAAAGACATGCAAAGGACACGAAATGGGTCTATAAGTGTTTACGTGAAAACCAGGAATTAGTTACATAGCAAACATGATATTAACACCAAGGACCATGCTTGGCTATCAACTACCCGACACAAAAGCCGTATCCTGCTCCGTCTATTCCCTTTTCTACTTGTAGCACCAGCAGTGTGCTTTACTCACCCAAGCATCTACTAAAATGAATGAGGGGCACTAGATTTCATTGTGCAATGCTCTTGCATCTTTGACTGACTTTCAGTCTAGATACATGAGATCAAAATTTTCTACAAGTACACTGATGTCATACAGCTCTACTTTTTATTTCTCTCCATCTCATTCTCTTTCATTTTCTCACCTTCATTCTTGATTGCTTTATGCTTTTATGGTAGATTTCTTTTTATTTTGTGGTACACAGTAATCTTTTAAAGATTCCCTTTCTCTATCATGCTGGCTCTCTGTGATCACTCTGTGAACCCTCTGACTTTCTGTCTAGAATGATGCTTAAGTGCCTTCAGCTAAACATTTGAAAAGCTAAAGTAATCATCTTCCGACCTGAATTCTTACCCTTGCCACTGAGTGCATCCTTTTCCTGGATCAGTTTCTTAGGCTGAATAAATGCTGGGCTTTCTATTTGATGCTACCCTGAGTCTCTTATAGATCAAGAATTTATTGACAGCAAAGTAACATATGCTAAAATCTGCTTAATCTCACTGCAATAAAAACTTCCCCAGCTACTCTAGTTAAATATTTTAGCTCTTCTGTCTGAAACAAGCAAATAGTTCTGAACCAAAAAGCTCCAAGCTCATCTCACTCAGAACTCTCACAGTTATCAGAGAACATATTTTCTTCTAATCAATTACGTCTGAATCAACACAATTTCTATTGCACCTGCTTTGCATAACAGTGATAATTTGGTGAGAATGACCTGCTAGCAGGATAACAAAGTTCCTTCAGTTCATATATCCAGCAATTCTTTCAATTCTTTTGCTTTGGGTAGTGAGTACAAGTTTCAACATTACTATACAAGGTTTTTCTGAGCCACTGATTTCTTATGTACTGTCACATGCGTAATATGAACATCAAGACAATTGATATTCACTCAGTGTCACATTCAAACTGACAAATGAACATATTTTGTGTTTGATCAGGGTTTAGATGCAGTTGATTGCCAATCAATTCATTCAACTACTGGCCATACATGAACGCCTAATGAGAGTTCAGCAGGAGGGGGTTAAGTCGCTCGATCAAATCTCGCTTAATGTCAGTAGAATTTAACACCTTCATGAGCAATGAAGGAGTTTTGGGCCCTCACAACATTGATGAAAGATGGTAATCATCTAAATTTGTGCAATGTATAATTACAAATTAATGGTGGGGGAAACATAGAGGATGTTTGTTAGCGATTTGTTAGTATTCTGATCATCAGGGAGGAACTGAGTTCTAGTTTTCCTCCCTCCTGAAAGCGCAAGTTTCCGTTTGGTTAGAGAACCAGATTCTTTTGGATTTTACAGATTTTGCACCAAGCGTTGGCTGGGTTTGTCAGAACCCGAGAGAAAATATTGTTGTTAGTCAATCATGTCATTAATCTGAAGGTTCCACCAGCCTCCCTCCATCATTATAGCAGGTGTGGGGTCAAACTGCCACAGAAGTCCAGCGTCTAATGGCCTTTAATTAACTTGACTGTCTGTCAGTTAATCAAATATGAGTTAAGAGTGCAGCCCATTTCGATAGCAGTAATGTTTATGCATTATCGTTCACTTGTATAAACAGAACTCTGCAGTCCTCTTCCCACTCCCCCTGATACCAAGCTGAAAGTCAATTATAGAATCATAGCAATTTACAACCTGGACCTAAGCCTCCTCCCTCTTACATAAACCTATGCGCCTACTTATGACTCCTCAAACAAAGAAAAAGACTATTCCACGCACTCTTTCAAGACCCTTCATAATTTTATACGCATCAATTAATTCACCCAATCAGTTTCATCTGTTCCAAAGAAAACAACTTAAACCCATTCAACTTTCTTCATAATTAAAATTCTCCAGCTTATATTCTTGTAACTTCGCCTGCAGCCTACCTAGTGCTATCTAGCCTATCTACCTTTGCTATTGCAGTAAGCCAAAATGCAGAAAGTACTCTAATTGTGGTTTAACTCATGCTTATACAGTTTCAGGGTTATCTCCTGGCTCTTATATTCTATGCCTTAGCTATTGAAGGCACATATCCCATATGCCTTCTGACCACTTGATCAACCTGTGCAACTACATTCAGGCCTGTGGAGCTTACACTTAAAGATCTTTCTGTTCCTCTACACTTCTCAATACCCTACCACTTATTGCACATCTCTCTGCTTTGATAGCTTTCCCCAAATGCATTACCTCACAATTCACTAGATTTAACTCATTGCCATTGTTGTACCCAGTTCACTAGTTTATTGATATTTTTCCACATTCTACAACTTTCTTCTTCATTATGAGTTACGTAGCTAATTATTGTAGTATCTAAAAACTTGTTAATCAAGTTCCCTATAACCAAGCCCAAATCATTGATATATACTGAAAATGTGTTGCTGGAAAAGCGCAGCAGGTCAGGCAGCATCCAAGGAGCAGGAGAATCGATGTTTCGGGCATGAGCCCTTCTTCAGGAATGGATGCTGCCTGACCTGCTGCGCTTTTCCAGCAACACATTTTCAGCTCTGATCTCCAGCATGTGCAGTCCTCACTTCCTCCATTGATATATACTGCAAAGATTATATCTTTTTTATTTTGCTGTATTTTTTCCATTGCTGACTGAAATGGCAAAGAATTGTTTTAAACACCAAAGATGGTTGAAGAATTGCTGCACTTTTTAAAAGCAGGTTCCCTGACACTCTTGACATGATGATAAATTGGGAAATATTACTTAAAGGGATGATGATGGATAGCAAATATTTGAAGATGGCATGGAGGAAATGCGACAATCATTCATTTCTGTCTGGAACAAAAATAAAATGTCAATGGTAGCCTGGCCATGGCTAACAACTGAAATTAGGGACAATATTGTTCCAAGGAAAGGGCATACAAATTGGCCACTAAAAAAGCAGATCTGAGGACTGGGAGCAATTTAGATTTCAGCAAAAGAGAACAAAGGTGCTGATGAAGAGAGGGGATATTTATTACAAGAGTAAGCTTTGGGAAACATACAAACTGATTGTTAAAGTTTCTCTAGGTATATGAAAAGAAAGAGATGAGTGAAGACAAATGTAGTTCCCTTACAGTCAGAAATTGGGGAGGTTACAATGGAAAACAAAGAAATGCTGACTAAATACATATTTTAGTTCTGCGTTCACAAAGGCAGAGACAAATAAAATTCCAGAAATATTGAAAGGGATGAACTGAAGGAAATCGGTATTCATTGGTAAATGGCATTGGCCAATTGATGGGATTAAAAGCCAATAAATCTCCAGAACCCAATAATCTATATCCCAAAATTACATAAGGAATTGGTCCTAGAATTAATAAATACATTAGTTGTTATCTTTCAAGATCTTATTGACTCTGGAACAGTTCCTACAGATTAGAAGGTAGCTAATGTAACCCCATTATTTGAAAAAAGAGGATGGAGAGTAAACAGGAAATTATAGACCAGTTAGTCAGATATCAGTAGTGGGGAAAATGGTAGAGTCCATTATAAAATATTTATTAGTGAGCACTTAGAAACAGTGACAGGATTGGACAGAGACAACTTGGATTTATGAAAGAAACATCATAAATCTAGAGAATGTAACTAGTAGAGTTGATAAGATGCATCCCGTGGATATTGTTTACTTGGACTTCTGAAAGTCTTTTAGTAAGATCCCACATAAGGAATTCACATTTAAATTAAAGCATATAGGATAGAGATTAATGCACTGACATGGATAGAGAATGGGTTGTCAGCCAGGAAACAAAGAGGAAGTGAAAACATGGCTGTTTCCAAGTAACAGGGTACTAGTGGGATACTGCATGGATCAGTGTTTGAACCCCAGCTATTCTCAATAGATTTTAAGGATTTAGATAAGGGAACTACATGCAAAATTTTTAGATTTGTAGAGGACACAAAACTGGGTGGGAAGGTGAACTATGAGGAGAATGTAGAGATGCTTCAGTGAGATTTGGACAAGTTGAGTGAGTGGGCAAATGTGAGGCTAACCACCTTGGTAGCAAAAATAGATTGGGAAAGGTGCAATGAGACCTGTATATCTTTGTACACCAGTCACAGAAAGTAGCCGTGTAGGTGAAGCAGGTAGTGAAGAAGACAAATGGTATTTTGGCCTTCATAGTGAGGAGATTCCAGCACAAAGCAGAGATGCCTTAGTATAATTATATAGGATCTTAGTAAGACCACACCTGGAGTGTACTGTGTAGTTTGGTTTCTTTATCTGATGAAGGATGTTCTAGTTATGGAAGGTGTGTAAAAAAATGATTCCTGGGAGGCAAGAATCGTGTATGAAGAGAGATTGGATTGGGTAAGATCATGTTTACTCGAGTTTGGAAGAATGAAGGGAATATCTCGTTAAAAACCTATAAAATTCTAACCGGCCTAGACAGGTAAATGTCAGAAGGATTTTCCCAATGACCAGGATGACCAGAACCAGGGGTCACAGTTTAAGAATACAGATCATTTAGGACTGAGATGGGGAGAAATTTCTTCACCCAGACAGTCATGATCCTGTGGAAGTCTCTGCCACATAAAGCAGTTGAGGCCAAAACATTGAATGTTTTCAAAATGCAGTTAAATATAGTTTTTAGAGATACATGGATGAAAGGGTACGGGAGAAAGAGGCAACATGGGACTGAGTTGGATGATCAACCAATGAATATTGAATAGCAGAGCAGGCTGAAGGGCTGAATGGTCTATTTTCTACATTTTTATGCAACTACCTGGATGTAAATGTTCAGGTCAGAAGCCAGTAGGTCTCTGAGGGGTAAGTAGTTGCTTTTGCTCTGCAATAAAAGGCCTGAAGACAGCTAGTTTATTCCTCTTATTAGTTGTGTAAGCTATAACTTTAAATAATAAGGCAAAACATTTGTTTCTCTCTCCATGGATGCTGCCAGACCAGTTGAGTTTCTCCAGTACATTGTGTCTTATTTCAGATTTCCATGTATGGAATATTTGCTTTTATTCATTTGTTTACTTTTTAAATTGACATATTTAAAACCCAGTCCCAGCCAATACTATTAACTGAGCTAAGTCAGTCTTATAACCTCCAGATGGTGACAAAACAGTGGACAAAATACCATAAGAAAATGAATGGAGGGGTTCCGACCACAATGGTTTCTTCTTTATTTCATTGCTACCAGCTAATGGGTTGACCAATTAATGGTCTTGTTGGTGAGATAGACAATCTCCACCTGTTGATCAAGTAAGATAGATGGCCAAGTAAGAAGTTATTTGAGGAGTATGGGAGCTAGGTCTTTCTTTGAGCAATGATGTTACAATAAGACTTATAAAAATTTCAAGTCTGATAAGCAAAGATCTTGCTTGAAAATCCAGATTAAGCAAGTGATATTAGAATTGTATCATTAATATAAAACCTTTGCTGCATTGCTTACTTTGCTTACAGATAGCACTACTCTTCAACATAATAATAGTTTAATGTCTATGAATTCATATTCTCATTAGAAATCAGGTTCACTTATTGCTGTTTTGTCTCCAAAGCTCCAGAGTCTTGGAGGGTACTTCAACGAGTAATGATCCACTTCTGCTTTATTGTAAATTAAATGCACACTGACAATAGTAAGAAAATGATTCTTATTTTGTTTCTCATTAAGCACTGTATATATTATATACAAGGTAATGAATAATTCACCAGGAAATCATTAAAAATTAACTTTTATTATATTACACAATGCAGTACCAGGGTGTACCATTGATGTATACTATAATACCTGAAGTACATAATTTACTTGAAGGAAAAGGATTTTGTTTCTTTGACAGGTAGAAGAATCAAAAATAGGAATAGTGAAATCTTAAGTATAAACAGAAATTTCTAGTAATAGACAACAGGTCTGATGGCATCTGAGAAACAAAACGCAAGTTATAGCTTTAGATTCTAAGGAATGACCCACATCCATAACATTATTTTGTTTTTCCTCTTTGCAAATGTTTTTAACATTTTGATAAGACAGGTCTTTTTACTTTTTTATTTCAATAATTCATTATCAGATTATGACATTTATTTTAATTTGCTCATGGAATATGTCTGTCATTTATTGATCAACTATATTGCACTTGAGAAGATGGGGGCAAGCTCAATACAGTCCATGTCATGTAAGCAAACCCAATGCATCAAGGGATAGAGATTTTGCCCAGACAACAATGTTGGAAAGGGTACATTATTCTCAATCAGAATGGTGAGTACGAAGGGGAATGAAGGGTGGTGTTTCCATGTGTCAGTTGCTCTTGTCTTTGTATGTGGGAGAGGTTGGAGGTTCAGAGGTTGTGGTCAAAGAAACCTTGCCATGTGGTTGCAAAACTCTTTGTGATCAGCACTAAATATTGCCATTGTGTGCAAGAAGGAGGATGTAAATATCTTTGGATGAGATGGAGTGCCAATCAAATGGACTATTTTATCCTGGATCCTAGTGAGTTCTTTGACTGTTGTCACAATGCTGACACATCTGAACAAGCTTTGAGAAGTTAGGAGATGAGTTAATGATGATAGAAAATCTGGCCTGGTATTGTAGCCACAATGTTTTATATGGCTGGCGCAGTGATATTTCTGATTAATAGTAACCCTAGGATGTTCGTGCAGTTTCAGAAATGTAATGAAGTTGAACTTCAATGAAAGGTGATCCGATTTTCTCTTTTATTAAAATGGACACTGTCTGGCACTTAAGCAGCATGAATATAACTTGTCATTTATCAATCCAAACCTGGGTTTGGGTAGGTCATGCTACATGTAAGGACAGAACACTTTGTTTTTTTCAGGGTCAAAAATCACACAACACCAGGTTATAGTCTAACAGGTTTATTTTAAAACACTAGCTTTAAGAGTGCTGCTCCTTCATCAGCTGTTTGTGAGAGAGAAGATCTTAACCACAGAATTTATAAGGAAATGATCAAAGGGTTATACAAATCATGTGAACAAATTGAACACACATAAGGTAGCTCTTAAATCTTTAATCAGTTAGAATGAAGGTGTAGGTTTCAATTGATTAATTTGCAAATCCCACAATTTCTTTCAATTCACTGTCCCCAGATCACTTAAGCTGTTATCAATACAAAGGAGGTGACACCTCTGATCAGACAATGTATTTTAGGCATGAGGACTTGTTTCCCAGTGACTCCAGTTTTTCCCATTCAATCAAATGGCATCCTATTTTTATGAGCAGTTACTCTCGACTTACTTCTGGAATTCAGCTTTTATGTCCACATTTTGAAAAGGCTAAAATGATGTCCAAAGTCAAAAGGTTCTACTAGAAGCATAGCCTTTCCCCATTTAGAAAATGGTCTTCATAAATTGAAGCAAAAAGGGACTTTGGAGTCCTAGTTCGGGATTCTCTTAAGTTCAGTTTGCAATTAGGAAGGCAAATGCAATGTTTTTATTCATTTCAAGAGGGCTAGAATGCAAGAGCAGAGACATCTTGCTGATGTCTCTGGTCAGACTGCATTTAGATATTGTGACTATTTTTGGGCCCTATATCTAAAGAAGGATATATTGGTCTTGGAGGGGGTCCAGAAGAGATTTACAAGAATGAATCCAAGGGTTAGATTCTTCATTGATAAAGGGATCAAGGGTTATGGGGAGGGGAGGGTAGAGTGGGGGAGTCAAGACTGTAGGGTTGAGAAACATATCACCCATGATCAAATGGTGGAGCAGACTCATTAGGGCCAAATGGCCTAAGCTGATCCAATGTCTTATGGTCTTATGGAATAAGTCTTAAACTGACATTAGTGAGTGATTTAGTGATTAAGAATTGCTTGATCGTAAAAGTTGAAGTCACCATAGTCCTACCAGACCATGGGGCTGCTCTCTCTCAGAGAGAGACAACTGGTGGTGAGTTAACTTGCAGGTCACTCTTCCTCAAGTGAGACAAAAGGTTGAAAATGGTAACCTTAGCCAATGTAGGAATGGAACATATGCTGTTGTTGTCACTCGACATTATAGATGAGCTAACTAACCCCCTTGCTAGATAATACTGTCAACAACACTGACGATGAGAGTAGATGTTACAGTAATTGCCTGGATTGGATTCCAGTGCACTGCAAGAAAAAGTGGGAGGTTTAAGAACTGAATAGATAGAGATAGAGAGAAATAGAGAACAAGCTGTCATAGGAAGTTTAATGCGAAACTTGAAAGTGTTCTGAAAAGATTTACAAAGATGTTGCCAGGATGGAGGATTTGAGCTATAGAGAGAGGCCGAACAGGCGAGGACTGTTTTCCCTGGAGTGTCAAAGGCTAAGGGGTGATCGTATAGAGCTTTATAAAATCATGAGGGCATGGATAGGATAAATAGACAAGGTCTATATCCTGGGGTGGGGAGTCGAGAACTATAGGGAATAATTTGAAGGTGAGAGGGGAAAGATTTAAAAGAAACTGAAGGGGCAATGTTTTCATGCAGATGGTGGTATGTGTATGGCATAAGTCGCCAGAGGAAGTGGTGGAGGCTGGGACAATTACATTTTACTGCATATAGGTGGGTAAATGAATCAGAAGGGTTTAGAGGGATATGGGCCAAGTTCTGGCAAATGGGACTAGTTTAATTTAAGATACCTGGTCAGCAAGTTAGACCATAGGGTCTGTTTCTGTACCATAAATCTCTATGACTCTACAACAGCAGCTCACTGGTATCAGTTTCAGCAAAAAACAAGCGTACCAAAGGAGAAAAATTTGATAATTAAACAATTTGGTGGCGGCTGTTGATTTAGTTCATTAAGTTTTTATTATTCCTTTAGTTATTTCTGTTGAATTTAGTTAGTATAATAACTATAGAGTGCATTACAGTCCCATTGAAAGGAGATCTTTTTCATTGTGGGAACTACAGAACACTTCGCATGGCCTAGACAGTCAGGTGTACAGCAAGTGTCACCAGCTGGAGCAGCTCATATTGTGAATTTTGAAGATTGAACAATAACTCACTAATAAGGACCTGTGAGGCTGAGAGTTTTGCGGATAAAATGTTTCTGGAGATTGTCACCTCACATCTTGAGGGTAAACAGTGAACAAGGGAATAGCTGAGTGCCTGGATATGGAGAAGGGCCAGGCAGGTAGGACAGGAATCCCAAGTATTTCTTACACTCCAACCACAATTCCGTTCTGAATATTGTTGCAATGAGTGATTATCATGGAATGCAGGCAAAATGAGAGCATCACAAGTGTCTCTGATGTATAGTGGACAGGATACAGACTGGAAGTGTGATGGTGAAAGTGAATTCCAATGTTAAGGGACCAGACAGGTATCTGTGAAACTCAAAATGAATTTACTGTTGCCTTCCTGCTGCCAAGTCAAGTATGCCACTGACCAGCTACAGAGCACTCTGACAGGATAAGGGCAGGAGCCAGTTGTCATGGTCCATATCAGCGTCAACACATGGGCAGAAAGCAAGATGAGTTAGTCCAGGCAAATTTCCTGGAGTAGGGAGTGAGGAGGGGAATATCAAATGTCATGATAGCTGAATTTTTTCACATTATTATGAGTGAACGAATATAGAAGTAACAGGAAAAAGCAAGTGAATGCATGGCTGGAGAGACGGAATTGTAGGAAGAGTTTAGATTCCAGCGCATGGTGACCTGCAGGTGACTTATGCAGATTGGTCAGATTGCACTTTGATGGAAATGGAATTAATGCTCACAGCACAGTTTGATAGTGCTATTGAGAAAGTTTAACTTAAGTTGGCAGCGGGGTGGGAACCATATTACAGCATTAAAAAGGATAAATAAAGTGCATAAAGATTGGGAGAAACAGATAGTATTAGGTGGTGTTGGATTAAGAAGAAAAGCAGTTAAATCTAACTCACGTGTACTGTTCAGGTATGAAAGGCACAAAAGGCTGTTGTTGAATTACAGATGCAAATGCTCACATGCAAATATGAAATTGTGCTGATTACAGAGACTTCACTCAGAAAGTGTCAGGCATAAGTAATAAATATCTCTGGCTAAAAGATCTTCAGAAAAAATTGAAAAGGAAAGATTGAAAGATGAGTGGCAGCAATGATTACAAAAAATATCACAGTACTAAAGAGAAAGGATGGCCTGGAAAGGCCAAGGGATCTAGTTAGAGAGACAAGAAACAATTAGAGTGCTATTATACCACTGGGTCCATTCAATAAGCATCACGCGCCCTCCCCTTTCCTCAAACTCTGGGGAGCATATTTGCTGGGAAATTATTTAAAGGTGAAGAAAACTATAGAATGGTGTTAACGTAGACAGGGACAGTAATAGTACAGAGAGGATGAAGAGTTTCTGAAGTGTATCCAGGAGTATTTACTTCATTAGTATATTGCTAGCCTCACATAGACAGCCAGAGAATCATACGGCATAGAAACAAAATCTTTGGTCCAACCAGTTCATGCTAATTATGTTCCCAAATTAAGCTAGCCCACCTGCCTGCATTTGACCTATATCCTTCCAAACCATTCCATTTCATGTACTTATCCAAATGTCTTTTAAATGTTGTAACTGTACCTGCATTCCAAACACAAACCAGTCTCTGTATAAAAAAGTTGCCTCATATTTACTTTTTAAAATTACTGCTCTCACCTTAAAAATATGCCCCGTAGTTTTGAACTCCCCCACCATATGGAAAAGACCTTTGTTATTCACCTGATGTAATGCCCCTAATGATTTTCTAAACCTCAAAAGGTCACCCCCTCAACCATCTGTGCTCTAGTTAAAGAAGTTGTAGCCTATCCAGCCTCTCTCTTTAACTCAAACCCTCCATTCCCAGCAACATTTTGGTCTGGAAGGGTGTATACCAGGATCTGGTTCTGAGGAATATGGTGGAGCAAGTGTCAGTTGAGGAGCATTTGGTGAACAGTGACCATGGTATCGTAAGATGTAAATTAGCTTTGGAAAAATACATGGAGCAATCTTTAGTAAAAATACTTTATTGGAGGAAGGTCATTTTGATAATAAACCTATTCTGCATAAACTGAAATCAAAGGTCGACAAAATCAATTGTAACAGATGTGTGTCTTTAAAGATGAGATGGTCAAGTACAAGATTCATTTTCATAAGTGGGAAAGGTAGAGTAACCAAAGTCAGAGCTCTCTGCATCAAAGAAATAGAGACTAAGACAAAGACGAGAAAGTAAGATTACATCATATATCAAGTTGTAGCTTAAGTGAAAATCAGACTCAAGATGGAATGTTCAGAAGGGAAGCAAAATCTCTAATGAGACAGCCAAGGACAGTCTATGAAAAGAGACTAACTATCATCGAAATTCAACAAGTTTTCTTCAGCATATAATTAATAAAAGTGTATTAAAAGAGAATATGGGACTAGTTGAGCTGGCAAAATGGCTGGCACGTAGTTCAGATCCCCATCCTGAGTGAGCTATACATGAGGCTTGCCTCCTTGACTCCAGCCTCTTGGCAATATCTTGGTGCAAGCCATCAATCAGTGGGTCTTGAATAGATTAGATTTCCTACAGTGTGAAAACAGGCCCTTCAGCCCAACATGTTCATACTGACTCTCTGAAGAGTAACCCATCCAGACCCATTCCCCTATATTTATCCCTGACTAATGCACCTAACACTATGGGCAATTTAGCACGGCCAATTCAACTGACCTGCACTTCTTTGGATTGTGGGAGGAAACCGGAGCACCCAAAGGAAATCCATGCAGACACAAGGAGAATGTGAAAACTCCACACAGACAGTCGCCTGAGGCTGGTTTCAAACCTGGGTCCCTGGTGCTGTGAGGCAGCAGTGCTAACCACTGAGCCACCATGCCACCCACAGGAATAACCGAGGATGCTACTCTAGGAGAAAGAAGAAATAAGTTGAGGCCAACTTAAGGTCAAAAACACAATCGATTCTTAGATGCAGAATGGACAGCTGATGCTTTAAATTAGGAGATTGTATTTGTCTTTATCAAGGGAACGATGCTGCCAAAAGCATAGTGAAGGTGGAGGTAACTGAGACACTGAATGGGTTAATTACAAAAGAGATGGTATTCGCAAGTCTGACTGTACTTAAATTGGAGAGAGATCACCAAAACCAGGATGGAATATTTCTGAAGATGCTGAGCGTGGGAATAGAAATTGAGGAGGTTCTCATGATGCTGCTGAGATAACACAGAATTGCCTGATGACTGGTGAATTAACATGTTTCATCCTTGTTCAAAAAAGGGTGCAACGATAAACAGTTGTGGTTGCATCCAATGCACTCATCTGATCCTTGATATCACAGTGAGACAATGAAGATGACTGAGGAATGGTGCAGACCTAGAAAGAAGGCTGAGGTAGATCACCATTTCTAGCTGAAGAGAAGTGTACAATTTTAACCGTATCTATTGCACTCATGTATTGGGCACTGCTATAACTGAGGATGGGAATATCATGGAACTTTCTTCTCCTGTTAGTTTCTCAGGTATCTACCACCATTTGACCACTAGATACAGTAGGACTGCTAAGTTTTGATGTGAATTGTTGGCTGTGAGATTACATAGCTGTGACTATGGCATTCTATTTCCAACATGTATCAAAGAAAATGTTAAGTTGTTACAACATGGGGGTGAAACCCTTCTGCTAATTAAACCAAACACCCAGAAAAGCTCTGCTCACCTTGTAATCTGTAAAAGTATGAGTGACAGAGAACTCCCAACTTCCACTGTTTTTTAAAAAAACAATTTATTCTTTAGTCTAAAAGTAAACATTAAACAACTATTTACAACTCTAAGCCTCCTTTCTCTGAAAGGTTTGTTATGTACCTCCAACTCTATAACAATATGTTGATCCAATAAAATTACATCAACCTAATTTTCAAAACCACAAAGCGGCTGTCATTATTGGTATCAGCCTTTTTTCAGCTGAAGATCTCCCTGGGTCGTCTTCATTCTATTGCTGCAAAGATATTTCATACGAAAAAGATACTTTTTATAGAGAATGGTTTGAATGGCAGTCTTTCTCTAGATGACAGGTTGTTGCTCTCTCTCTGGCTAACTCTTAAAATGCTGGCTTTGAGTCAGCAAGATGGGGGCGATTCTATAGAACTGCTGTGGGCAGCTCTGCCTAACAGCCAAGGCGTACTGGTGTTTTTTGCCATCCCTGGTCAACTTATGTCATGGAATTATTAGTTTAAAACCTTACAGAACACATATTTGTTAATATTTGGGAATGGGAAGGATGCCAAAGGGAAATGGAGCGAGCAAACAGCAGCAGGGAGGACACTCCCCTGCAGCACCTACCACACCAGAGACTGCAGCAGCAGCAGCCTCTCCTGAACCCCCTAGGAACCTGACAGACTCACAGGAATTGACTGCAGTGATGGAGAGACTTACCTTGAAAGTTGGAGTTCCGATTGATGAGATCTGTGGGGAGATTCGTGCCCAGGTCCAACCTATCACATCCATGCTACAGAAACATGAGCAGAAGTCCAGGGACTCGGGGAGTGGCTGGAGGTGGTGGAGGGTTGAACAAAGGCCTTGAAAGCTGCAATGGAGTCCTCATCCAGTTGGATCCAGGTGCTGGAGCGAGAGGTGCGGGCCTTGCGAGACCATATCGATGACATCGAAAATCGAGGTCGGAGGATAAATCTCCGAACTGTCAGGCTCTCTGAAGGTGAGAAAGGTGAGCAGCCAGTGAGCTTCTTTGAAAGCTGGCTGCCAATGTTTTTGGACCTTCACGTCGAGTCCAGCAGGCTGCAGATTGAAAGGGCTTATCGGGTTACAGTGCACAGGTCAGGCCCAGTGCCGCGCCCCCGCTCCATCCATGTGCACTTGCACTCATATAAGGACAAGCAAAAAGTGATAGAAGCTTCCAGCTCCCTAGGAAAAGATCCACAGGCACTGCTGTACAAGGGATCAAAAATCATGTTTTTCCAGGATTTCCCTGCAGCTTTAATTCAAAAGAGGAAGTCCTTCGATGAAGTTTAAAAGAGGCTGAGGAACCTGGGCATCCAGTACTCCATGAGATACCCCGCAGTGCTCCATTTCAGCCACAAGGACTCAGTTTATACATTTAACTCAGCGGATAAAGCTAAAAACTTTGTAGACACTTTAAAATAGATGGAGTTGCCTGAAGAATATGGTTAATGTTTGTTCTCTTTTCCTTCCTTCCCCATGTTTTCCCTTCCTTTTTTTTATTCCTTTCTTTCTCCCTAATAATTTCTTTTTTGGAAAGGGGGAAAAGACCTCAGAATAAGTTGTTCCTTTTTTTAATAACCGGATTTTCTGATGGTAAGTTTTGTGGATGTTCTTTGTTGTCTCCCCCTTTTTTTTTTGCTTTGTTCTGTTTCTTTTTTAGTCACAAGTAGGGGTGACATGAAGCCAGGGATGGGTGGAGTGCTCATCCTGACTTGATCTTTTTTCTGTTGATTTAAGGATCACCTCCTTGTTTTTTTTTTCTGGCCTAAGGCTGGGGCACAGTCTGGGTTTGAAGGAGCTGTGAAGGAGGGGATGGGTAGGGTGAGTGCCCCCTCTGGGCAGGAGGAAGAGTCTTCCATTCAACGTTTTGTAGTTGGTTTTCTTTGCAGTTTTTTGGGTAGTAATAGTTGTTTATAGTTATGATTGAGTAGTTTTTGCATATATAGTTCTTTGACTCTATGAGTCTTTGTTTACTTATGCTCAGCGCTTTGAAAGCAGGGTACTCCCTCCGAGGGGTTCAAAGGTCTCTGAAAAGGGATATGGCTAAGTGTCATATTAAATAATGCACCTGGAACATTAAGGGAAGTCATTCGCCTGTTAAAAGAAAAAAAATGTTTTCTAGCCTTAAGAGGGAAAGGGTTGATATCGCTCTGTTACAGGAAATCCATCTTAATGATGGGAAACACCTGAAATTACAACAGGGGGGTTATGACCAAGTATTCTTTTCATCCTTTACTACTAAAAGTAAGGGAGTGGTGGTACTTATTCAGAAAAATCTTCCGTTCACATTATTAGAGCAGGTGAAAGATGAGCAGGGATGGTTTATGGTACTTAAAGCCCTGGGGAGGAATATGGCATTTTAAATGTCTACTGTCCTCCGGCACATCCTCTCAAATTTTTGATTAGTGCTTTCTTGAAGTTGAGTGCTTTTGGAACACGGCACATTATTATAGGGGGTATTTTAATTGTCTTTTGAATCCGACAGTGGCCAGAATACCGTGTGGGCCCCCAACTATTTCTTCACAGGCCAAGCAAGTGGTTGACTTATACGAGAAGTTGGGGCTGGTGGATATTTGGAGATGTCTTCACCCCACCGGCAGGGACTTCACCTTTTTTTCAAACCCACATAAATGTCACATGAGGATTGACCTCTTTCTGGCTCCCTCAGCCCTCCTGGATTCGATTATGGTTTGTAGAATTGGAATATAGCTATCTCCGATCACGCGGCGGTATATTTGGAGATTAAGGCCAAGAGTGAAGGGCTAGGTTTGTGGCGCTGGCATTTGGACCCTTTTCTCCTTAAGGATTCCAAATTTGTGTAATACGTTTTGAAGAAGTTTCAGGAATTCTTGACTATCAACTCAGCACGGCTAGTAGTCCGTCCATGCTATGGGAAACTGCTAAGTCCTTTGCTAGGGGATTAGCTATTTCCTATTCAGCTCGCTGGAAATGACAGAAGGAGGAATAGCAGCGTCTACTTGAGACGCGGTTGAAAGCCGCCGAGGTGGCACATTTTGCGTGGCCTTCGGTGACGAAGCTACAGCAGATCATGGCTCTCCAGGTTGCCTTGAATTCAATACTGACACAACATGCAAAGAAAGAACTTGTTTCTGCCAGTCAAAGGCTGTTCGAATATGGGGATAGACCAGGGAAGTATTTAGCGTACCTGACTAGGAAAAAGCAGGCTCCCCAACCCATTACTGCAATCAGAGACAGTGCCAGGTTCCTTACATATGATGCCAAAAAGATTAATGAGGCTTTTCAGAGCTTTTACTCTGAATTGTATCGGTCTGAAGGTTGCGAGGACAGGAGGCTAAAATGGAGACTGTTTTTAAGAACCTGGACCTCTCGGGGTAACCTTGGAACAGGCCTCTCTCCTTAATGCCCCCTTTACAGTTCAGGAAATACAGGAGGCAGCTGGGCAACTTCAGAGTGGGAAAGCGCCTGGTCCTGATGGTCTCCCAGGTGAGTTTTATAAGGAGTTTATAGGGATTCTATCAGGGCCGATGTTGGAGATGTGCAATCACTCCTATATGCACAAATGCCTAGCACCATCTTTGAGAGAAGCTAATATTTCCTTAATTCTAAAGAAGGGGAAGGTTCCTGAGGATTGTGCCTCATATAGGCCCACCTCTCTATTAAATTCAGATTTCCAGATTCTGTCTAAGATCCTGGCGCTGAGATTGGAAAGGGTGTTACCCCATATTGTTAAAGAGGACCAGACAGGCTTTATAAGGGGCCGTAGGTCCTCTAATAATATTAGAAGGTTGTTGAATATGATCCAAGTTTGTCAGCAACGATCGATTCAGGGGTTGGTGATTTCCTTAGATGCAGAGAAAGCATTTGACCGGGTGGAATGGCCATAACTTTTTTATGGCTCAGAACAGTTCAGGTTGGGTGGAGGTTTTATATCACCACCCTCTGGCCGTGGTCATCACCAACAGGGTGAAGTCTGGGGATTGTAGGATCGGTAGGGGTAGTTGGCAAGGCTGCCCCCTCTTACCATTGTTGTTTAGAGCTGCTGGCAGAGTCCACATAACCGCTCCGGAAGTGGGATCGAGCGCACACAAGATTACACTGTATGTGGATGATGTCCTTCTGTTTTTATCGAACCCGAAGACCTCCGTACCCCATTCGATACAATGTATCAATTCATTTGGGGCTGTTTCAGGATATAAGATTAACTTTGCAAAAGCGGAGGCTATGCCTTCTGGGAACCTTAAGGATGTGGCAGAAGTTGAAGGTGGTCCTGAGGTGCGTTTTAAGTGGTCACGGGCAGGGTTCTGATACCTAGGCATTTTTATTACCCCCAAGGTTGATCTGTTATTTCGGACTAACTTTGCTCACTTGCTCGACAATATTAGGCAAAATCTCCAGAAATGGGAGGCTCTTCCAATTTCATGGCTGGGCCGAATATCTCTCATTAAGATGAATGCTCTTCCTGGTTTGCTTTATCCCATGTGTATGTTCCCTTAAATGTTTCCCAGGTCAACGCTGTGAAAGCTTCATGGGTAGGCCTTCATCAAACTTACTAAATTGCAGTTGCCTCAAGGAGGGGGAGGAGTTGATTTCCCAGACATCAGGAGGTATCAACTGAGTTCCCTGCTGTCCTTTGTCTTGCGATTGCGTAGGTAACGATCCAGGCTCAATATGGCTAGATATTGAGGCCTCCCAGGCAAAGTGCCCTCTTATTAACTTGTTCATGGATAAGATGAGGACAGTTATGGGCCACTGCCGGAACCCCATTGTTATTAGTACAGTCATGGCATGGAGGGCAATGCGTCAGAGTGAGGGCTGTTTATCCAAGACTTCGCCACTTACACCTATAGTTGGCATGCCAGAGTTCTGACCAGGGATGATGGACTCAGGGTTCAAACTATGGGCAGCGAGAGGAGTTTCTAGTTTTGGAGACTTGTTTGAGGGGGAGGTTATGATGTCTTTGGAGTAACTGAGCCGCAAATACGGGTTGCCCAGCAGAGATCTTTTCTGTATTTTTCAGGTCAGGTGTTTCATCCAGAAGAAGACAATGCTTCTCACTTAGCTCTATAAGCCCGATACAGAGAGGTTGTTGCTACATTCCACAAGCCCCCTTTCTGTTAGTGCCCTCTATCACCTGCTGGGTGCCAGGACCTGGAAGGATATTAACCAGTTATGTGAGGTCTGGAAGCAAGAGTTATGAGTGGAGATCTCTTCTGAAACATGGGAGAACATATGGGTGAATGCTCTAAAGATCTCAATCTGTAAAAGGACATGCGCTACGCTGTTAAAAGTTCTGCATAGGGCTCATTTGGCACCAAACCGTCTGGCGAAGTTTAAGAAAGGGGCATCTTCAGTGTGCCCCAAATGTAAAATAAGTGTAGGTACTCTTACCCATTGCTTCTGGACATGCCACAGGCTGCATGTTTATTGGCGAGAAAGATATGGAGGGAATTGAGGACTGAAGTCAAAGTAGACCCAATATCTCTCCTCTTAGGTCTACTGAATTTACCATCTTTAGAGGTGCATGGAGAAGAAACTATTTAATATTCTTGCATACTGTGCACGGAAGAATATTCTAGTGAACTGGGTGTCTGAGAACCTGCCAGGCTTGCTGGGATGGCAGAAATTGATTATGGAGCACATTCCCTTGGACTTTTTTACAAACATGGTGCACCACACAACAGACCATTTTTATAAGACTTGGCAGCCCTACTTGAGTTATTTGGATATAGATTTGTCAGTTATCTTAACTAGGGCATTTGTTTAACCAGGATGCCTAGGTTTGTCAAGTTCTGGGCCCTGGAGAGAGGTCTCCTGAGTTAATATGGGTACATATGCAATGTTCCCGTTCCTTTGTTTGGGAGCTTTGCGCTGAGCATAGTTGTTCTGTATTTTGTGAGTTTTTTTTTGTTTTTTGCTTTTCTTTCTTTTTTTGATCTATTAGTTGTTTACTTATTTATTGGTGTTTCTTTGCACAGTGTTCGGGGTTTTTTTGTATTATAGGGTAGGTTAATAGTTAGGTAGACAGTAGTTGTATTGTAATTTGTGTTTTTTTCTTTTTATGATACTGATATTTGTTATTGATTGTATTTTTCAATAATTTTATATGTTTGTAAAGTTAAAAAAAATTTGCTAATAAATATATTTACAAAAAAAACTCTGGCTTAATTATACCCTAAACATCGGATCGTCTCATTGTTTCGATGTTGTCAAAACAGTAAAATTCAAATTCAATTGGGTGTTAGTATCCCGGGGCATAATTTAAACTGATTGGTTAAATTTGAACTGTTGTAAACATAGCAGCCAAATGTTACTTAATTTCAATTTTCCAGTTCACTCTCAGGAACATGAGAGTGTCATGTTCATGTTCATTCAGTAACATGACAGGTGCCTGCAAACTCTCACTGCCAACAATTTTCACTCTCTCTTAAAGGTACAGTACACATCTTCAACTTCATAGTAAAGTGCCCATTGAAATAATGATTCATCAAGTTATGCTTTAATCATTTGAAATACTAATTACTGTAATAACCAATTCTCTTAATGGTATATTTATTTTACATGCTTGTTTTTCAGTATCAGTAAATTTGTCACTTTAAGTGGACAGTGCACTATAGTTTGGACAAAATGCCCACCATGGAAATTAATAAATGCTAGACAACTTTTTATTTTCTTCCACTACATATTCAGTCCAAATCCACTCCAAATTATTTTGAAGGTTATATTAAATTGTTTAAGAAATAAATATCAAATACTGGAATTTTAGATTGCATCTTATTGATAACAAATCTGATTGAGGAGAAAAGAAAGTTATAAAAATGCACTGACTGTGCTGTCAGTAACCTGATTAACAAACAGAGCAAGAACGTAAGGTCTCTGTTTGTCTGTGAGTTTAGTAACAGTGCTTGTAATGAAGCTACTTCTGTACTGAAGCCATTGATGATCTACCACTCTTGTAGACAACAAGTTACAGATTTTTATCGTGTACTGCATTTGATCGCAGTCTTCACATCACCACCTCCCTCCCCCATATCTTTTGCCTGAAGTCTCTAAATTTCTTCACTGTCATGTGAGCACCATTCTTGTATCTATCCTATCTAAAACCAACATAATCATGTATACCTCTAATCAAATCCCACTTCAACCACTTTCGCTCCAAGAAGTACAAGCCTAGATTCTTCAATCTTGCGTTTTAGCTAAAATCACGTCTCCTTGAACCTATTCTATTAAATCTCATTGCACTTATTCACAGATCCTCCCCTCCTTCTTAAAATGTAGTGACTAGAATTGAATGCAATCCCCTGGTTCTGACCTGCATAAAGCTGTATAGAGTTTCATAAAGTGGAGCAAAAATCAAACAGTCTCAGATTTTATAGTATTAAATAATATTGTGTCTAATTCTTTCTTTTTAAGACAGAATTCCACAAATCTGCAATGATCTGCATTGAGATGTCTGCTAATTCATACTGTTACAATGCATTGGTTACATGGGTGGCACTTTCTTATAACTCTCATAGTAATCATAGAATCACTACACTGTGGAAACAGGCCATTTGACCCAACAAGTCCACACTGACCCTCCAAAGAGTAATCCACCAGGACCCACTCCCCTATTAGTCTACATTTACTCCTGACTAATGCACTTAGCCTAACATCCCTGAACACTATCAGCAATTTAACTTGGCCAATTCATCTAACCTTCACAATTTTGGATTGTGAGAGGAAACCAGAGCACCCAGATGAAACACAGGAAGAATATGCAAAATTCCACCCGGACAGTCACCCAAGGCTGAAATCAAACCCAGGTCCCTGGTGCTGTGAGGCAGCAGTGCTGACCACTGAGCCACTGTGCCACCCATAATTCTGACAGCAGTTCAAAAGATGTTTTACCTACCACAGACCTGAACAACATTATGCATGAATTTTAGCATTGTTGTGATGCAGGTACAAAGGTCATATGTCCCAACAATTGGTTTATCTAAATAAATAACATGCCATTCGGTTATTCATGATAAGCAGAGTGCACACTGTACTCAATTGGCCCATGGTGCATAAATCAACATAAAATATTTACTGTGAGACATGATGCCTTGATTGGGCAGCATTTGATGAACCATTCTAAGTACATTAATAGCTAAATTAATAATCAATTTAGGTTAGTCTGTTGAGCTCATTACGTGATTCAGTTGTGCATTCTTTCACAATGTGAGAGATTTGTAAAATATCCAATTATAAGTTTTGGGATCTGGGTTGTTTTAGAAACAGAAACATGTGGATTTGGGTTTTAGCTGTGAAGAGTTTTTTTGTTAAATTAGCTCTGAAAATCCTTTTAGAAAGTGGCATCATTTCCAGTCAAGGCATGTGATCCAGTCCAAAGCATCCAGTCAGTCAAGGGCACGGGAGAACACCAGCAATGTTAATGCAATAAGATGATTTCACTTTTCTAATCGCGGGTGGTATAAACATATTAGAACATTAATTTTGTTTTACATTCAGAGGAGAGACCTTCAAGTTCACGAGAAGAATTGAAAGTTGAGTTCAGAAACAATCTTTCAGTCATCCTCCCATCAGGTTTTATTTGTTTCTTTATTCATTCATTTGTGAGGTGTGCGCTTCACTGACTGGGCAGCATTTATTGCCCATCTTTATTTGCCCTTGTGAAGATGGTTCCATGCTGTATGACTCTATGACTTTATTTTGCGAGCATCCTGAACTGCTGCATTTCAGTTCAGCTCAGAAAAGAAAACAGTCACTGCTGGAACAGTGCTTTATTTTTCCTTATCTGTGTGATTTTGTTCAAGCAATAAGAATGGGGCATTGAAATATTCAGGTTGTTAATACTGAAAAAAGTTTAGGCCATCAAACCTGTGAAAGGTTCATGGAATCAGACTCTGACAGAAATCAGAAAATTGTCTCTACAATCAAGAGAGCGACTTTGGAAGAAGTCAGTTAAGCAGAAACTTAGAGTTGAGAAGAAAATATAATTTCTCCAAACTCGTGTCACTATAATGCATAGAGCTGGAAAACAAGTTGAAACTATTTTTTAAGGTGTGCATGTCTGAGGACGTTCTTATGTGTAATATGTGGACACAACTTTGTTTGTTTTCTTTCTGTGTAGGGAATTTGTGTTTGTCGTTCAATAACATCCGCAGTCTCAAATAAATATATTTCAATGACTAGTCACCATGTTAATTAACTAAACAAAAATAAACCATATGATCAACCCAAGCCAGGTTTCATTCTGCATTCTGACTTGTCCATTATTACCAATAGCTGAGAACAATAGGCATCATTTGCTTCTACGAACAAAAGGAATATATTCAAACCTTCTATATTTTATGAATTGCCTGGGAGCCTGGGGAGCTTCTCATTCCCTATTGTTTTCTCCATAGCAATGCCTCAGCCAATCAGATTCAGCTTACTAACCAATCATGATCTTTTGTTTGATCATTTGAAATTTGGCATTCGTGCATTTGTCATGAGGAGTACAAAATAAAAAGCTTCAGTAACAAGTCTCTCAGCAATATTCAAGTTTTATGCTATCAAATAAATGATTCAATGATTTTTTTTAGATTAGATTCTCTTCAATGAGGAAACAGGCTTGTACATATGTTTTTGTATTCGGTGCATTTCAATTTAAAAATTTAGTTTCACACAGGAGAATGGTGGATGCTGGAAATCTGTGGATGCTGGAAATCAGAAACAAAAACAGAAATTGTAGGAAAAAGTCAGCAGGTCTGGCAGCAACTGTGGAAAGAAATCACAGTTAATATTTCAGGTCCAGTAAGTTAGCTCGCTAAGCTTGAAGGTTTGTTTTCATATCATTACTTTTAGGCGAGAATCTGATTTAGAGGCAGTCAGTCGTAATCCCATAGGTGGTATCTTCACACCATTGGCTCCTCAGCCATCACATACACCAAATGTGGTTCCTCTCGTACTGAGCAGGATTACTATTGCAACAACATAGGTAGGGTAAAACTAAACTGTCTCATGATAGTAACCCTTCTTTGGAACTCAGTTCACAGATGCTGCCAGACATGTTGACTTTTTCTATGGTAGTAGTATTCATTTGCTCCAAGTTTGATTACTTGGGTCTGTTGCACATTGCACTTAATTGATTAAGCCTACTTGTGGACTCAAAGAAAATTAAACACATTGTGAAAAGAGCTGGAGGCTGGAGTAGATATTTTAAAAGCAATAGGAATAAATTCTGTTATACACATAGAAACAAATGTCATCATTGCATAGATCTGAGACATAAAATGACAGTGGTGGGGTCTTAAAGATGGAGAACCAATCTGAGTATCTTAAAATGCGAAAGCCCCAACAGGATTTCATGGAATAGAGTACCCCAAAATGGAGACAGCCTCCTTCTAATACTTTGCCATTTGGAGCAATTATTCCAAATCCCAAAATAACTGATAACCTGACAGCCAGTGCACCTACAGGCCAGGCTGGTAGTATCACTTAGCTACAATCCATCCTCCTTAGGCAGAATGAATTTGTGCGTGTGCAAGTATAGTAGATAATGTGTTAAACTGTCTGTGAAAATGAGACCCTCCTGTAATCAGTTATGCAAACAACACATTATGTTCATGCAAGGTTTTTGACCATGCAGACAGCTGGAATCTATTATCGGACAGGAAATTAACTCCTCTGATGGGGTGGTTCTCGCAGTACAGGGGTAGTAGCTTACCTTTGAGCCAGCTCCTGCTCCAAGGTGTGCAATTACATCTCTGAACAGACTGGTTAGAAAAATAGGCAAGCCATTCTGATGGGTAGCACAATGGTAGTGTCACTACCCCTGGATAGGGGGTCCTGGGTTTAATTCTCAACTGTTCCAGATGTGTGTAACAACATTCCTGAACAGAGTAATTAGAACAATAGGTTAATAAAAATAAAATTAACCATTCTAATGAAGGACCATCAAATTGAATGCTTTTTCTATCCATACCAGCTGAGTATTTCCAAGGTTTTCTGTTTTTATTAAAGCTACATTCCATCCTGTGGATCATTTATTAAAACTTAACACTCTGTGATTTAAGAAAAATCCCTGAGGAACTCCTTAATGAACAAACTCTACTCTGAAACCTTCCCACATATCACCATATTATCTGTGACACATTAATCCACTGTATTACTCTGCTATTGATCCCATAGTCGTACACCTTGTAAATCAATCTACATTCAAAACAAAGTAGGGCCAGAGTGTATAAATTTTAATGAAAAATAAATTAAAATCCTACAGATTAAGACAAACATCTTTGTTCAAAAACCAATAAATCTTTAGAATTATCCTGTGATGCAATTTGGTGGAGAGAAGAACATCTCTGTGAAATGCAGCTGGATAAGGGGGAGAATTTTAGTATTAATTGGAACCTTGAGAAATCAAAAGGCTTTTGTCATGCTGCATCCAGTGAAACATCAGTGCATCAGGCTATAATTACAGACAAATACTTCACATGAATAGCACTCATCTGTCCTTTATGTTAATGGAGACATTAACCTATTTTTAAATAATAGTTGCCTGCTAATACCAAAAACAATATTTGTAGATGACTGTCACTCACATGCATATAAAATTAGGGGATAAGTTTGGGTTGAACTTACTTCTAACGCAAACGAGGAGCTCATGTTGGAAAATAAATGTTTCCTTTAGGTTCTCAATCAATGATACAAATAAATACAAAAGCCTCAGGCTGGAAATGCACAATTTTCAAATTATACATTCCTAGTGTATGATTGGAATACATATAATTCAATATTTACAATGAAGCTGAGGTTTAACTTGAATATATATATATTACAGCAGAACCTCTACAACTACCTGACAGCATGCCGAAAATCAAGGTACTTATGCCTCACTGCAATTGTCATGTATTTACCTGTATTAACCTAATTTCATATTTATATGTGGGCATATTTATATGTGAGCAGACAAGAAGTTTGAAGTCCTGCCAGGACCTTCCAGGCTCCAAATTCTGGGTGCTATATTCAAAAGACATATTCAATAGAACATCACTCTCTGTAACTCATGACCATCAGGGGGTCCTCAGCTCAACACCCTCCATCTACCCCCAATCCGACCCTGGCTATTTCAGAGCATCTAAAGAAGATATCCCCATATTTCAGCAATGCATTCCTAGAGATTCTTCTCTCAGCCATGTGGGAGAGAAGAGATGCATTGGAATGTCAACAAGAGGCCATCCAAGTCATCAAGGCAGCCTAGTGTGAGGTAGCTGCAGAGGTTCTGTATGAATATGTTCTTATGAATGCATAGCTAGGGAATTGATCAGATTTTACACTAAATTGTGGGAGCATGGGGTCCAAAATAAAAAACTGTAGCACATCTCAGAGTAAAAAAAGGTGAGCAAGGAAAAAAATAATAATATGGGAATTGAGAAGCGGAGAATGGAAGGAGGGCAGAGAGAAAAATCTTAGGAATACACCAACAACCAAATCTAGTTTTTACAAAGACAACAGAAAGACAAAACTAAAGGCTTATATTGAATATGCATTGTATTTAAAAAATAATCAAATTGATAGCACACATTGATGTAATTTAACATGATCTGATAGCTATTACAGAGACATAGCTTCAGGATGACAAAGATTGGATCCTGAATATTGAGAGATATATAATATTCAACAAAACTGAAAAGTTAGTAAAGCAAAGGCATAACACTGTTAGTCAAGGATGGCATTTGTGCAATAATTCATAACAACAACCACAATGTGAGACAAAGTATAAAAGAAAAAAAATTAAGTGAGTTTGATAAAGGATGGCAATAATAATGGGAGACTTTAATCAACATAGAAACTGGAAAAATCTGATTGTCAGTAGAAGCCTAGATGAGGAGTTCATGGAATGCTTTCAGGATAGTTCCTTACAGCAGCACTTCTGGAATCAACCAGAGAGCGTGTTCTATTAGACTTTGTGTTGTGTAATATTGCAGGATTAATTAATGAGCCCAGAGTTAAGACATTGCAAATTAGCAGCAATCATAAAATGATTGAATTTTGCATCCAATCTTAGCAGGAGAAGATTAAGTCTAAGATTAGAATTTTAAACCTGAATAAGGGCAACCACTAGGCATGCAAACAGAGCTAGCTGAACTGAATTGGATACAGAACTAGGAGATAGATTAATAGAGACACAGTGGCAGACATTTAAGGGAATATTTGACAATAGTCAGAACAAGTATGTTGTACTAGAAAGAAAGATTCCAAAGGGCCCACCATTTGTGGTTAACTGAAAAAGTAAGGGAAAACATCAAACCTAAGGTTACTATGAATAAATAAACAGGTCAGATTTAAAAGAGACCTCAGGGGCAACTTTTTCATGCAGACAGTGGTGCATGTATGGAATGAGCTACCAGGAGAAGTACTGGAGGCTAGTACAATTAAAACATTTTGGATGGGCATATGAATCGGAAGGGTTTAGAGGGATATGGGCCAAATGCTAGCAAATGGGACTAGATTAATTTAGGATATGTGATTGGCATGGATGAGTTGGACCAAAGGATCTGTTTCTATGCTGTACAGCTCTATGGCTACATGACTCTATAATTGGTCATATAAGGAATATAAAGAATGATTAAAAGGACAACCGGGAGGAAAAAGTTAGGGTATAAGAGGAAGCTAGCTTGAAATATAAAATTGAATAAAAAGAATTTCCACAGATGTTTGAAAGAAAAAGAGTAAATACATTGAGTATTGCTCTTCAAAGCAGTAAGAATTGTGAGATAATATTAGAAAATAAGAAATGGTAAAATAAAGTGAACACATATCGTATTCCTGTTTTCAATATAGAGGATACAAAAAAAAGCATTCCGGTAACAACTGCAAATCAGGAGATGGAAGGGAGAAAAGAGTTTAGTGAAATTAAAATCACAGAAAAGTGGCACTAAGCAAATTGATGGAGCTTTCAGCTGACAAGTCTCCAGGTTCAAATGGATATCACCCAGGGTCATTAAAGAAATAGTTAGTAAGGTGGTAAATGCATTGATGTTAGTTATCCAAAATTCCTTAGATTCAGGAAAGGTTCCAATACACTGGTAGAAAATATAATTCTTCCATTCAAGAAAGGAGGGAAGCAGTAAACAGGAAACTATGGGACAATTAGTTTGATGCAACTCATGGGGAAGGCATGATGGTTGCCTTAGGAAACATAATGTAACAGGAAAAGTCAGCATAGTTTCATCAGAGGAGCTCACATTTAACAAATCTATGGGAGTTCTTTGAAAGAGAAACATACACAGTGGATAGATTGTAGTCTATAGATACACAATACTTGGATTTTCAGGTGGCATTTGATAAGGCACCACATCGAAGGTTATTGCATAAAATAAACGCTCATATTTCAGAGGTTAATATATCCATGCATATAGAAGATTGTTTGGCTGGCAGGAAATACATAAATGAATCTTTGCATGATTAGCAGAATGTAACAAGTAGAATCTTCCAGGGATCTGTGCTGGGTCCTCAACTTTTACAATTCAGATCAATGACTCTGAGGAGGGAAGTGAAGACTTGGTACCTAACTGTGCAGATACGAAAATGTACTTTTAAAATAATTGACTAGTATGTCAGTCTAAATCTATAACGCATCTTGATCTCACAAACTTTTCATGTGGAACTATCAGGTCAGGCTACTTGATAATTGGATATTATTATGGATGCAGAATAAAGCGCACCTTACTGCACCTCCCTGTAGGTGAAACCAGCGACAATTTGTAGCTAATTGTGTGCTGCAAATCAGCGTACTCAGAAGATTGATGAAAACCAACATTCTAAGTTAGCAGCGCCCAGACAACTAACATGATATTTTGTCAGAAATTATCCCATTCCACCACTGTGATTGAAACCCGGAATGATTCCTGTGCTAGTCGGCAATGGGGCTCCTGGATAGAATTTTGAGAGTGGCAGCCAGTTGGGAAACTGCTGCCAGGCCCTCTGCTGAATTGAAGAGAGCAGGCCATCTCCCAAAGCTATAGGCCCAAGCAGAGGAGCAGCATTAAGGCAATCTCGGCAGCACCTCCAATGGAAGTGACTGCTACTGAGGCAGCATGACAAGGTAGAGGCTGCTCACAGGCCAAAACACCCTTGAAAAGAAAGCTAATCAGTTCAAGATTGGAACTGAGATGAGGTAAAAAAGTCCCAGCAATGTGAGCATTTCATGGTTCATCATTTGGTGATGTCGGTGATGTTGCCACAGGGCAATCATTGTTGCTAGGCAGCTATAAAAAGAGGCCCCACTTATTTATATTTGTGGTAAAATATTGGCTGGGGGATGAAACCTGAGAGGTATAATTGTCTATCTGGTGAGCAGCCATGCTATTGAGGTTCCTGCCCATGGCAGCAAAACAATATTGGATTCCACCACCATTGTGTCTGCTGCAGTTTTACAATATTACCACAAAAAGGAGTGAATTAGCTTTCCTGTTTTTAACATTCAATTCGCACAACAAAGATTTTTAATTCCATTCAGCACACAGCTATATCACACTTCAATTAAAACACAATTAAAAAATGACGGAATTCAATTACCAGATTCATTTTGAGTGATAGAAAGATGAATTTTATTGCTTACTAATTTCCCTAAAAATTGAAAAGAAACATCGAACACACACACTAATGAAAGCATAAAGAGAAGACTGTCTATGCTAGGACCTTGTGTTGCATCACTTCCTCCCCACTCAAGTATTTATTATTCAGTCAGGCAATTTGGGCTTCATTGGCTGGTCTAGCATTTATTGCCAATCTGTATTGCTTTTTAGAAGGTCATGGTGAGCTTACTTCTTGAACTGCTGGAGTACATGTGTTGTAGGTTCATCCATGATGCTGTCACAAAAGGAGATTTTGGCACAGTGACATTGAAGAATCACCAATACAGTTCCAACTCAAAATGTTGAGTGATGGAGGATTTGATGCAGCTTTAACATTAACTCCTTCAGAACCAGTATCTCACATAACATCTACTCTTAAATTCCTTCTTCATAATTAACATTTGTACGTTAATGTATATAGTTACTTTTATCTTAATTCTGCAACCCCTCCCCTGCGTCTGACAATGTAAATTTGGGTGGTTTGGAGGTTGTGCAATTCTTCCAAGGTATGTTCTCTTTGGACCTGAAAGATTAGAAGGTCTTTGCTTGAGGACTAATTAAATTGATTATTATTCTCTGTAAATCATTTCTCCACTCGAGGATCATTTTTCTCTTGAAAATTTGACGTGGAGTATTTTGTTCTGACTCAATCTGAAAGTGGATCAATTATCTTATCTGGATGATCTTTCATCTACTGAATTCACTTTGTAGAGGAAATGGTCCCTGATAACTCAGGTTGTTGTCCAATGACCTCATTTGTGTGGTCTATAATTTCATGAATGTCCATCATGGAAGACAATTAAAATTCAAGCAAGTGCTCTCTTCCTGGTAGTTTCTTAGTTTTTCACACCATGCAATTTCTTAGCCATGTCCTAGATCTTTTAGACATATATCTAAGCAGCATGGAGCTTTGTGCAAGTCATTTCTATTTGTCAAAACAAATCTTTATTTTCACCCTGCTGAAGCATCTGTATTGAAGTATATAAACTTTAACCTCAACTTGTTGATTAGGTTGGACATCTTTATTAGCCCTCTGTGGTTATCTTATTGGTGAACCAGACATTTTCACATCCTTAGTAATGTTAATGGAGGATTGTTGTTTACTTTGATGCTGATAAATCTTCTTTGAATTGCAAAGAATTTAAATGTTGTTACTGAACCTGTGTCAGCCTTATCATTCGGCTACAAAGTCAATTCTGCTGTTACAATTTGTTCAGCGGACTGTTTTGCTGTCTGAACAACTTCAGTTCACCATTTGTCAAAGAGCTCAAAATGTGTTGCTGTTCCCACTATTAGCATCTTCTGACAAAGTTTACTGATTATTGTCTTCTGAATTTTCTTCACTGATGATATGAATGGAAAACATTTCCACTACTCTCCTAAAGTCTGTGATTTCTTTCCTGTTGATAATACGAAACAATTCTCTTTTGCTAAGACAGGCAATCTCACTAGATACTTTCTTCTTCATAAGATAAATTTTCTTACCTTTTGTACCTTGACCAACTTCAAGACAATATTTGTTTTTGAACCAGTTGTTCGCCTGGAATTAGTTGCATTCCTTCCATTAGTGGGCGGCACGGTGGCACAGTGGTTAGCACTGCTGCCTCGCAGCGCCAGAGACCCGGGTTCAATTCCCGCCTCAGGCGACTGACTGTGTGGAGTTTGCACGTTCTCCCCGTGTCTGCGTGGGTTTCCTCCGGGGGCTCCGGTTTCCTCCCACAGTCCAAAGATGTACAAGTCAGGTGAATTGGCCATGCTAAATTGCCCGTAGTGTTAGGTAAAGGGGTAAATGTAGGGGTATGGGTGGGTTACGCTTCAGCGGGTCGGTGTGGACTTGTTGGGCCGAAGGGCCTGTTTCCACACTGTAAGTAATCTAATCTAAACTCTATAACAATTAAGTTAAAGATGGTTGGATCAAGGTATGTGTTTAGGCTTAAAAGTGAGAAATATTGATTGTGAATGACATAAACATAGAGGAATAGGTCAATAGAAATACAGTGACAAACATTTAAGGTGATATTCCAGAAAGCGTAGAAGAGATATTTCAGCTAATAAGAAAAATTCAAAGGGAAGAACCCACCATCTATGGCTAGCAAAACAAAGTCAAAAGATGTTATCAAACTCAAAGAAAAGACACATAATTGTGCAAAGATAGGTTGCAAATAAGAATATTTTTAAAAACTATGAATTACTGGCAGATCAATAAGGAGGGAAAATTAGTGTACAAAAGTTAGTAAAAATGGATGGGGAAAATATCTTCAAAAATTTAGTAAAAGAAAGAGTTAATTAAGTAAGTGTTGCACCTAATGAAAATGAGTCTGGGGAATTAGTATTGGAGGAAATGAGATGGGCAGATGAATTGAACAGATATTTTGCACCAGTCTTCACTAGAGAGGGTACAAATAGCTTCCTGAAAATAGCTGTAAATCAGGAATTGAAAGGGAGAGAGGAACTCAAGAAAACTACAATTACCAGGGAATTAGTACAGAGTAAATTGTTGGAAATGTGAGTTGACAAGCCCTGAGTCCTGATAGGTTTCATGCTAGGGTTTTAAAAGAAGTAACTAGTGAAATAGTTGATGATTTGTTTTAATTGTCCAAAACTCATTAGATTCAGGGAAGGAATCTTTGGGTTGGAAAATAGTGAAAGTAGTTCCTTTATTCAAAAAGAAAGACAGGCAGAAAGAAGGAAACAACAGGCCAGTTAGCTTAACATCTGTCATGGGGAAAATGTCAGAAGCTATTATGAAAGATGTTACATCTTAGGACTTGAATAAGTTCCAAGTAATCAGGTAGAGTCAACATGCTTTTGTCGAAGGGAAAATCATGTTTAAATAAGATATTGGAGATCTTTGAAGAAGCAACTTGTGCTGTAGTTAAAGGGGAACCAGTGATGTATATGTAAATTTCCAGAAGGTATTTGATAAGGTGCCACATCAAAGGTAATTGTCAAAAATAAAGGCTATGTTAGGGATAAAGTGTTTGGATTAATAAAAGATTGCCTTGCTAACAGGAAGCAAAGAGTAGGCATAGATGGGTTTTTTCAGGCTGGCAGAATGCCGTGAGTGGTGTGCCCCAGGAATTGGTGCAGGAGTCTCAAATCTTTATAATTTACATAAATGATATGAATGAAGAGACCGAAGGTATGGTAACTAAATTAACTGATGACACAAAGATAAGAAAGAAAATGAACTGAGACAAAGATATAATGAGCCTATGAAAGTTTTTTTTAGATTAAGGGAGTGAACAAGTCAGGGATATGCAGGAATGTAGAGTTGAGATTGAAATCAGGTCAGCCATGACTTTATTGAATGGAGGGGCAGGCTCAAAGGGATGAGAGACGTACTTCTGTTCCTTGTTCTTTGTTTATACGCCCATATTCCATCTGTGTGATGTGGGATTTTAACTCTGTAGGCTGGATCTTCAGTTTCTGCAGTCATTGTATTTGATCTGATAGGACAGTGATATTCACCCTTACATTGTGCTTAAAATTAGCACTAAAATTTACTTGTTGTGTGGACTTTGAATTGGTTGGATCACCATTAGGAATACCTGGGGTATCTGTTCTAATAGATAAATATTGGCCTAGAAACTCCAATCAGTGCCCCTATTTCTGACCCTGATGCAAATTTTAAAAACTATTTACCTTTAGATCAGTTCTGTATTGGAGATTCCTGGACAGAGCCTCATTTTTTTAAACAGTAGAAACCAATCTAGGACATGAAGCCAGCAGTGGAGAGAATAGTCTTCAAAACCATGCTCCATTTTCTGGTTGTACGTTTGCTGTATTCTGAAGTTTAAATGTTGAGTACCACAGCCAGCCACATTGACAGCTATTGAAAAAGTGTAAGTTAAGTCTGGGGGACGTTGGAAGTTTTTATTCATTAGGAAAGGGGTGCAAGGTATTTGTTTAAGATAGCAGGGAATGATATAGGTATTGTGTCAGGTAGCTAAGTGAATAAAGTGCCAGGTCAGCAAGGGGGAAGGGGAATGGGAAATTGTGGGTGAGGTCAGTTGGGTACCAGTTGTATTGATGACAAGTGAGTGAGGTGGATAGGGTGTCAACAATGTTTAGGTTATGTTGAAGTGTCAGGTCAGAGGGTGGTTGGGTCTGTCAGAGGGAGGTGTCAAGTCCAGCAGTGAGGGACAGGGTGGGGCCACATTGTTGGGTGTTGAGCCAGGATTGTCAGGCATCAGTGGGAGAGGTTATTGTTGAAGGTGTCAGTGATGAGTCATGGGTTCAGTTCAATACTGAGGCAGGAATTAGAGTAGGTTTTTAATCTCCAACATTCCCTGACATGCAATTCCAATCTGTACTGTAGAAACAATTATCCAACCATAAAATATCTGAGCCATTGTCTACTATTCATTTCTCAAAGAGGAGGTTCTATCACATTAACTTCTTTGTATGGCTTCATGCTGCTCTTAAACTGTGCTCTACCCAGTACATCTCTACCACCTATATTTTTATATGTAACATTCTTTGGTCATGGTTTCACATAATTTGTACCTATACAGCTTTTGTATTCCACAGCAGGAACACAGACTATTAGTAACTGCTGGCTGGCTTATTCTTTGTGCTGGCTTATCACATGTGTCTGCAATGTGTATGTACCTGAAAAACTGGATAGGTTCTGTTGCATTCCTATGATAAGATTGTCCCTCTCCTCTTAGAATGTTTCAATGTGTTCATGTTTATTCCCTTTCAGTACAATTTGGACAGGTTATTCCAAAGTTAAAATTTCTTTGGATTAATGCATCTGACAAAAGCTCATCAATACTTCCAACAACAACTGTGGAGTTTTGATTTCTATGTTTTATAGTCACAATTCTTCACTAATCTGTAGAGATCATTGGTTCAATTATGCGACTTCCCCTAGATAATGAAATATTCTGCTATATCTCTTTTTTTTCAGAAATGTTATTTGTTCTCAGAATGAAGAAGATATCAAAAGTTTACAGAACATCTTCAAAAGTGACAGCTAGATCCTTTATATTTTGGTGATTTATAACATCATCTGATGCAGGAGCTATTGAATGCAATAGTGTATTCACTAATTTTTAAGCAATTCTGTTTCTTACAACAGTTTTCTCCAAGGCATCAAATTTGATATTGAAACTTGATGGTGATATTATTTCTTTTGCCTTTTCTTCTTAATGTGGACATTTATTCTAATATCTAGAACACTGTTTTAAATATATAGCATTTCAATGCAGTTTGTTCTATTTTCATCAAAGATTTGAAGATTCAGCAATAAAGTAATGCTGATGGCTTTGAAACTCATAATTATGCATGAAATAGGAAAATGTTAGAGTCTATTATAAAGAGCGTAATGAAGCAGAGTCAATTGACTGATAAAGGGGAAGCAGTAGATGTAGCACATTATATATTTGGATTTAATATATGTAATATACGTATTTGGATTTTCAGAGGTGTTTTGATAAGATACCACATATTAGGCCATTTAATAAGTTTGGGGACCACCATATTGGAAGTAGTATATCAGCATGGCTGGAGAATTGGCTAACTTACAGAAGACAGGGAGTTGGGTTAAGGAGGGACATTTTCAAGCTAAAACCTGTAACTAGTGGTGTGACACAGGGATCCGTGCTGAGTAACAACTACTTACAATATACACTAATGACTTGGAAGAAGAAAACAAATGTACTATAGCCAATTTTGTAGATGACACAAAAAGAAGTGGGAAGGCAAGTGGTGATAATGATACAAAGTGTCTACAGAGGGATATGGATGGATTAAGTGAATGGGAAAAACTTGGGAGATGGAATTCAATGCGGGGAAACATGAGGCTATGCACATTGGCAGGAGGTATAGAGGATGTAAATATTATTTAAATAGTGGAAAACTGCAGAAAGCTATGAAAAAGAGGGATTCGGGAGATGTCAACCATAAATCACATCAAATTTAGCAAGTAATAGGGAGGGCCGGCCTTTATGTCAAAGGGAATGGAATATAAAAATAGGAAAGACTTGTTAAATCTATACAAGACACTAGTCAAGCCACAGCTGGAATGCTATGAAACGTTTTAAGCCCCTAATTTAAGGAAAGATGTACTGGCAGTCCAGCAAAGGTTCACTCGGCCGGTACCAGGAAGGGAAGGACTACCTCATGAGGAGATGTCAAGTAGATGTGGCCTGTACTCATTGGAATGTAGAAGAAGGAGAAATAACCTTATTGAAACATATGAGATTCTTGGGAAACTTGTGACCGGATTGATGCAGAAAAGGTGTTCCTCCCCAATGGAAGACTATGAGCAGACAGCATATTCTCAGAATAAGGGGTCACACATTTAAGACATGGATGTGGAGGAGTTGCTTCTCTCAACAATTTATGATTCTGTGGAATTCTTTACCACTGCGGGTTATTGAGGTTGGGTCATTAAGTATACTCAAGGCTGAGTTGGACAAATTTGTAATCTATAAGGGAATCAAAAGGTTAAGGAGAAAAGGCAGAAAAGTGGAGGATCATTAGGTCAGCCGTGATCTCATTGAATGATAGAGCAAATTCAATGGGATTAATGGCCTACTTCTGCTCCTACATCTTATGATCTTAAATAAATCTGTTTTCATTCTCTTGTTTTAAAGGCTCTTCATATTTTTCACTCTGTAAAATAGCAAAATTATGGGTTTTTTGTTTGCAAGCTTTTAAAGACTGCATTGTAGCAATACTGTGTCATTTTCATCTTCTAAAGCTTTTGTTATGATCTTATATTTTACCTGATGTGCCAATGCTTATATTATCCCATGTAACATAAGAAACTAGGAATGGCATTGAAGTACCCAGCAAACATCTCTAGACATTAGATATAGATTTTACATTCTTCAGGCACATCAGTGTCTAGCACAATATTAACCTATTAGATTCTAGTAATATGTCCTGCTTCACATGATACCAGTAAAGACAGATTATGCAATGTTTATAGCTTCAGATTATGTGTTATGGTACAACAATAATATCATGAACATGTCTGTTAAAGGCATACTAACATAGTTATTGTGTGTCATTATGCAATCTCCTCCTTAGAGTCATAGAGATGTACAGAACAGTAACAGACCCTTCGGTCCAACTAGTCCATGCCAACTAGATATCCCAACCCAATCTAGTCCCACCTGCCATCACCCAGCCCATATCCCTCCAAACCCTTCCTATTCATATACCCATCCAAATGCCTTTTAAATGTTGCAATTGTACTAGCCTCCACCACTTCCTCTGGCAGCTCATTCCATACACGTCCCACCCTCTGAGTGAAAAGGTTGCCCCTTAGGTCTCTTTTATATCTTCTCCCTCACACCCTAAACCTATGCCCTCTAGTTCTGGACTCCCCCATCCCAGGGAAAAGACTTTATCTATTTATATCTTTCTTCCAAAGACAGAAGCTTATCCCAAATAGAAACACACAATTATGTTAAAGTACATGTTGTCCATTTGATAATTAAATAAATGGGTAAAACAGAGTTTACAAGGCCAACATTTCAAATTTCAATGTTGAGGGTTTAGAGTGTTTAGAGGGTTGACAACTCACCCTGATCTGGTGCTTTTATACCTACATGCAAAGGTACACATTGCTCTCTGTTTGACAACTTAGTTGTCTTGTTGTTACTCAACATCACTGTACAGTCATCATCATCATCATCATCATCAGAGCGTTCTTCCTTGCACTTTTTGTGCATGTTTGGTGTGCTGCACACTGGTCTGAGCCGGCTTCTATTCCATTACAATGTAAGACCATGATCAGTAATCTTTTTGTTTGATTTGGGTTGGCTGTACTTTATGGGAACCTTTGCTGATTTCCAACTATTTGTATTTGGATTCTGAAAATGTAGTCTCTGCCTTGTGTGTATTTTTGGTCATTCTCCACCTGATCACTCTTCATGTATTTCTTTCATTTTCCCCTGTCTTTAAGAAAATTGCTTTATGTCCTGGAATGATCAAGACAGTTTATTGTTTGGCAAGATCATCCATGCCTATCCTCCAAGTATAATCTGTGCTGAGGATGGTAATCTGTTCTTTACTGGCGTTGCATAAAAATGCACAAGTGCAATGCAAAGATCTCACTTTATTTCTCAACAGTTATTGACGATTGATGAAATAGAATGTACCATAGGCTTGGCTAACCCATTTGAGTGTTTATAATGCGGTGATGATATGATATTGGCAACTTCCCATCTAGTACACAGTGTACTGTGGTCCACTAACAGATGGTATCTGATCCAGGATATTAAATAAATTGAAAATAGTCACTGTAGAACAATGAAAATTTTAAAGAATTAGTACATCACAAGGATATAAACTTTCCCATGCAGTAAATGGGTCTGTTGTCACTTTTGTCCAAGATGTGAATGAAATATATGAATATAAATACACTTTTCTAACTCAGATTAATACCTCTACATACATGTACTCACAAGTCATTTAATACCTGAAGTCATTCCTGGCCAGCACACAAGTTAATGTTATAGCCTTATTGTACATTCAATACCTTGTGTACCTGGTGTAACATGGACATGATGCTTCTGGTATTAGAAGTTGATAGTCCTGGGAAATGGCTTGTCGTACTATACCAAGTATGCAGTTGTTCAGCTTTGGCAGTTGCTGATTGCAACTGTTCATGCCGTTTATGCCAAAGTGTAACAGATAAACCTTGAGATTTTAAATTCAACTTGACATTCCCGCATATCCCAAAAATCTTTCATCTTCTTAATAAGGGATGAAAAATTCAAAGACAACAATATTCAGGAAAATAATGAAGAGAAAATATTAAAATCAACATTAAATTTTGAAGTAATTTTCACGGACGTTTGGTAGTATAGCTGCCTCTTTAAAATGTTTGTACACCTCATATTTGAGTTTTATACCTTTTAACTTAACAAACTTGCCAATATCGCTGTAAAAACAACAGAAGAATGTTCCACTCAATAATACAAAGGTGATGTTTATTTGGAGCAAATTTATTTGATTAATCAGCAAACTATGACTGGAAAGTTATCTAATTTTCTGAACCTTGAATCTGTAAAAACCTATATACTATGTACATTTACATCTGGGGAAGAGATGTGAATAAACCAGAGAGGTGGTGGAATTGGTTTAAGTAAATGGTAAGAGGTTGACAATAAAAATGTCAGGTGATCAGAGCAGTGATTTGTCATTGTCAATGTCATATTCTTTGGTAGAATATTCTAAAAATATTACAACTAGGGAGCATTTTCATTACAAAAGAATATAAGAACAAAAAAGTATGAAATATGACAAGTGCAGTCAGACAATTGAGTCAAGCTGCTTCTAACAGTGCTGACATAGTTCTGCTATGATGAACTCAAGTCAAATTTAACCATTTTCCCCAGGGAAGAGGTTATAATGGATATAACTTCCAAGAACATAAATTTGTGAGGAAGAAAGCTTGAAAAAACTCTTTGAATTTTCAGCACATCAATCTAATACTGAATTCTGCTTTATTCAACCCTGGCTGGTTCCACTGCACAGATGACATTTCCATAGTCCCACTTGGCCTAAAACCATAACATTCTATAAAGGATAATATCATCTGTGTCTATATTTATCCTTGTAACCTTCAACACCTTTCTTATTTAGATAACTATTTAAAAAGTTTGCCGTGCTCAGAATGGTTGCCTTTCTGGGATATGCTGCAGTTATAGCAAAAATCTATTCCTCTGCCTTTCATTATTTTTATTCATTTGAACTTATTGATGTTTCTCATTTTAAAACCTGAATGCTATTGTTTAAAGTTGAATAGATTGTTTTTATTGCTACACATTGTCAGGCCCAAGAGCACGTTTTTCTCAATCTTTCTCCTTTAGTTAAATCACGTACACTTCAATGGATGGTTCATCACAATCTCAAACCCTAAATTCCTACTTTTCTCTCATAGAACAATATTCTTTCCAAATGTACTCAATATTTCACATGGAATTTATAGCTTAGAAAATGAGGTGATTTTTACAATATGATTTGACCTATTTAATAATTTCAGTGAAGAGTCAAGAATAATTCTCAAAATAATTGTCAGTTTCACTTTCACTACCTCACACTTGCATAGTTCACACTTCTTGTTTCAACATATAATCTTTTGTTTATCCACATTACGATACTTCTATCATTCTTTTGCCATGTTTGTTGAATTGACCTAGATCTTTTCATATTTACTATTAGTTATAAAGATGAGTATCATCAGTACATCTACCTGAAATACTATAAGACCATGTTAAAATACATTCATGGAATCATAGAAATTTTGCAGAGCCTCCAAAGTAGTAATTGAGACCTGGATTTGGAAATAAACTTTGGTAAACAGGCAACGTTTGATTCATTCATGAGGGTAACCTGAACTGAGTGAGTCCATTTGAAATTACTACCAAGACCCCACTTTCCCTGTAGCGAGCAATGTAGGGGTCACAAATGTATGAGTCTTTGAACATAGAAACACAGAACAGCAGCAGACCATTCAGCATGACAAGTCTGCTCCGTCATTTAATATGGTTAACACTGATCAATTACTTCAATGCTCCTTACTCACACTTTACCTATAAGTTTTGATTACCATTGGTATAAAAGATTATCAACATCTACTTTCAATATACTCAAGAACTCAGCTTTCACAACCCTCTGTGATAGGGATTTTCAAAGTTTCATCAAACTTGAAACATTTCTCTTCATCTCAGTCCTAAATGGCAACCCCTTTGTTTTTAAAACGTGGTCGCTTAATATAGTTTCCCAGTCAGGGGAAGCTTCTTACTTGCATCTGCCCTGTCTATCTATTTAAGGATTTTAGACCATAAAACCGTAGACACAGGAGCAGAATTAGGCCATTCGACCTGTTGAGTCTGCTCTCCCATTAGATCATGACTGATATGTTTCTCAACCCCATTCTCATGCCTTCTACCCATAACTCTTGATCCCCTTACTAAATAATAATCTACCTATCTCTTTCTTAAATACATTCAATGACTTGGCCTCTACAGCTTTCTAAGGAAATGAGTTTCATAGGTTAACCACCCTCTGACTAAAGAAATTCTTCCTCATTTCAGTTCTCATGGGTCATACCTTCACTCTGAGGCTTTGCCCTCTAGTCTCTCCAACTTGTGGAAACATTTTCTCCACATCCACTCTATCCAGGCCTGTGAGTATACTGTAAGTTTGCATAAGATTCCCCCCTTCTAAACACTTGCAAGTATATGTCCAGAGTCATCAATCCCTCCTCATATGACAAGCCCTTTATCCCCAGGGTCATTCATGTAAACCTCTTCTGGACTCCCTCCAAGGCCGGCGCACCCTTCCTTACATACTGGACCCAAAACTGCTTACAATATTCAAGTGCTGTCTGACCAGAGCCTTACACAGCCTCATTATGTATGTAGCTGGGTGTGTGCTGCCCCTTTAAGAGAGCAGGACAGGTCACCTGAAATTGGGAGCTTGAGAAGGCACTGACTATGGAGTCCAGAGACTTACAGAAAGTACTCCCTCTTCAAGTTTACCCTGTCTCTACCTTGTGCTCCATTAATGGTTCCAGTGAACCACAAACATAATAAACCTCAGCAGAACATCTAAGATCTTGTATTTAGCCCACTTGAAGTGAATGCTAACTTTGCATTTGCCTTCCTAACTGCCAACTGAACCTTATGTTAACCTTAGGAGAATCCTGATCTAGGACTCCCAAATCCCTTTGTGCTTCACATTTCTGAAGTCTTTTTGCATTTAGAAAATAGCCTATACCTCTATTCTTCCCCCCAAAGTGCATACCTCACCCTTTCCAACATTGTATTCCATTTGGCTCTTCTTTGCCCACTCTTCTAGCTTGTCCAAGTCTGTTTGCAGCCTCCCCACCTCCTCAACACTGCCTGCCCCTCCACCTACCTTTGTGTCATTTGCAAACTTAAAAACAATGCCCTCAGTTCTTTTGTCCAGATCATTAACCTACTACATGAATAGCTGTGGTGCCAGCATGGACCCCTGCAGAACTTCACTGGTCACTAACTACCATCCTGAAAAAGACCGCTTTATCCGTCCTCCCTGCCTTCTGCCAATCAGCCAATCATCTATTCATGCCAGTTACTTGCCTTGGACACCATTGGCTCTTATTTATTTTGTAGACTATAATGAAATCACCTTTGATTCTTTGAAATTCCAGCGAAAACAGGCCAAGTTTGCACAAACTCTCTTCAAAAATGCAGTCCCTTCATCCTGGGAACATACCTGGTGAAACTTCATTGCACTTCCTCCGTGGAAACAATCCATTTCCTGTGGTAAGGAGACCAAAATTGCACACAGCACTCCAGATGCTGTCTGACCCAAGTCCTACACAATTGAAGCAAGACTTCACCATTCCTGCACTCAAATTCTGTTGTGATAAAGTCTAACATTTCATTTGTCTCCTAATAATTTTCTGAACCGTCATTTAGCCTTCAGTGATTTATTGACAAGGACTCCTAAGTCGCTTTGCACATCTACTTTCCAATCCATCACTATTTAAGAAATGGATAACATCACATTTTCTACATTGTATTCAATCTGCCACTGGAAGCTCCCTGTACTGTGTGAGCTGCTTACTCATGTGCAAATTGTTGCCACCATCCTCTTTTAAGTGTGATAAACTACAGGCCTGCTTGGTCTAGTCTGGTAGAGGAAACCTACTTCGTGATCTAACTAGATGGGTCCCTTGTAGTTAACAATATATAGATTATTGCAGGTCAGCAACTGTCCATATTGCAGAGGAAAAGGTGCTGGATGTCTTGAACTCATGAAAGTGGATAAATTCCCAGGTGTACCTTAGAACCCTGTGGGAAGTGAAAGAAGTGATTGCTGGGCCCCTTGCTGAGATATTTGTATCATTATAGACACAGGTAAAGTGCCAGAAGACTGGAGGGTGGCTAATGTGGTGCTACTAGTTAAGAAAGTTGGTAAGGAAAAGCCAGGGAACTATAGACCGGGTGAGCCTGAGATCCATGGTGGGCAAGTTGTTGGAAGGAATCCTGATTTACATGTATTTGGAAAGACAAGGATTGATTAGGGGATAGTCAGCATGGCTTTGTGATTGGGAAATCATGTCTCACAAACTTGATTGAGTTTTTTTGAAGAAGTAACAAAGAAGATTGATGAGGGCAGATAGGAGAAGTGATCTGTATGGACTTCAGTAAGACATTCGACAAGGTTCCCCATGGGAGACTGATTAGCAAGGTTAGGTCACATGGAATACAGGGAGAACTAGCCATTGGATACAGAACTGGTTCAAAGATAGAAGACCGAGGGTGGTGGTGGAGGGTTGCTTTTCAGACTGGAAGCCAGTGGTGTGCCACAATGATTGTTGCTGGGTCCACGGCTTTTCATCATTTATATAAATGATTGGATGTAAACATAGGAGGTATAAGTTAGTAAGTTTGTAGATGACACCAAAACTGGAATTGTAGTGGTCAGTGATGAAGGTTACCTCAGATTACAATGGGATCTTGATCAGATGAGCCAATGGGCTGAGGAGTGGTAGATGGAGTTTAATTCAGAAAAATGAGAGGTGCTGCATTTTGGAAAAGCAAATCAAAGCAGGACTTATACACTTAATGGTAAGGTCCTAGGGAGTGTTGCTGAACAAAGAGTCCTTGGAGTGTAGGTTAATAATTCCTTGAAAGTAGAGTCGCAGGTAGATAGGAGAGTGAGGAAGGCATTTGGTATGCTTTCCTTCATTGGTCAGAGCACTGAGTATCGGAGTTGGGAGGTTATGTTGCAGCTGTATAGGACATTGGTTAGGCCACTTTTGGAATATTGCATGCAATTCTGATCTTCCTATTGGAAGGATGTTGTGAAACTTGACAGTGTTCATAAAAGATTTACAAGGATGTTGTCAGGGTTAGAGGATTTGAGCTATAGGGAGAGGCTGAATAGACTGGGGCTGTTTTCCCTGGAATGTCGGAGGCTGAGAGGTGATCTTATAGAAGTTTGAGAAATCAAAAGAGGCATTAATAGGATAAACTAACAAGGTCTTTTCCCTGGGGTGGGGGAGTCCAGAACTAGAGGTTTAGGGTGAGAGGAGAAAGATTTAGAAGGGGCCTAAGGGGCAACTTTTTACACAGAGGGTGGTGCATGTATGGAATGAGCTGCCAGAGGAAGTGGTGGAGGCTGGTACAATTACAGCATTTAAAAGCCATCTGGGTGAGTATATGAATAGGAAGGGTTTAGAGTGATATGGGCCAAGTGCTGGCAAATGGGACTAGATTATGTTGGGATATCTGATCAGCATGGACGAGTTGGACTGAAGGGTGTGTTTCCATGCTGTACATCTCTATCTAAGTTACTTTGATATGATAGGCATTGGTTTCTAACTTTACTTTCATTTCATTTTATTTTAAATTTTCATTGTACACATCTTGTTGGAAACAATAACACAACATACTTCTAGTAGCAGAAAATAAATTTGAAAAATTGGCTGATGATTGACAGAAAATCAACAACCAAATTCATATTTTTTCAGCCAAATTACATTTTTAGCGAATGATATTTGTGACATATACATTTCAATGGAATCAATTTTCATCGCCTTTGCTGAGGTGAGATGCTTTCTGAAATGTTCTCTTAGCCTTGAATATTCTTAACAACCCAACCTCTATAGCCTTTGTATCCTGCTTATCCCTATCTTAAATGGACAACGCCGGCCCATAAAGTCGATTTTCCTGCTCCGCAGATACTGCCTGACCTGATGTGCTTTTCCAGAAACACACTCTAAACAGCTTTCTGAAAAGTGTTGTGTTGAATCCTGCTATCTATCTACTGCCTAATGCCTTTTAGTAAACAGTCCTAGAATTGGCAACTAGAGTATCTGCATGTTGATTGTATATTAATTAGCTGAAATACTATGAACAGTTCTGGTCCCCTTAACAAAAAAAATGATATAATGACATTGGAGGCAGTCTCGAGAAGGTTCACTCGGCTGATCCATGGGACTGGACGGATTTTCTTATGAGGATAGATTGAGTTGGTTGGGCTTGTATTCATTGGAGTTCAGGAGAATGAGTGATGACCTTATTGAAACATATCAGATTCTTAATCGTTTTGACAGCATAGATGTGAAAAGGTTTGGGGACAGTCAAGGACTAGAGCAAATAATCTCAGTGAAAGGAGTTGCCCATTTAAGATAGAGATAAGCAGGATACAAAGGCTATAGAGGTTGGATTGTTAAGAATATTCAAGGCTGAGAGAGACAAATGTTTAATCTGGAAAGGAATCAGAAGGTCTGGGGTGAAGGCAGGAGAAAGGAACTCAGGGTTATCAGAACAGTCATGATCTCATTGGATGTAGAACAGACTCAATGGGCTAAATGGTCTACTTCTGTTCCTATGTCTTTTGGTCTTTTAATTGTATGCAGATGATGAGCATTAACAAGTGATTCATTGATGGCCACATAAACAAGAACTGTCATAAAGAAGGACTCAATGAATAATATTTTTCAGTATGATCTAAAACTCTTATGAACTAACTGGCTGGCACAGCTTCATTTTTCTCTCTCACTGGAAAAAGCATAAGGATTCTCAGCTGTGAAAGACCAAATGGAGGTAGAGAAAAAGGACACAAAAGGTTGCTACCCCTGTATTGTGGTCATTACATTCCGCAACTGACATGAGGAAGTCTTCTGACAGCCTGTGTAACTTATGCAAATGTTTAGAAAATGCCAGGACGTAACCCTCAGCATGTGCTAAACTAAAAAACTGAAATCAAGCTGGTGATGGTTAGATGTGACCATCTTGACATCTTGGGTATTTTTAATGTGTACATTAGTTAGAAACGTTCAAACAAACGATTGTCATCACGTAGACTACCAGGCTTCAGAAATGAACTTTATTACAATAAATAGTGCTCAGAAACAGATCTGGTTAGTGACGTTCCCTTGAAGCTGAGTGGCAGTGCAGGTCCTGAGCACACCAATTGACTTGCTGATACATTGCCTTCCTCACATCGTCTACATTGCAGAGATCTCAGCAGTCCATGCAACTGAAAGAAATTATGGGGAACTAAACTTGCCAGATATCAGTCTAAGTCACATATCGGTCCTAATTAAGCTGCCACCTTCTTCAGATGGAAGATAGACCAGGAAAGATAGGGAAGTGTTCCCAAATTCCTGAGCTTGAGAGCAGGAAGCTACATTCACAAGTTAATGAGATCAACACACTCTGTGTCAACTATCATTCACCCTCTGGTATCAGTGAAACTTTCCCAGCTATCACAGCTGATATACCTTTCTTGTCTACTTACCTCATGCATCATATTTAAAATAGCATAATTGCTTTAAAAATTGTATTTGAGTACTGTATCTATGGCTCTCCAATCCACAATCTTACAGAACAGACTGCGGGTTAGATTTGAAGATGTGTCATTGTATGTTATGTTTATAAAAGCATTTTCATTTTAAGATTAAATCCAGTTCTATTGTTATTACCTGACTTTCTGGAAAAGAACATTATTTGTTTGAGCATGTACATTGTAATTCTGTGATGCATGTAAGATCCCAAAGCAATGTTGCAGTGGGTAGACCATTGATACCAGTCATACAGCAGCCTAATCAACAGGACCTTAAGCAGTTCATTGCAGACTACTCCAGAAGCAGCACAAGCAGGATTTCCATATGAATCGTGGATCTGCCAAAAAAACTGGCCTTTTGGCAGATTCCTATTCGTTCATGCTTCCTTAAGTCTCATGTCTGGCAAAGTTGCACAGAGAGGCTGTCAGTTTCTATTGCTACCCACAAAATAAAGAAAATAATCTTGATGAAGAGCTACTGCACTCAAAATGTTAATGCTGCTTTCTTTCCATTGATGCTGCCAGACTTGCTGAGTTTTGCCAGCAACTTCTGTTTTTGTTTCAGATCTCCAGCATTCTCAGTTCTTTGTTTTATAATAAAAGTTTCTCTGACAGAGCTGCTTCCATGAATTCAACCTTATATTGGTCTATTCTCATGGACTCTACTTTAGGAGGCTTTTCCACTTAACTAGACTATTCACACCAAGTCTGCTGCATTTCTGTCTGTACCTTGTCTTATACTGACAATTGTCTGACTGTCAGGTGTTCCAGTAAACTCTTATATTTGCATACTAAAGCACAGAATAGTAAGTATAGCTCTCTTGTGCAGTGCTTCCATTTCCCTCTTGGAATCTCAATAACATGTGACTGTTTATGTCAGAGCTATATTAACATGGACATCATTAGCACTGCCAAATCAATTCTGATTGTACAACAACAAGCATTTCCTCAATTGGTGTTTCAATGTTCAGAGCTTATCAAACAGTCATGAAAGAAGCCTGCACAATCAAATTGGGTCCAGCATCTCACTGAAGACATGTGATTATCACCACCAACCACTTGGTAATAAAGTTTAGTCTCTAGATCAATCATTGATACAACTCACAAATATCTTGTCTTTGCATACAACACAAATTATCAGCGGTGACGAAATCATGTAACAGCAGAATCCTAAAGGTTGGTTCCATTAATCTGAGATTCCTTTCAAAATTTTGCATGCAGAACTTTGTTAAATGCCTTGTGAGAAATGCATTAGATAGCACTGTCCAATAATGTAGTTACCTTTTCAAACAAGTTTAAAAAAAATTGGGTTTATAGTTTCAATGTTCATGGGTCCTGTTTTTAAATGAACATTTGCTAGCACTCTGTAAAATAGCTATGTGTACTTTCTCAATACAGTTCAATTATTTGGAACTTTCTAATTATTATTATGCTCTTTTTGGAGTATTTGAACTATATATACTAACTTACAGACTTGCGGGCTGAATGACCTTCCTATGTTCAGATCTTGCCTTGGTCAGATATAGATATTTGCCTGTAATTTCCATTGGGATTCTGGCAGTAATCAAATGTTAATTTGGCTGAAGGTCAACAGCAGTTCTGAGAATGGTGACATAAGCAGACATTTAGGCTGTTTCTCTGCGGTTCTGATGATATTTCATCAAAGTATTAGCAGAAGATCAAGAAACCCCAGGTGACAATGGTGTTCTAGCAATATTATCCAAAACCAGTTATTTTGAGATTCTGGTGTCTTAAATTTCCGGAAACTATATGTTTGTGGACAGAATAGTACATTAACACAATGTTCAATGTCATATTGGAATTGTTCATATCTATAAGAACATCTCAAAAATATCTTTTAAAAAATAAATCCAGCATTTCTATTGAAATGTATTGTAATTTCCTGTAATGTTAACAGATTAATTATGTTCATTTCTAACAAGTTATACCTTCATGTACATCACCCAGAATTGATTATATGACAATAAAAAACATATATTGGCATTTATTAGCAAAGTTACATCTCATGGAATACAGGGTGAGCTAGCCATTTGGACACAGAACTGACTCAAAGGTAGAAGACAGAAGTGGTGGTGGAGGGTTGTTTTTCAGACTGGAGGCCTGTGACGAATAGAGTGCCACAAGGATTGATGCTGGGTCCACTACTTTTCGTCATTTACAAAAATGTTTTGGATGTGAGGATAAGAGGTATAGTTAGTAAGTTTGCAGATGACTAAAATAATTGAAGGTGCAGTAGACAGTGAAGAAGGTTACCTCAGAGCACAATGGGATCTTGACCAGATGGGCCAAAGGGCTGAAGAGTGGCAGATGGAGTTTAATTTAGATAAATCTATGGTGCTGCATTTTGAGAAAATAAATCTTAGCAGGACTTATACACTTAATGGTAAGGTCTTAGGGAATATCGCTGAACAAAGGCACCTTGGAGTGCAGGTTCATAGCTCCTTGAAAGTAGAGTCGCAGGTAGATAGGATAGTGAAGAAGGTGTTTGGTATGCTTTCCTTCATTTGTCGGAGTATTGAGTACAGGAGTTGGGAGGTTATGTTGCGGCTGTACAGGACATTGGTTAAGCAAAGTTGGAATATTGTGTGCAATTCTGGTCTCCTTCCTATCAGAAGGATGTTGTGAAACTTGAAAAGGTTCCGAAAAGATTTACAAGGATGTTGCCAGGGTTGGAGGGTTTGAGCTATAGGGAGAGGCTGAATAGACTGGGGCTGTTTTCCCTGGAGCATCGAAGGCTGAGGTTTATAAAGTCATGAGAGGCATGGACAGGATAAATAGACAAATTCTTTTCCCTGGGGTGGGGAGTCCAGAACTAGAGGGCATAGGTTTAGGGTAAGAGGGGAAAGATATAAAAGGGAACCAAGGGCCAACATTTTCATGTAGACAGTGGTGAGTAAATGGAATGAGCTGCCAGTGGAGGCTAGTACAGTTGCAACATTTAAAAGGTATCTGCATGGGTATATGAATAGGAAGGGTTTGGAGGGATATGGGCCAAGTGCTGGCAAATGGGACTAGATTATGTTGGGATATCTGATCAGCATGGACGAGTTCGACTGAAGGGTGTGTTTCCATGCTGTACATCTCTAAGACTCTATGACTCTATGTTGTGTGTACATGGAATGTAGAACATAGAACATAGAACAATACAGCACAGAACAGGCCATTCGGTCCTCAATGTTGCGCCAAACTGTGCACTAATCTAAGCTCATCCCCCTACACTATCCCATCATCATCCATGTGCTTATCCAAGGATTGTTTAAATCTCCCTAATATGGCTGAGTTTACTACATTGGCAGGTAGGGCATTCCAAGCCCTTACCACTCTCTGCGTAAAGAACCTGCCTCTGACATCTGTCTTAAATCTATCACCCCTCAATTTGTAGTTATGCCCCGTCGTACAAACTGACATCGTCATCCTAGGAAAAAGACTCTCACTGTCTACCCAGCTAATTCTCTGATCATCCTATATGTCGCTAACAAATCCCGTCTTAGCCTTCTTCTTTCCAATGAGAATAGACCTAAGTCTCTCAGCCTTTCCTCACAAGACCGTCCCTCCAGACCAAGCAACATCCTGGTAAGTCTCCTCTGCACCTTTTCCAATGCTTCGATATCTTCCATGTAGTAGGGCAACCAAAACTGTACACAATATTCCAAGTGCGGCCACTCTCGCGTTTTGTATAGTTACAGCATGACATTACGGCTCCAGAACTCAATCCCTCTATCAATAAAACCTAACACACTGTATGCCTTCTTAACAGCACTATCAACCTGGGTGGACTCCAAGATCTAAAAAATGTGTTACTGGAAAAGCGCAGCAGGTCAAGCAGCATCAAAGGAGCAGGAGAATCGATGTTTCGGGCATAAGCCCTTCTTCAGCCCTCCTGAAGAAGGGCTTATGCCCGAAACATCGATTCTCCAGCTCCTTTGATGGTGCCTGACCTGCTGCGCTTTTCCAGCAACACATTTTTCAGCTCTGATCTCCAGCATCTGCAGTCCTCACTTTCTCCTGGACTCCAAGATCCCTCTGCACATCCACACTACAAAGAATCTTTCCATTGACCCAGTATTCTGCCTTCCTGTTATTCTTCCCAATGTGAATCACCTCACATTTAGCTGCGTTGAATTCGATTTGCCACCTCTCAGCCAAATTCTGCAGTTTATCCAAGTCCCCCTGCAACCTACAACATTCTTCCATACTGTCCACTACTCCACTGACTTTAGTGTCATCTGCAAACTTACTAACTGAGCCTGCATCTAAGTCATTTATAAAAATGACAAACAGCAGTGGTCCCAAAAAGATCTTTTGGCACACCACTAGTAACTGGACTCCAGGCTGAATATTTTCCATCAATTACCGTTCACTTTCAGAAAGCCAGTTTCTAATCCGAACTGTTAAATCACCCTCAATCTCATGCCTCTGCATTTTCTCCAACAGTCTACCTTGTGGAACCTTATAAAAGGTTTTCCTGAAGTTTATGTACACCACGTCACCTGCCCTACCCTCATCTACATGCTTGGTCACCTTCTCAAAAAACTCAATGAGCTTTGTGAAACACGACCTGCCCTTGACGAAACCATGTTGACTATCTGAAATCAAACTGTTGCTTGCTAGGTGACTACAAATCCTATCTCTTATAATCCTTTCCAAAACATTTCCTGCAACAGACGCAAGGCTCACTGGTCTATAAATACCTGGATCATCTCTATTGCCCTTCTTGAACAAGGGTACAACACTTGCAATCCTCCAGACCTCTAGTACTAAACCTGTGGACAATGGTGACTCAAAGATCAAAGCCAAAGGCTCTGTCATCTCCGCTCTAGCTTCCCAGAGAATCCTTGTATATATTCCATCTGGCCCAGGAGACTTGTCTACTTTCACTCCTTCTAGAATTGATAACACCTCTTCCTTACTAACCTCAATCCTTTCTAGTTTAATATCTCATTCTTCTCCTCTACAATTATCTCCTTTCCTTCGTAAAAACCGATGAGAAATATTTGTTTAGCATCTCTCCGATCTCCACAGGGTGCACACACAACTTCCCACTTCTGTCTTTGACAGTCCCTATTCCTACCTTAGTCATCCTTTTATTCCTCACATACCTATAGAAAGCTTTAGGGTTCTCCTTTAGTCTACCTGCTAAGGACTGTTCATGTCCTTTCTTTGCTCTTCTTAACTCTCTCTTTAAATCCTTCCTAGCTAATCTGTAACTCTTCATCGCCTCATCTGAACCATCTCGTCTCCTCATCACATAAACCACCTTCTTCTGCTTAACAAGAAATGCAATTTTTGTAGTAAACCACGGATACCTTACCTTATTACTTCCTCTCTGCCTGACAGGGACATACCTGTCAAGGTCATGCAATATCTGTTCCTTAAACATTTCGATTGTTCCCATCCCCTGCATTTTGCTACCCCATTCTATGCATCCTAAGTCTTGCCTAATCGCATTATAATTGCCCTTGCCCTATCGATAACTCTTGCCCTGTGACATTCACCTATCCCTTTCCATCGCTAAACTAAACGTAACTGAATTATGGTCACTCTCTCCATTGTGTTCACCTTTGATATACTATGTCAGGAAACTCTCCTGCACACATTGAACAAAAACTGATCCATCCGACGTTCTAGAGTTATAGCATTTCCAGTCAATGTTGGGGAAGTTAAAGTCCCCCATAATGACTAGCATGTTTATTTCATTCCTATCCAAAATCATTTTGCCAATCCTTTCCTCCACCTCCCTGGAACTCTGCGGAAGCGGATGAAAAACTCCAAGCAGTGTGGCCTTTCCTCCCCTTTTTCTAACCTCAGCCCATACTACCTAGTAGACGAGTCCTCATCAAAAGTTCTTTCAGCCACTGTTATACTGTCCTTGACTAACAAGGCCACACGAACCCCTCTTTTACCACCTTGCCTGATCTTAATGAAAGATCTAAACCCTGGAACCTGCAACATCTATTCCTGACCCTGCTCTAACCATGTCTCTGAAATGGCTACAATATCAAAGTCCCAGGTACCAATCCATGCTGCAAGCTCACCTACCTTATTTCGGATACTTCTGGCATTGAAGTAGACACACTTCAAACCAGTTTGCTGTCTGCCAGTATATTCCTGTGACCCTGAAATCCTGTCCATGCCCTCTCTACTCTCATCCTCTTGTGCACTGGAACTACACCTCAAGTTCCCATCCCCCTGCTGAGCTAGTTTAAACCCACCTGAATAGCACCAGCAAATTTCTCACCCAGGATATTAATACCCCTCTGGTTCAAGTGAAGACCGTCCTGTTTGTACAGGTCCCACCTTCCCCAGAATGAGCCCCAATTATCCAAGTACCTGAAACCCTTCCTCCTGCACTATCCCTGCAGCGATGTGTTCAGCTGATATCTCTCCCTATTCCTTGCCTCGCTATCACGTGGCATGGGTAACAAACCAGAGATAACAACTGTTTGTTTTAGCTCTCAGCTTCAACCCTAGCTCCCTGAAATCCTGCCTTACATCCCTATCCTTCTTTTTACCTTTGTCATTGGTACCTACGTGGACCATGACTTGGGGCTGGTCACCCTCTCCCTTCAGGATCCCAAGATCCGAGACATCGCGGACCCTGGCACCTGGGAGGCAACACACCAACCGTGAATCTCATTCGTTCCCAACAAACCTTCTATCTGAGTCTCTAGCTATTGAGTCCCCAATGACTAACACTCTCCTCCTCTCCGTCCTTCCCTTCTGTGCAACAGGGACAGAGTCTGTGCCAGAGACCTACACCCCACAGCATACCCCTGGTAAGTCGTCCCCCCCCCCAGTATCCAAAATGGTATGCTTGTTTTTCAAGGGAACGAGCACAGGGGATCCCTCCACTGACTGTTTCTTGCCACTTTGAACAGTTACCCAGCTTTCTTCATGCCTATGAGGTGGTTGGGTGGGAGGCCCAACTGGAGGGAAATAAAAAAGTCCCTCCTTTCCCAGAAACCACTGCTCTCCAACGTCAACTGTAAAAACCCAAATCAGTGATTTACCGCTCCCGATAGACCCCTGGTCCAATCTCCCGCCCTTCAACGTGCTGCTGTGTTTCCTGGTTTATTGCTAACCAGCTCCCTGGTTCTGACACTGGCTTATGTAGTGGAATGTGTTATGGTGGAAATCACAGGAGGCAAATGCTTCAAAGGCCAAGAAAACTCTAATTTTATTGATAGCAAGCAAATTGAATATATGTGCAGCAATGGGGGAAAAAAAATGAATATTTCCAAATCCGACTACTATAGATCAAAATTGAATGTCTGAGACTTGTCTGACAGTTAATTTGTGGTATCCCAGTGTCTCAGGTCTAAAATCACAGTGAATAATTGCTGACTAATGGGTGACAGAGAAGAGAGAGAGAGAGAAGAAAAGAAGACTTGCTAATCCCAGAGTCCTACCATGCTTCCCTTCCCTGGGGATGCCCTGCATCATTGGCCTCAAAGCCCAATCCCCCCCTTATCCTAACTAACCAAGTTGGGACAGAGGGTCTCGCTGACCTTGGGCTCACCCTTGGAGTAGAACGCAGGTTTGGCTTGCTCTCGTCTGTAGTCTCCTGCTATAGCTGGGCTCTGCTGTGGACCATGAGTTCTGATTTTCCTGTTTTCCTGGATGGTGGTGGATGGTGCTGGTGCTGCGCTGGTTGGCTTCTTCTTTCTCTCCTTCTCTCTGTTTTAGAGATCAGAAGACCCCAGTCATATCCAACTGCAAGGCCCCTTATCTCCCGCCAAATCTGGTTTTGATCACTGAGCTATTGTTCCTCCCCTCGGCGCTGACTGAGGCTCCTGATTACTGGAGGGGGTGTAAATAGTTTTTCAATAGTTTGGAATGTCCAGCATTTTTCTTGAATGGGTGCTCAGTAAAAGCTTGGCTTGTAGTGTGAGGGCTGTCACAGCCAAAGGCAAAACAGGTTTACGTGTAGCACAATGGTGTGATATGTTCGGTATTTCTGTGCTTGAGCACTAATTGAAAGTTGAATGGCTCTTTGCCTCTGTAGGCTCCAGAAGATCTGAAGTTGTTTCATTCTACAGCCTGGTTTTCATTGTTTTAAGGTGGGACATGAATGGGGGTGTTCCTTTAATTTTGCAAGCTAACCCCTGTTCCATAGAGCTGCCCCTAGGCTTGCGTGTTACACAGTCTGTCCCAACCAGCCTTCCCTGGTTCGGTTGAGGCCCTAGTTTCTTGAGCCCAAACGTCCAGTGAATTTTAGTCCAATGTACTTTCCATAAATTTACATCCAAAGTTCAGAGGGTTTTAGTCCAGGGTATATCCACAAACTGATGGGGATTTTTGCCCCACCACTGGATTTAATTCTATTCACCACTGTTCTGCCGAGCTGATCAGCTCATCCATATTGTCATTACTCTGAGTCATTCTTCCTCACTATTTATCTCAGCACAAATTTTCATTTCATCTGTGAACTTACTTATCAAACCCCCTACATTCATGTCCAAATAATTAACATACACTACAAACAGCAAATGACCCAGCACCAGACCCTGCAATACAGCAAATGACCCAGCACCAGTCCCTGCAATACAGCAAATGACCCAGCACCAGACCCTGCAATACAGCACTGGATATAGGCTTCCACTTATAAAAACAACCTTTGAGCATGGCCTTCTGCCCCTGCCACTAAACCAATTATGGGTCCAATTTGGCAAATTGTCCTGGATTTAATGAGTTCTTAGATTCTTGATCAGTCTTCCATGTGACACCTTGTTTCCTTTATGGTGTGTTTATGGAGGTTACTGTCTACTTTTCTATCAGCTTTTAAATTGATGAAGGGAATTCCATGTTGCGCAACTTCTGTACTTGTCATTTACAGGTTCACTGAGGCAAGTAATAAGACTTATCACCCAAAAGCTATCCAGACAACTCACTTTCTCCCTCGAATAGATCAAATAATCTGGAATTCTTGAGCATGCACAGAGTCATATCAATTACCTAAAAATTTGACATTCATGTTCAGAATTCTATGGAGTTGGTCACACACTTTTGTGAACATCAACCAAGTGGAACCACTTTCTATTGGAAAAGATCAAAGTGGTAACTGTTGGAATTCACAGTGTTACAAGACTGCCACCTATAGCACAATGAAGTTTAGACAGTGCAATAACTTGATGGAACTATATGACCTAACACACTGCTGTCTTGCTGCGATTTTAAATTGGACAAAATGCCCAAATTTCCAGAAGGTGATGTTAATAACATGGCAAAATGAGTGATCAGATAGTATTCTTAATTGTGTTACAAAGGTATTCTGACAATAAACCCTTGAAAGAAAGATGACTTATTGAATTTCTGTTAAAAGAATGTTTTTTTAACTACTTTTGTAATTACATTTTCCAGTATTTTGCTCCAGGTATTAGTACTATTATTTAGACTGTCATTTTTGCATTTCTTTTTACGTTCAAAGTTCTGGATCAATTTGTCATTTCAATTGAAGCTTCGCACAGATGAATTTGAAAATTTCTTTATGTGTCAATGATTTAGATATGGAAGACAAGTTTGTAGTATTATGGCATAGATTCCAGACCAGATAGCCTTGGACATACAAAACAGTTATATGACATCATGACTTACGGTGTTTCAGTAAAAAGGTATCCACCTCCCCTTCAGTCATTCTTTCAGTACTATCAAGTCAGTATAATCAATCTGTTATGTGCGTGTCATGTACAATGACATCTGCAAACAAAAAATCCAGACTACGCGTACATGTATTCAATATCATAGCTGTTTAAATAGTGTCACAAATAAACTTAAGTTATCAGACTCTGCAGAATCATGTATCTGTGGCACATATGTGTGGGTCAATATAAACAGGAAGCTACAAACAACATTAGGGTTCACTTATTTATTCACTCTCTGCCACCAAATCAGAAACCAAACATCAACAATTTTGGTGGCATGGTGGATCAGTGGGTAACACTGCAGCCTCACAGCTCCAGGGACCTGGGTTCAATCCTAGCCTCAGGTAACTGTCTGTGTGGCATTTATACACACTCCCTGTTTCAGCTGGGTGCTCCAGTTTCCTTCCACAGTCCAAAGGTGTGCAGGTTAGATGGACTGGCCACGCTAAATTGACCATAGTGTCCAGAGAGGTACAGGCTGCCTGGGTTAGCGATGGGAAATGCAGGGTTACATGGATGGGGTAGGTCTGGGTGGGTTGGTATGGACCTGGTGGGCTGAATGGCCTTCTCCCACACTATAGGGATTCTATGATTGTCTGTCATTGGGAAGATAATGAGTTGGAATGAAATCACTATTAAAGTTACTGTTTGACTTCTATCCCTCAAATTGAGCTATAACTCATTCTGATCCTGATGTACACTAACTCTATTCTTATAAGACTGGTGAAGTGTTTGGGAGGATTATTACAATAAGGTGACTGAGGCATTAAAAACAGGGCATATTCTGAACAGAGGGACTCTGGGTCAGCCTAGGCAAGACCCCAACAGTCAAAATTTTCTCCAGCATCCGGGCCAATAGGCCATTGTAGTTGCTGCCATTATATCATTATAAACAGAAAAAGAGTGCCTCATGGCCTGAATTGAGTAAGAGAACTCAGATGCTGGTATCCAGGAGAGTCCAGCCATATCTGACTTGGAACAGGTAAATTGCTTAGCAATATCCAAATCAGAAGCAATCAAAATAAATGTCTGGTTAAATGGTCACCCAGATCTAATGGAGGTTGATGCCAGTGCAGATGTATCAGTGATTGCAGAACCAGGCTTTAACAAAATTCATTCTGGACCCCAACCCTTAAGTTTGGGTAAGAGTTCAGCTAGACTGAGAACCTATACCAAAGAACCTCCAAAGGTTAAGGATACAACTTCAGTTCGGGTCTCCTATAAGAAGCAGCAGCTTCAGTTATCACTGATTGTAGTTAAAATCTCAGGCCCAAGCCTGAAGGGATGAAATTGGTTGAGAAAGATTCACCTTGATTGGTTCAACGTTTTTCGATTACAAAATGGCTGCCCAGGTAAATATCCGGAGGTTTTTCAAAAAGGTCTAGGCACTATTGAAAGTGCCAAGGCTAGCTTTCCTGTTGACCAGGAAGAAATTCCATGATTTTACAAGACCCATCCAGTGCCATTTGCCTTACGGGCAAAAGGAGAGACTGAAATGAGAAGGTGGGAAAGCAAAGGAATCATCAAACCATTCCAGTTTGTGGTACGAGCAGAACCGGTCGTACCGAATGTGACGCCCAACAGGTCGGTTCACCTTTGTGGGGATTTTAAACAAACAGCAAATCACTTCTTGCAGCTGGATAAATACCCAGAGCCTCACATAGAGGACTTCTATGTAAAGCTGGAGGGGGGGGGGTGCTGTCATACACTAAGCTGGACATGAGCCCTGTGTACCTGCAATTGCAGTTAGATGGGGAATCCCAGAAAAGTTGGTACCAATTAACACCCATAATGGTTTGTGCCAATATATGAGACTGGCATTTGAATTATCATCAGCATGTGCCATTTTTCAGCAGACAATGGAGACCATTTTTCAAGTTCCCCCAGGTCACCATTCAGCTGGATGATGTGCTAATAACAGGGAAGGCCAATAAAGAGCACTTAGAGAACATGGGCATAGTGCTTAAAGGTTTCTCCAAGGTGGGTGTACACTTTAGAAGGGAAAAATGTGTACTCCAGCAATCCCAAGTGACCTATTGGGCTACAGAGCCAACAAAACCAGGTTATACTCATTGTAAGATAAAGTGAGGGCATTCAAAGGTGCTCTAGTTCCCAAGTCTCTATCAGACCTTAGGTGTTTCCTTGGACTGGTGAATTATTGTGTAAATTCATGCATAACTTGGCCTCTACCTTTGCACCCTTGCATCTGCCACGAAAAAGGGTCAGCCTTGAAATGGTCTCAAGGTCAAGACGTAACCTTTAGGGAAGTGAAGCAGCAGCTATCATTATCTAAGGTGTTGGCACACTATGATCCCAAGCGAGATCTGGTGCTGACATGTGATGCGTCCCAGGGCAGTGTAGGCTCAGAGATGGCCCAATGGAAAGGAACACCCAATAGTGTATGCTTCCCGACTTTGGCTACTGCAGAGTGCAAATACACCCAGATAGAGAAGGAAGGTTTGGCGGTCATCTTTGGTGTGAGAAATTCCACCAATACCACTATGGATGTAAATTTGTAACAGTGACAGATCACAAACCCCTGCTAGGCCTACTCAAAGAAGACAAGTTTTAACTGCCTACAGCTTCAGGTCGAATTTAGCAGTGGGTCTCATTCTCAGTGTGTACAAGTTGGAACATGATCCAGGAAGCCAAGTAGCAAATGTGGATGCCTTGACCCACTTCCCACTGGCAGAATGCCACCGCTGGAAAAGTCTTTTCTCTTTTTAAACTTTCTAGACACCCTCCCCATCACCGTTGACAAATCAGACTGTGGATGCAAAAAGATCAGGTCCTGGCAAAACTAAAACCTCTGGTGGTGATGGGGGAAGCAAAAGGGCTGTCACAATTAGAAATGAAACCTTTCTGGTGAGACTCGATCACTGTACAGAACAGCATTGTATTACGGGGAGTAACAGTGATTGTCCCAAGTAAAGGTCACCACCAGATACTGGCTGAACTTCACCAGTGTCATCCAGGGGCGTGTCCAAAATGAATATGTTAGTGAGAAGTTAAGGCTGGTAGCCAGGATTGGCTGCCCCCATAGCTGCATTGGTGGGGCAGTGCCCAGAGTGTCAACAAGGATAAAAATTAATGCCAGCAGCTTCCCCACATTCATGGGAATGGCTGAGTAAACCTTGGAATTGGTTACACATCGACTATGCTGGCCTTTTTATGAGCTCCAAGTTCTTAGTCCTTGTGGATACCCACTCAAAGTGGTTGGATGCGCATTCGTCAAACATGGGGACAACAATGGAAACACTGCGAGCATCTTTTGCAGTAAACAGACTCCCAGAAGTACTGATTACAGCCAACAGGCCATCATTTACCAGCAGGAATTTGAGTATTTCCTAAAATCGAATGGCATTCAATAAATAAGGACAGCTCCGTACTGTTCATCATCCAATAGTCTGGTGGAAAAAGCAGTCCAAACATTGAAGGCAGGCTTACAGAAACAGGCTACAGCATCAATTGATACCAAAATGTCCCAGTGCCTAGTACCGAACCACCCCTCATGCAACTACAGGGATAGGTCCAGCAGAGTTGCTAATGGGGAGAAGTATTCACAACAGGTTAAAACCGATCTTCCCAGACCTGGGAAGGAGGAGGGTGAAATGGCATCAGGGACACCAATGCCGAATACAAGACTCCTCTAAGTGAGAGAGACAGTTTACTACAGGGAATAACGTTTGGTGCCAAAACCATGGAAATGGCCCTGCATGCATAAGAGGCATGGCCGAAGCAATGTCAGTTCCTGTGACGTACAAAGATCAGGTAGGTGAGGTAGTCCTAAACAATCATATGGACCACATGAAAGCTGACAACTCACAAATGGGGTAGGAGCAATATGTATCCAGCATCTCTCAACAGCCGGAAAGGTTCTGGGAACCTATGGGTTCTCCCCCTCCATCTAGTGTCAAAGAAACCTCGAAGTCTGAGATGGGCACGGTAGATGTTGCAGCCTCAATGCCTTTACTGCCTGAAGAGGAGAATGAATTTCCATCAAGATGCCCCAGGCACAAGAGGCAGGCTACAGTCTGGTACTCACTGCTTATCTCCGAGTCTGAGTCGGAGGAACCGAAAACACCCCATGAAAGGCTGCAAGAAAAAGAACAGGCCTATACCCCCAGACTTAGAAGGCGAGGAATATAGTGATCGATCATAACAAGGTCAGGTGGATCTCAATGAATATGAGTTCTCTGATTGAGGCTGTTAATCTCGTCCAATCAGAGAGCCCTGGCTCACGGATAAGAACAGAAGTGTCAGAGGTTCTGTTCACTCTGAGAGCTGGCTGAGGAAGCTGGATCAGTGTCAGGTATGATGCGTGTGTAAATAAAGAGTCATTTGGTGGTGGGCCTCTGTGGAGTTATTTCAATGGTAAGAAGGGTGAGATCCTCCTCCATTAGGAATTCCATGTTGGTGCGACACAGCATGATTCTCCTGCTTCTGCTGCATTGTTGATACACCTCAAATGAGACGGAGAGACTGAATCTTCTGTCTGAGGCACCTCACAGCCAAATCTGGCATCTATACATCTATTCTCTGTGACTAGTCAGCAGAAAAGATCAAAAATCCAAAGGCGACACCTTGGATTTTCATTGTAGCCACTTTGTCAATCATGCCTCATTATGACCAACTAAACTGATAGGTGTGAACCTGTGAAAAGGCTGGAAAGCCTGAGCACTCTCCTGGCACATAAAATGCCAGCCCTGCATCTTCTGGCAAGACAAGCTTTCATAGTGCTCTATACAGAGCATCAGCAATACCTTCTCACTTCTGATGAAATCAATTCACCCCTCTGCAGATTTACACAGTGTCTGAGCAACATTATCACTAGGCACATTGTGCTTTGGTGGATCATCAACTTTACTGGCTCTAAGAAAAGAAATATTTTGGAAAAATGTATTTCCCAAGCCTCCCTCTCCATTCCTTTCTACACACCTATCACACTCTGTAAATAGTCAAAATGCTCAAAAGAATGAATGAGAAAAGAAGCCTGTACTTCCAAAACAGCAAAGTGAGAGCAGTGTCAGTAATTTTTCAAAGAGCGTGAGAGCACATAGGGACAGCAGGGAAACCGGTGAAGTTTTCTGAAAGAGAAATCATGTTTGAAAAGTTTGATGGAGTTCTTTGAGGGTTTAACAAGCAGAGTTGATAAAGGAAGACCAATAGATGCAGTATATTTGGATTTCCAGAAAGCATTTGATAAAGTGCCACTTAAAATATTATTGCATAAGATAGGGGCTGATGGAATTAGATGTATCAATATGAATTAAGGATTGGTTAACATACAGTAGATAGAATGTAAGGATTCTTTTCAGATTGGAAAGATGTAACTGGTGAAGTGCTCAAGGAGCAGTTCTATAGCCTCAATTATTTGTTGTCTATATGAATGATTGGGAGAAGAGGGTACAGTGGAATGCATTCAAATTTGCTGATGGTATGAAAATAGGTGAACTTGTTGTGATGATGACATAAGGAATCAGCACAGGTGTATAGATAAGTTGAATGAGTGGGGAAAAAAACTTGACAGATAGATTTTAATGTAGGAAAGTGTGAGGTCATGCACTTTGGTAGGAAATTAAATGACGGATTATTATTTAAACAGAGAGACACTTAAAAAAATGCAGCATAGAGGGCTCTGGGTAACCTAAACATTAGTATTCAGATGCAGCAAGTAATGAAGGCAAACTGATTCTGGTCTTTATTGCTAGTGAGTTGGAGTTTAAAAATAAGAAGCTTTGTCACAACTGTGCAAGGTTGTTGATGAGGCCATATTTGGAATACTCCATTATGTTTGGGTCCCGACATTTAAGAAAGTTTATATTGGCATCAGTGGCAGTTCAAAAGAGATTCACTCAGCTAATTCCTGAGATGATTTATTTGCTTATTAAGAACAACTAAAAAGACCAGGCCTTTCATTAGACTTTAGAAGACTGAGAATAAGAATAAAGTTAAAAATCACACAACACCAGGTTATAGTCCAACAGGTTTATTTGGAAGCACTAGCTTTCGAAGCGCTGCTCCTTCATTAGGTGGTTGTGGAGTATAAGATTGAAAGACACAGAATTTATAGCAAAAGTTTACAGTATGGTGTAACTGAAATGATGTATTGAAAAAGACCTGGATTGTTTGTTAAGTCTCTCGTCTTTTAGAATTACCATGTTGGTTTCAGAACTTAACAAACAATCCAGGTCGTTTTCAATATATCATTTCAGTTACATCACACTGTAAACTTTTGCTATAAATTCTGTGTCTTACAATCTTATACTCCACAACCACCTAATGAAGGAGCAGCGCTTCGAAAGCTAGTGCTTCCAAATAAACCTGTTGGACTGTACCTGGTGTTGAGTGATTTTTAACTTTGTACACTCCAGTCCAACACCAGCATCTCCAAATCGAGAATAAGAGTGATCTTATTGTAACAATAAGATTTTAAGGGATGTGGCAAAGTAACTTTTGAAGATGTTTCTACTAGTGGTGGAATCTTGAACTAGGAAACATAGTTACAGACCAAGTTGTTAGTTATTTAAAATTGAGATGTGTTGGTATTGCTTCTCTAAGAAGATAGTGAATGTTATTATGACAAAGGAATAACCACCCAAACCAAATGAGCCTCCCTATCATTGCATTCACAAAACTGTGAAGTTAAAACATTCACTGACTCAAATTTGCTCAATTGTTCCTTACCAGACTTCACAAATAACAGATCTTGAACACTAAGTTTATAACTTAAAAATAATAATTTATTATTAAGAAAGTAAATTTAACCAAGCACAGATAAACTACAGGGCAATCTAATTAAGCCCAAAGTGTTTGAACATAAATCCCCACTCTCACACTGACAAACAGACAGATAGACGTAGAAAAAAGATAAATTCGAAAAGAAAAGAATTGTAACTTGCCAGCTCAAAACATGTTTGACAAAGAGCAATGAACTCCAGGCCTTTAAGAAATTATTTGATGATTGGTTGTGTTACCGGCACAAAGACTGTATATATTGCTTGAATACCGAAGTCATTGGTCAATGCAAACAGCTTCCACTGATCTCCGGAGTCTTCACTTATTTCTTATGTACTGTGATCCTTTCCTCAGAACTTTCAACAAGTCAATAACTAGAGAATAATGACACAGAGCAAAACAGAAAAAAAACTTCCCTGTCCAGCAGCTTCTAAAGCAAAACTATCACCTGCCCAAAACTCCAATCAGAGCCAGTCTGTTTTCTCTCTCTTTGTCAAATTCTCTGTGGTTGGCTAGCCATCCCCAATCCATAAAGTCATACAGCATGGAAACAGACCCTTCAGTCCAACCAGTCCATGCCAAACAGAACCCCAAATTAAACTAGTCCCACCTGCCTGCTCCTGGCACATATCCCTCCAAACCTTTCTGTGGGAAAAGATTTGCCAATCCACAATAGGCCCACAAAAGCAAAATTAGCCAAACTGCACCAAAATACCCAGAATTCCCGAGCAGCTCACAAGCCAAAATCACACAGACAAGGGAATATACTTTAAGCTCCCATGAACAATGACAGAGCAACCACAGATATCTCAAAACCCCAAGGGCAGTTTCACAACCCAGCAATACCGAAGCCACACAAAGAGCAGGTCAGACAGGCACCAGCAAGCACATGCTGCAGGAACAGGAAAATGGAAGCACCTAACCACTTCAGAGGAGACATTAACACCACCTGCGAAGAGGAATGGAACCATCGATACAGTGAAGATGTTGCATTGTGTGAAAGGACAGGACATTCATCCGATATTTGTTTTCCAATTAGCATCCTTGTAACTAGATTACTCCATTTCCAGATACATTGTAGTTTCCCATTTCTTAATCAGTGTCATTGTGCAGCATTATTTTAAAACAGGTCTCATCCTCAGCTCTGGGAAAAGAAATCTAATCTACTTGTACAGACTGTCAATTCTGTGTCAGCTGGTCTGTTTCTCTTCCAGCGATATCACTTGCAATAAACTGTGTCAATTTCACTTCTGGTCTCTAAACTATTGGGGAAATTTTTCTGACACTTTCCTATTCATATATCTATCCAAATGTAGTTTAAACATAATTGTACCTGCATCCACCACTTTCTCAGGAAGTTCTTTCCACATGCAAACCACCCTCCATGTAAAATAAAATTGCCTTTTATGCCTTTTTGAAATCTCTCTGCTCTCACCTTAAAAATGTGCCCCCTTGTCTTGAAATCCCTCATACTGAGGAAAAGACAACTACCATTAATTCCATCTATATCTCTCATTATTTTATAAACTTCTATCAGATCACCTCTCAATTCCTATGCTCCAATTAAAAAAAAGTCCCAGCTTATCCAACCTTTTATTATAACTCAAACCTTCCATACCCAGCAACAACCTGGTGAATCTCTCCTGAATCTTCTTCAGCTTAATAATATCCTTCCTATAACTGGTCAACATTGATTGATCAATTCAGCACGTAACCAGCTGCCAGTCCCTGAGCACAAGATATTGGTGCTGAATTGTTTACAGTGTTAGAGAAATGATGAGCCTGCATTATCTTTCCAGACCAGTTCCTAAAAGAAAACATCAGTCTTTTGATCTCTCCTCTTTATTTTAAACAAGCTACGACTCAAAGTTCAGTTCTCAACTGTAACTCTCCATTCCAAACCAAAAACAAGATAAAAGAAGAAAAATAATGATGGCCTCAACAATGTCTGGAATTTTCTATCCCAGGAAGTTATGGAGGCTAAAATACCAAAAATCTTTAAAGAGCAAGTAGGTAGATTGTTGTAATACTGGGGAGGTGACAGATTGGAGCTGGCGTGAAATAGGAGTTGGGGCTTGGTGCAGATCAGCCATGATCTTATTAAATGGTGGGCAAGCTTGAGAGGTCAAATGGCCTTCTCCTGCTCCTATTTCTTATGTTTCTACGTACCTTTTGACTCTGAAGTTTCTCTTTGAAGGAACCCTGGCCGGGGAATTAAGAACTTTTACCTTTTACTGACCACCCACTCAAACTGCTAAATTATTCTTGACATAAAGATCTCCACCTCTTTAGTCTCTGTCCAAATGGCAGGTCCAATGACTTATACAGTGTCACAAACCCTACCATTGTTAGGACAAGGAGGGTAGTCCCAAATCCACCCTCATGAGAACATGGATCGAGCCCTGTGTTTCTGGTATAATCTGATGAATACCGGCTGTCCATCTGACTGTCCCTCAAGGAGCTTGAGTTGCTATGCAACATGTTCTTGCACATGTTTGTTATGGTTTTGAACTATGACCAGTCATGGCAGAGACTCCAATTTTCTTTCCATCACATGGTTGGTCAGGAACCTTTCCTGTTCCTACTGCATGTCTTTGTTGTATGTTGAAAAAGTGAAAGTACTTTCATTGACCACAATGTCTTGGAATGCAACTTGTACTTAGCCTTTGGGCGCAGAGGCTGGAGTGCTACCCACTGTACCACAAGACATTTCATAGACATGTTACGGAAAGATTAAAGCCGAGTAAACCATTCAGAACAGTCGGTTTCTCTGACATGTTAGAAATGAACAATTTTTGTCTAATGTTGTAAATGGACAGCTGCAGAAACAAATATCCCTCTCACTGCAAACTTGAGCCATCTGCATATGTTTTCTGATGTAAATTGAGGCTAAGGAGAAATAATTACTTTCAGATCAATGTTTTCATTTCAACAAATAATTAGTTCTTCATAACATCCCTTTACACGAGGAAATACTAGTAATTGACACTGAATGTACAAAGGACAGATTTATTTATTCTGTACAGCTGATGGTTGGTGAGCAAATATATAGTAGTGAAATTGTCTCCAATTTCAAAAAAGGCAATAATTCATGCTGGGATTTACCTCCAAGGCACCATAAAGCCTGAAATACCTCATCCAAGTGTTGAATTTTGCACGAGCCTGAACGGAGGTCAATACTGCTGGCTTTAGCTCACCATGTACACTCGTTCATAGTGGATTATAACTGTGAAAGGAAGAGATTATCTGAGCCTTTTAACTTGAAACTGAGCCCCTTCTCCCAAATGGTGTACATTGTCAGCAAATTTAAAAAGTATCAGAACTCAACCTACCAGAGTCGAGAGTGTGGTACTGGAAAAGCACACCAGGTCAGGCAGCATCTGAGGAGCAGGAGAGTCGACATTTCGGGCATAAGCCCTTTATCAGGAAAAGAGGCTTATGCCTGAAACGTCGATTCTCCTGCTCCTGGGATGCTGCCTGACCTGCTGTGCTTTTCCAGAACCACGCTCTCAAAAGTGATCTCCAGCATCTGCAGTCCTCACTTTCTTCTCAACCTACCAACCCGGCTGTGAAAGGGAATGAATTAAAAATGGCAGCCTTATAAATGCAACCTTCAGCTCTTTCCAGACAATATCCATTGAATCTGAAATTCATTAAAGCTTCAGTAAGTAACATTTACTCCACACAAATGCCATTGCATGTCTATATTCAATAAGAGAATCTAATCATCTCCCCTTGATGTTTAATGGTATTACTATTGCAGAAATCTTAGGCCGTGGTGGCTGTAATTCACCAGAATCATAATGGGCCAGAAGGTCAAAGACATGTTTCACAAACTTGACTGAGTTTTTTGAAGAAGTAACAAAGAGGATTGATGAGGGAAGAGTGATAGGCATCATCTATATGGAGCCAAGTGTGTGGTGCTGGAAGATCACAGCCGTTCAGGCAGCATCCGAACAGCAGGAGAGTCGACATTTTGGGCATAAGCCCTTCATCGGGACTTCAGTAAGGCATTCGACCAGGTTCCCTATGGGAGACTGGTTAACAAGGTTAGACCTCATGGAATACAGAGATAATTCGCTATTTGGATATGGAACTGGCTCAAAGGTAGAAGACAGAGGGTGGTAGTGGAGGGTTGTTTTTCAGACTGGAGACCTGTGACCAGTGGAGTGCCACAATGATCAGTGCTGGGTTCAATACATTTCATAATTTATACAAATGATTTGGATGTGAGCATAAGATGTATAGTGAGTAAGTTTGCAGATGACACAAAATTGGAGGTGCACTGGACAGTGAAGCATGTTATCTCAGATTACAACAGGATCTTAATCAGTTGGGTCAATGGGCTGAGAATTGGCAGATGGAGGTAATTTAGATAAATGTGAAGTGCTGCATTTTGGGAAAGAAAATCTTAGCAGGACTTATACAGTTAATGCTAAAGTCCGAGGGAATGTTGTTGAACAAAGAGACATTGGAGTGCAGGTTCATAGCTCCTTGAAAGTGGAGTCACAGGTAGATAGGATAGTGAAGAAGGCATTTGGTATGCTTTACTTTATTAGTCAAAGTATTGAGAACAGGAGTTGGGAGGTCATGTTGCGGCTGTACAAGACATTGGTTAGGCCACTTTTGGAATATTGTGCGCAATTCTGGTCTCCTTCCTATCGGAAGGATGTTGTGAAACTTGAAAGGGTTCAGAAAAGATTTACAAAGATGTTGCCAGAGTTGGAGGATTTGGGAGAAGCTGAATAGGCTGACACTGTTTTCCCTGGAGCGTCAGAGGCTGAGGGGTGACCTCAGAGGTTCATAAAATCATGAGGGACATGGATAAGGTAAATAGACAAGGTCTTTTCCCTGGGGTGGGGGAGTCCAGAACTCAAGGGCATAGGTTTAGGGTGAGAGGGGAAAGATATAAAAGGGACCTAAGGAACAACCTTTTCACACAGAGGCTGTTGCATGTATGGAATGAGCTGCCAGAGAAAGTGGTAGAAGCTGGTCCAGTTACAACATTTAAAAGGAATCTGGATGAGTATATGAATAGGAAGGGTTTAGAGGGATCTTGGCCAAGTGCTGGCAATTGAGACAAGATTAGGTTAGGACATCTGGTAGACATGGACGAGTTGGACCTAAGGGTCTGTTTCCAAGCTGTACATCTCTATGACTCTCTGACTGTATGACTAGGAATACTGCAATGAGTCACTCTCTTCCTGACTCCCCAAAGACTGTTTACCATCTCCAAGGCATAAGTAGTACGATAGAAAACTCCCATACTTGAACAATGATCCTAATAACTTATTATTCATTAGTGGGACAGTGGCAATGTTAGCTAACATTTATTGCCTGTCCCTACTGGCCCTTGAGAAAGTGGTGGTTAGCTGCCTTCTTAAACTGTTGCAGTCCACGTGCTGTGGGTTAACACACAATACTGTTAGAAAGGCAATTCCAGGATTTTGACCCAGCAACAGTTAAGTAACAGTGATATTTTTCCATGTCAGAATAGTAAGTGACTTGGAAGTGAATTTGTAGCTGGTGGTATTCCCATGTATCTGCTGCCCTTGTTCTTTTAGTGGTCATGGGTTTGGAAACCCCTGTCTCAGGGTCTTTGTGAATTTCTGCAGTGCATCTTGTATATAGTACTCATTGCTGCTATGGAGTGTTAGTCATGGAGAGAGTGGATGCTTGTGGATGTGATAAAAATCTTGGTATTTAACGTCTGCTAGATTGGCCAAAATTTGCAAAATAATTATTGCCTACTATATTTTCCATAATTCCAAATTACACTTTCCATTCGCAACAGAGTAGTGTATTTTCATTTGCTTTAAAATGTTCAGCAACACTTGAGTTATTACTCCCTGATAGACTACTTGAAAAGGAGACACTAACCCATAATAGGCATCACTACTTCATGCAGAAAATGTGAGGTCACATCATTAATTAACCACCTAATTTACCATAAGACATTCAGACCTCAAGAAAATCACTCCCTGTGGATTATTTGCCATTGGAGGAGAAAGGCTTCACAGAATTAATACGACAGATTGTTTCATGGACTATCTGAACTATCCAGAAAGTATCTGAAAGGTTCTTGAAGACCAACTCAAGGTTAAAACTAACTTTACAATGCCTAGACTCCAACTCATGTCATATGGACTGCAATCCCAAGCATCTATAGACAAGTGAGTCAGACTATCTTTTCTGAATATCTGTAAAACATATAGCATCAAAGATCATTAGCCATACATGTGCAGGAAATCTGACTTTTATTCAAGTCAGAATAAAACACAGGTGATCAACAAGATAGCAACAAGTGACACCACAGCACTGGCAGCAAGGAATCAGTTAAGATCATGCACAAACACAAACAATGAATCAATTAAGTTCAGAGTCAACCAAGCAAAAGGCAAAGATCAGAAACTGACCAAGATTTTCCATGTCGTTAACCCCATACACCATGGCAATAATACAAGAAAATCAGAAACGTTTACAATCATCAATATCATGTCATGAAAAGAGAGGACAGCATACACTAAAAGCCAAAACCAACAAAGGAGCCAGTGCAAACATATAACCACTACACATTTTGAAAGCCATGTTCCTCACCAAGAACTGCTCCATGCTCCATGCTGCAGCATATGAGGGGCCATCTCACAGATCATTACTTCCATTCAATGGCAGTAATGCGCTGTAATGCCAATATGCAAGCTCATCTTGACTTGCCAAAGTCTCCTTCTCAGGTATTACCAATAGTCCATCAGGAGCTGGATGCACAGATCTTAGTATAGTTATAGTTCATGTGATTCAGATCACAACCACTGCATGAGAACAAACCGCACGTGATACAATCGAATCAGTTGTTGATCTCAAATGCATGTATCCAGATGGATTTGACATGATCAGCGATTTTGAGGGTGATGTGCATTACACTTTAAGGATTATGCAACCCCATTTATTAATCCTCCAAGGTTCATTGAGAATATACTTGATTGTATTTGCACTGCTGATGCATTTTCAGTTCAGTCAGCAGAATCTTGTCTATTGCAATGTTACACTTCCGAGCATTAGTCGAAGATGTCATCACACACACACACATCCAGGAATCAAAGTTATGCCATTGGGAGCACTTTCTCCTCATCTGGTTTGAAGAGTAGAGAACTTTTCCAACTTTTGGTTAAATTGTCTGTTACTCCAGACCATTGATTTTACTCTATGTCTTGGGTTATCAGCGTTACAGGAATGGTGACTAGCAGATTCACCCTCAATCTCCCAGTGGCTGTTGGAAGCAATCCAAGAAACTTTAAAACATTAGGTTTCTGTTAGTAGTATCACAGCAGACCACAGGTTCCACTGAATGAACAATGTTGGATGATTGCAATTGTAGGCAGCATTCTCACACAGGAGCACTGTGACAATATAGAATGTTTACAGTGTGGTCATTTACACTCACAATCATCACTGCTTGTTGCCCTGCTTTCTCAATCCCTCTGATAACACTACACCAGAGAGTAACCATGCTCCAAGTTGAGACAGATTTAAGACAACATAGGATCGAAACCAGTAGGTGATAAAGAACTGAAATGACAAGAACACGTGGCTGTACATTCAATTGCCCTGCCTGACTGGAAAATCCAAAGCCACCAATTCAACCCAACTTAGGAAGCTTTCACAGCTTCCTGATGTTGGTTGAAAATGCAGTCCCATCAAATCAAACCTCAAGCTTTCTCTTTTAACTGGGTACTATAATGTCTTAGAATGTGATATAAGGAAATTAGGCAGCATGTTCGAATAACTAGTTAGTGCCCAGACTATATATCACTATCTCCATATTTTATAATGCTGTACTGCAACAAAGATTTAGGGTATCGGAGGATATTTAAAGCAACTTGCTATTTTTACGCTGAATTGTGAAAAGGTTTCCTCATCTAATAAACCAGCCTTTCTATCTGAAACCAAACAGAAAAAGAGAGATATTAGTTTAACATTTAAAAAGGGAGGCCAAACTAGCCAAAAATGTGTTTTGAAAGTGTGCAAAGTTCACAGACTAATAGTGAAGTCTTGAGTCGCAACAGTGTGATGCAGCTCTGACTAGTGACTCAAGCTCCATGTTATTCAATAATAGAAATAACAAATAATGGAATAGAATGAAATCAGGTACACTTCAGCTTCCCTTTTGCATATTGTTCCCTTTTATTAATTGTAAACATAGACAAATAACTTGTTACACCCCTCACTTATATTAAATTAGAAATGAAAGCTTTATTGCAGGTAGTGTTGGAAATGACAAATCAAAGGTCATTGATGGTTTCATCAATTTTGATAAAATATCTCCCAGAGTAGTTACAATTGGAGTTGACAACCTTAAATCTGTTTAAAGTTTGTGAGAAGATTTGTAGCTGGGGTGCTCGTTTCTGTGGTTCTGTTCGCCGAGCTGGAAGTTTTTGTTGCAAACGTTTCGTCCCCTGTCTAGGTGACATCCTCAGTGCTTGGGAGCCTCCTGTGAAGCGCTTCTGTGGTGTTTCCTCCGGCATTTATAGTGGCCTGTCCCTACCGCTTCCGGTTGTCAGTTTCAGCTGTCCGCTGTAGTGGCCGGTATATTGGGTCCAGGTCTATGTGTTTGTTGATGGAGTTTGTGGATGAGTGCCATGCTTCTAGGAATTCCCTGGTTGTTCTTTGTTTCACTTGCCCTATAATGGTAGTGTTGTCCCAGTCAAATTCATGTTGCTTGTCGTCTGCATGTGTGGCTACTAGGGATAGCTGGTCGTGTCGTTTCGTGGCTAGTTGATGTTCGTGGATGCGGATCGTTAGCTGTCTTCCTGTTTTTCCAATATAGTGTTTTGTGCAGTCCTTGCATGGGATTTTGTACACTACATTAGTTTTGCTCATGCTGGGTATCGGGTCCTTTGTTTTGGCGAGTTGTTGTCTGAGAGTGGCTGTTGGTTTGTGTGCTGTTATAAGTCCTAGTGGTCGCAGTAGTCTGGCTGTCATTTCAGAGATGTTCTTGATGTATGGTAGTGTGGCTAATGCTTTGGGTTGCGGCATGTCCTCGTTCTGTTGACTTTCCCTTAGGCATCTGTTGATGAAATTGCGAGGATATCTGATTTTTGCGAATACATTGTAGAGGTGTTCCTCTTCCTCTTTTTGCAGTTCTAGTGTGCTGCAGTGTGTTGTGGCCCTTTTGAATAGTGTCTTGATGCAACTTCGTTTGTGTGTATTGGGGTGGTTGCTTTCATAGTTCAGGACTTGGTCTGTGTGTGTGGCTTTCCTGTGTACCTTAGTGGTGAATTCTCCGTTTGGTGTTCTCTGTACCCTCACGTCTAGGAAAGAACAATACTAGCCAAGGGACTCAACTACAACCACAGGGACGCCAAGACAGCAGACTTCCTAGCAGCACTAGAATGCACACTCAGGAACAATGGACTGACAGAAGAGACACAACAAACAGTGAGATAAAGTATTGTACCCCTGATAACAAGGAAAAGACAAACACATAACCTCAACACCAAGGAGAGGGAAGCACTAAAATCACTAAGAAACGATAAGAACATAATCATACTACCAGCAGACAAAGGCATAATGATGGTCATCCTGGACAAAGCAGAGTACATCCAAAAAGCACAACAACTATTTGCAGATACCAACACCTACCAAAAGAGGGAGTTTGACCCCACCCCACAACTCACCAATAGGATAAACAACACACTGAGGAACCTACAAAAAAACTGACAGATAACCAGGTCGGACCTACAAAGAATGAAACCTGAAAGCAACAACACCCCCAGATTCTATGGACTACCTAAAGTGCACAAACCAAACATCCAATCAGACCCATAGTATCACTACCAGGGACACCATCACACAAACTGGCGAAAGAACTACAGCAGAAACTGAAACACTTGATCAGCAGATCCAGACACTCTATACAATCAACACAGGAATTCTTGAACATCATCAGAAATATACACATAGACAAGGAAGAAACCATGGTCTCATTCGACGTAACGGCACTGTTCACGTCCATTGACAAAGCCCTAGCCAGAGAAACAATAGCCAACCTGCTGAACAGACATAACAGACAACAGGACGTTGAACCCATCAACAAAGACGGCATACTTAAACTACTGGACTTGTGCCTCACAACACACTTCACATTCAACAACCAGATATACGAACAAATCAACGGAACACCCATGGGCTCACCCATCTCAGGACTCATTGCAGAAGCAGTAATGCAAAGGTTAGAACAAACAGTCTTACCACAAATTCAACCCAAACTCTGGGTCAGATACGTGGATGACACCTTTGTACTCATTAAAAACACGGAAATAGAGAATACACACCGGATCATCAACTCCACACTCACAGGAATCCGATTCATGAGAGAGGAAGAAAAGGACAACTAACTCCCGTTCCTAGACGTGAGGGTACAGAGAACACCAAACGGAGAATTCACCACTAAGGTACACAGGAAAGCCACACACACAGACCAAGTCCTGAACTATGAAAGCAGCCACCCCAATACACACAAACGAAGTTGCATCAAGATACTATTCAAAAGGGCCACAACACACTGCAGCACACCAGAACTGCAAAAAGAGGAAGAGGAACACCTATACAAGGTATTCGCAAAAAACGGATATCCTCGCAATTTCATCAACAGATGCCTAAGGGAAAGACAACAGAACGAGGACATGCCGCAACCCAAAGGACTAGCCACACTACCATACATCAAGAACATCTCTGAAATGACAGCCAGACTACTGCGACCACTAGGACTTATAACAGCACACAAACCAACAGCCACTCTCAGACAACAACTCACCAAAACGAAGGACCCGATACCCAGCATGAGCAAAACTAATGTAGTGTACAAAATCCCATGCAAGGACTGCACAAAACACTATATAGGACAAACAGGAAGACAGCTAACGATCCGCATCCACGAACATCAACTAGCCACGAAACGACACGACCAGCTATCCCTAGTAGCCACACATGCAGACGACAAGCAACGTGAATTTGACTGGGACAACACTACCATTATAGGGCAAGCGAAACAAAGAACAGCCAGGGAATTCCTAGAAGCATGGCACTCATCCACAAACTCCATCAACAAACACATCGACCTGGACCCAATATACCGGCCACTACAGCAGACAGCTGAAACTGACAACCGGAAGCGGCAGGGACAGGCCACTATAAATGCCGGAGGAAACACCACAGAAGCGCTTCACAGGAGGCTCCCAAGCACTGAGGATGTCACCTAGACAGGGGACGAAACGTTTGCAACAAAAATTTCCAGCTCGGCGAACAGAACCACAGCTTAAATCTGTTTGAATTTACACACTGTCTAATTTAACACACTGTCTAATTTAACACATTGTCTGATGTTCGCTTTAACTGAACTCAGTAGAACTGGTCATCAGATGAAATGTAAAATTATCTGCCAATTCAATGTGAGCTAGATTCGCAAGTCTGCTGAAGAATCCCTTTCACCCCACTTCACCCTAGTTTTAAGTCTAAATGTAAAAATATGCATAGTTTTCTTGAATATAGACACCGAAGAAACTAAAATAACAAGCAAAATAAGAAAACGAGTGGCTGCAAACTGAGCACAGTTTGTGCAATTCATTAAATTTCTGCAAAAACCCATAGCAACGCAGCCAAAGTTATATCAGGGGTTACTATGGTCTTTTCTTGACTGTAATAATTCACATGGTGGAGAGGTTGAAGAACAACTTGTTATTTCAGTTTCACCTCTGAAATAGCTGCAGGGTGTATCTGTTTAATGCTTCTTCTTTTTGCAGTTCATTCTCTGCTAAACTGATTTCACAAAGTTACTCGCTAGTTACAATCCCTATAGGGTACATTGATTAATTAGTGTACAATCTGCCTCTGTATGTGTCCTCCAATGACATTCCATTTCTTATCTAATCTTTTGTTCTGACCTCACTTCACAATTTTAAAAAGTGAAAGCAGAGATTGTTGGCATGATAAGAATAAAAAAATCTCTAAGCTACAGTCAAAGGTTTTACAGTTTTATGCTATTAACTATCGATGTTAGCAGACCTCAAGACATGTTCCATTTTCTAAGAATAATATATGGAAACATCTTGACTAAGTTTCATTCCCAAATTCCTGGTGTACATTTAGCAACTTCTCAGATGTTGGTTGAAAAGGAAGTTCCATCAAATCAAGACTTTCTGTTTTGATTGGATACTATAAAGTCTTACAATGTGATATTTGGAAATTAAGCAATATGTTGGAACAAACTAGTTGGTACCCAGACAATATATTACTACCTGCATCTTTTAAAATACAACAAAGAAAAGATTTTAGGTTATCTGAGGGCATTTGAAGCATCTTGGTATTTTTACATTGAATTGAGAAAAGGTTTCCTCATTTAATAAACCAGCTTTCTATCTGAAATCAAATAAAGTTATGGTTTAAATTTAACAACAGTGTACAAATTTAGCAAAACTGCTTTACTGTGGCATGCAGAATAAGCAACAGTGTGATGCAGCTCTTTTTATAATTCAATGTAAAAATAGCAAGATGCTTCAGATGCCCTCAGGTGGGTCCAGTTTTCAAATGACAGCACAAGTTTCTCTGGAGCTTGAGGGGCATGGATAGGGTAAATAGACAAGACCTTTTCCCCAGGGTAGGGAAATCTAAAGCTAGAGAGCATAGGTTTAAGGTGAGAGGGGAACGACTTCAAAGATACCGATGAGGCTACTTTTTCATGCAGAAGGTGGTACGTGCATGGAACAAGCTACCAGAAGAAGTGGAGGAGGCTGGTACAATTACATTTAAAAGACAACTGAATGGGTATATGAATTTGAAGTGTTTAGTAGGAAATGGATGAAATGCTGGCAAATGGGACTAAATTTACTTCGGATATCTGGTCAGCATGGACGAGTTGGACCAAAGGGTCAGTTTCTGTGCTGTATAACTCTATGACTCTAGATGAGTCGCTAGATAAATTGATTTGATCCACAAGTGCTAAAGGAAGAATGTCACAAAGATACTTACAACAGTAATTACATTTTGCTAAAGTCACATAGGGCTAAGGTCATTGATATTGAGGATGTAAAATCACAGCTGATCTCAGGTTAATGTTACCACCTCTAACAAAGTATCAGTGTGATGTTTAACTGTGCTTAGAGAGCAAATGATAAAATGGCACCTGAAGTACAAATATGAAAAAATATGAACCAAGGCAAGTATAGGCCATTCGGCCAGCTGTGTTCCCTCAACAGTCATGGCTGATCTGACTCTGTTATAGATATTTTCTAATCAACCTGTTTAGAGATGTTATTTTACGCCTCTAGAGCAGGTGGGGCTTGAACCCAGATTTTCTGACACAGAGGTAGTGTCACTGCCACTGTATCACAACGGTCTGCTTCAAGGCTGTTGGTTGGAAGATAATGCACTCCAGCCCCTGCATTGCCCACTTAGTCTCTAAAGAGAATAACTAAAAGTTGTCATGCCTAAAGAGAATTCAGCTTTTAGTTATCACAAGTTGTAACACACCTCCAGGGCAGGTGAGGTTTGAGCCGGAATGTTCTAGCCCAGAGGTAGGCACACTACCACTGCACAAGAACTTCAAGTTTTCAACAGTTTCCTAACCAAACGATTCAGAGATGCTCTAAGACAGCTATGGAGCAGGTGGGACTTGAACCAAGACCTCTGACCCAGATATAGGCACACACCACTCTGTTCTAGATATTTTCTAATCAACTTGTTCAGTGATAATATCACGCAGGTGGAGCTTGAACCAAGGCTTCCACGCTCAGAGTTGCGTGTGCTGCAGTAAATTTCTCTCAGAAGGCCAAAATTGCCATTTGGTAATTATCTTCCTTAGCTCCTTCAATTGCCCACCTCTGTTCAATTTCAAAAGCATCCTTTGAATCTACTGTATTGGTCACATCCTGCTTAAACCCTCTAAAGTCCTGGCAATCACTTTACGTGTTGACAATGTGAAACATGCTGTAATATGTAAAATAGTTGCATTGCACTCCATTATTTCATGGTAACAAACACAGGTCTTCCAAAACACTGCCTCATCATTTTACATTCTAGGCTGCATTGTCCCTTTTTTTATGTCACACAATCATAGAATTATTACAGCAGGGAAGGAAAACATTTGCCCCATTGTGTCAGCACTAGCTCACCGAATTGGCAAAGCATGTAATGACATTCCTTCATTTTCTACCTATAACTCTATACATTCTTTCTTTTCAGATAATAATTCAATTCCCTCCACTTATTCATTGGAGTCAATGAATTGCAATCAACGGTAACAAGGTTATCACAAAGTATGATCCATGAACCTGCATTGGGGCTATTAAAAATCTTATGGACTATCAGTTTTAAGAATTTAACTAGCCAAGTCAAACAATGTGACTTGTTAACATCAACCTTCATCTATTGTCTGTATCAGTAAATTGATTAGCAGGGTTTTTGCTGTTTTCCAGCCCTCCTGAATCTAATCTTGTGTAGTCCTGAGATGCCACAGCGTGTGAAAGTATATTTGGCCTGTCATCTGACCCTAAATTCAAAACAGCACAACAATTGATCATTAAAGTGGGTTTGGCTCATTATTTCCAGACTCCAGGGATTGTTAGTACTGATAAACCTCCTTATTGTGAGCAGACATGATGAGCAGCCCAGGGCTAACAGGTTGATCTAAAAATATATCAATTCCAACAACTAGGACTTTCAAATTACAATTTTCTGTGATATGTATTACAATTAACTGGAACAGAGTTATACTTTTTTCCGTGGCTCTGAATAAACTACTCTCTGTCTTAACGTAAACTACCATGGCAACAATAAAAGATCTTGAAAAGGTCTCAGTAATGTCCCACAATGAGAGTAGATCATCAAACCTGCCAATGCTTTTTTTAAAAATGACAAAAATGCCTCAGTATCCTTTTAATAGATCATCAGGTATTAAAGTCAGAGTCAGATCTTTACTATAAACACTTGGTATAAAGCCAAAACTATCACGGTGAGTATTTCAGTCTAAATTTGAATCTCTCATAAGCACTGTTAAAAATCATACTTTCCCTTACAGATGGTAGACAGAGTTTCTATCTTTATTCATGACCTTCTTCAAGAAGGCTCCTATATCTTGAAAATTGTGATTACTTCTGAAAGCCACCCATAGATACATAAGAAACATAAGAATATAAGAGAAAAAAGCATGAATAGCAGTATGTTTCACTATGAATGTGGTTGATCTGGCTCAAATCCACTATCCTGTCCATTGCTCATACAGGTAGTTCTCCTATAATGTGCATTTATTAATCACGAATTGGCTATAACATGATGAGTGAATTGCGAATCTTTTGTTTTAATAAAGTGAACTTGAATTCACTGTCAAGCAATTCTATTTTTCACACTTACCTGAGTAGCAAAACCCAGCCTCAGGATTCTCTGTCTGCAAATTACAAATCAGTGTATTCAGCTAAAACAGGAATGCAATCAGCTCTGCAAGCCTTGAAACTTAGCTTGAAACTGGGAATTGTAGTCTACATTTAGAAGGAACTTTATTTCAAACCTGGGGGAGAATCTTGAGGAGGACTGCACCTCCGCATCAGTATCATGTGGTCAAGTCAGCTCACACTCTTTCTGGTGAAAGGTACAGTGCTATAGTCTGTGATTTTAGTGTTAAAATATTAAATTTACTGTATTATTTCATTAAAATATATGATTTAAATATTTACTTTCACTGTGCTAACGTTTGTGTTAAGCTAATTATTATTTTTGGCGATTCGCCTCTAACCCTGTTTGTCCCATAGGCCACATTATTTATATTGCACGATTTTCTATAACACAGTGTCGCACAGGATGGCATGTCGGAGACATCTGATATAGAAATATCTGTATCTCTTGCTTGCATGAGAAAATAAAAATGGATCCATCCCAGCTTTGAATATACTCAACAATGGAACATGCACAGCCTTCGAGGATATACATGTCCAAAGCTTTACAACCCTTGGAAAGAAGGAAGTCTTCTTTATCTCAGTCCTAAATAACCAGCCATTACACTGAGGCTGTATCCCTCTGTTTTCAATTCCTCCGCCAAAGGAAACGTGATTCTACCCTCTTAACCCCTTCAGAAACTTGGATATTTCAATGAGATAGTCATAGAGTCACATGCCCAATGTACTCCTCCTCTTAACATTGGACAACTTCTCATCCCAGGGGTCAACCCAATGAACCTTTGCTGTACCACTTCCAATACAAATGCGTTCTTCTTTCGATATGGAAACCAAACTGTGCACAGAACTCCAAATGTGGCCTCACCAAAGCCCTGTATAATTTTAGCAAATCTTCCTCGTCTTTGTACTCAAATCCACTTGCAATAAAAGCCAATTTACCATTTATGTTTCTAGTTGGTTGCTGTACCCACACAATAACTTTCTATGATTCTTGTACAAGTACAGTTAAGGTTGTCTGAACATCAACATGCAAACATCAACATATACACTGGGAAGAGATGGTGGCAATGTAGTAATGTCACTGAACTCATAATCTAGAGGCCTGGGCTAATGCTGGGAACATGGGTTTAAATTCCACCATGTTAGTGGTATAATTCAAATTTGATTAATAAAGATTCAGGACATAAAGCTAGTCTTGGTGCCTGTGAAACCATCACTAATTATTGTAAAACACAAGCTGGTTCACTAATATCCTTTAGGAAAAGAAAACTGCCATCCTCAACTGGTTGTGGTTGACTCTTAACTGCTTTATGAACTGAAGTAGCAGGCCATTCAGCTCAAGGGTAATTAGGAATGGGCAATAAATATGGGCATTGTTGGTCCTGCTAACAATGTTCATATCCTGTGAAAGAACAAAGGAACCTTTACATTATTTAAAATAAATTCCACAATTTTTCGACATTGATTGCTAAAATTAATAAGTTATCACTACTTCCCCTTTTACAGTCCATTTGCCTCCATCACCCATTCACTTAACCTGCAGTCTCTTTGTGTCCTCCTCACAACTTGCATTTCTATTATACCTTGTATCATCAGTAGATTTAGAGCAATACTTTTACAGTTATAGAGGTACTCAGCACGGACACAGACCCTTCGGTCCAACTCATCCATGCCGACCAGATATCCTAAATTTATCAGTCCTATTTGCTAGCATCTGCCCCATATCAGTCAAAACCGTTCCTATTCATGAACCCATTCAGCTGTCTTTTATTTGTTGTAATTGTACCAGCCTCCTTCATTTCTTCTGGTAGCTCACTCAATACACACACCACCCTCTGCATGAAAAAGGTCCCTTTTAAATCTTTCTTCTCACACCTTAAAGCTATGCCCCCTAGTTTTGCACTCTCCTACCCTGGGAAAAATACCTTGACTATTTACCATATCTAGGCCCCTCAGGATTTTATAAACATCTATAAGGTAACCCCTTCACCCCCGATGCTCCAGGGAAAAAAGCCGCAGCCTATTCAGCCTCTGCCTATCACTCAAACCCTACAACCTCATCAACATCTTTGCAAATCTTTTCTGAACCCTTTCAAGTTTCACTATATTTTCATTAGCAGGGAGACCAGAATTGAATGTAGTATACTAAAAGTGGTTTCACCAATGTCCACACAGCCACAACTCCTATATTCAATGTACTGATCAATGAAGGTAAGCGTGCCAAACATTTTCTTCACCACCCTGAACCATATACCTACAACCCTAGGTCTCCTTGTTCGATAACATTCCCCAGGGCCCTACTATCAACTGTATAAATCTGTCCAATTTCCTCCAATTTAATACCAGATAAACTAATGTTATAGTATTCAATCCCACCCTAAAACCATTACCGAGCTACCAATTGCATGCAGCTCCCAAACAACAGCTTGATATTCAGTCAGTCTGGTGTAAGCTGCTGTCATATTTGAACTTGCTTCTGACCACAGTCACACAGTCACTAAAACTACTTTCTGTAAAACTGTGCAACTTTTTCCCTCAGAGCAACTGCAGCTGAAACCCTCCAGTATTGACTATTCCAGTCCACACTTGATTGGTCTCCCACATTCTACTCTCTCTGTAACTGAGATTGTCCAACTTCTGCTGCTCATATTAAGCACATGAAATCCTGTTCCCCGACCATGACTGCGATCACTGACCTACTTCAGATCTCAGTCCAGCAATAGCTTGATTTTAAATTTCGCATCATTGTTTACAATTTCAATAGCTTCAATACACACACCCCACCCCAATTCATTAACCTCCTCCAGCTCCATGACCTTCCAAGTCACTCCTCTTAATATGACCATTAGAACAACCCTGATCTTATTCATTCTTCCATTAGTGGTCCTTTGATCTGCCTAGATTCCAGGATCTGGAATTCCCTACCTGCATCTCCAAACATCTCTACCACAGTTTTTAACTTTTATGAAATTTCTTAAAACTGTATTTTTCATCAAATTTCTGTTGTCCAACCTATTGGCTCTTCGTGTAGCTCAGTGTCATACCATGTTTCATATTGTTGCCTTGTGCATGGGATGCTTTATTATGATGCTAAGTTGTCGATGTTATCTGCATTCTGTTCTCTATTATCAATTCTCCATTATGCTAATATATTATCCCCAAATACACAAGGCATTTTGTCGTGTATTCAAATTTTATGTGATACCTTATTGAATGTCTTCTGAATATCCCAGTATAACTGCTAGGTTCTGTATACCTACCCTACTAGCTATATTCTTGAAAAATTGTAATTACTTTGGCATAGTGTCTCAGTGGTTAGCACTGCTGCTTCACAGGGACACAAGTTTGATTTCACCCTAAGGCAACTGTCTGTGTGGGTTTACACTTTCTCCCCATGTCTGTGTGGGATTCCTCTGGATGCTCTGGTTTCCTCCCACAGTCCAAAGACATGCTGGTTAGGTAAATTGACCATGTTAAACTATCCAAGGGAGTGCAGGCTAGGTGGATTAGTCATGGGAAATGCAGTGTTGCAGGGATAGAGTGGTCTGGGCAGAATGCTCTTTGGACAGTTGGTGTGGCTTCGATGGGCCAAATGGCCTACTTCCACACTGTAGGGATTCAGATATTCTTTCGTCAAATCATGTTGATTCAGTCTGCTGATACCATAACTTTATCAGGGCGTTGTTAAGAATTAATTAATAATATAATCCAAACTTTCCTTCATGACTGGAGATCCTCGATTTCTTACTTTCACAATTCTTGAATAGGGGTGTTTCATTTGCGAACTTTTAACTTGGTGGAACCATTTTAAACTATAGAAAGAAAATTGGGAAAATCATTACCAGTGCACCTATCAAAGCTGCAGTTCTCAGTTTTAGCACCCCAGGATATAGATCAACAATTCTGGGTATTTGTTGGCTTTTAGTTCCTTAGGTTTCTGTAATACATCTTTCCCCCTGCTATTAATTACATCTTTTGGCTAAGTACCAGTTTTATCAAGGTTCATAAAGATTATTCACTGTGGGATCTAGTAAGATCGCTTACCAGATCTTACCAAAGCCACCTTATAAATCACCTATTCTGCCTAGCACAGCACTTCATTGCTTGTTCCAAATGTGATGAACAGAACACGCTAGAATGATATGGCACATATCTCTCTGGCCTACACTGCAGAGCGCGGCGTGTACACACACACACACACACACCCACACCCATTTGGCACCTCTGGTTGAAGATAGCTGCAAATGCTTCAGTCTCATCCTTTGCACTAATGTGCTGTGCTCCTCCATCTGTGAGACTGGGGATATTTGTGAAGCCTCCTTCTCCAGTGAGTTGTTTAATTGTCCCCCTGGCCTAAAGAATTGAAATCTGATTCTTTAGTTGTGGGGTTGCTTAGCTCTATCAATTAATACTTATGCTATTTGGCATGCAAGCAATCCTGTTTTGTAGCTGCACCACATTGACACTTTATTTTTAGATATGCCTGATGCTGCTCTTGGAATGCCCTCCCCTGGCTTGCTAGAGTAGTGTGGGAGAAAAGCAGGGCCATGAGGTTTCAAATTGTGCTGGAGTCCAATTCTGCTGCTACTGATGGCCCAGAGCACTCCATGGATCCCAGACTTGAGTTGTGAGATCTGTTCAGAGTCTGTCCCATTTAGCACAGTGATAGGCACAGGCAATAAATGCTGGCCAGCCTTAGATGCCGACATCCCACAAAAATGAATAAATTTTAAAAAAGATGAACGGAATCATACCTTACAGACAATATCCTAGACACCACCACATGTTCCATCGGCAGGACAGACCCAGCAGAGGTGGTGGTACAGTGGTATACAATTGAGAGGGAGTTCCCTGGGAGTGTGGTGCCAGAAAAGCACAGCAAATCAGGCAGCATCCAAGGACAGGAGAGTCGACATTTCAGGCATAAGCCCTTCCTCAGGAATGCAGGGGGTGGGGGTGATGGTGGTGGAAAGGGGGCTGAGAGATCAATAGGCGGCTGGGGGTGGAGCAGAAGGTAGCTGCAAAGGCACAAGGTAGATGGAGGTGGGAGATGATAGTGATAGGCCGGAGTGGAGGGTGGAGTGGAGAGGTGGAAACAAAGATGGACAGGTCAGACAGGTCATGAGGGTGGTGCCGAGTTGGGAGGTTAGATCTGGGATACAGTGGGGGGGAGGGGAGGGAATGAGGAAATTGGTGAAATCCACATTGATGCCGAGTAGTTGGTGGGTCATTAGGCAGAAGATGAGGCATTCTTCCTTCAGGCATCAGTTGGTTAGGGTGTGGCGATGGATCTGCCGTGTGGTTGGAGGGTGACAAGGAAAGTGCTGTCTGAGGATCTTTGTTGAATTTCTGTAGTGCATCTTGCATATAGTATTCACTGTTGCTACTTAGCATCGATAGCGGAGGGAGTAGATGCTTATGGATGTAGTCCAATCAAGCAGCTACTTTTGCTGGATGATGTCAAGTTTGAGTGTTGTTGAGGCTGTCATTCAGGCAAGTGGGGAGTATTCTATCACACTCCTGACTTGTGCCTTGTAGATGGTGGACAGGCTTTGGGGAGTCAGGAGATGAGTTACTCACCGCAGTATTCCTCGTCTCTGACCTGCTCTTGTAGCCACTGTTTATGTGGTGAATCCAGTTGAGTTTCTGATCAATGATAACTCCCAGGAAGTTGACCATGGGGGATTCAGTGATGATAAAACCATTGAATGTCAAGAGGCAATGGTTAGATTGTCTCTTGTTGGTGATGTCCTTGGTCTGGCATTTGTGTGGTGTGAATATTATTTGCCACTTGTCAGCCTAAGCCTGGATATTGTCCAGATCTTGTTGCATTTGGACATGGTCAACATCAGTACCAAACGTGTCATGAATGGTGCTGAACATTGTGTAGTCATCGGCGAATATCCCCACTTCAGACCTTATGATGGAGGGAAGGTCATTGATGAATCAGCTCAAGATGCTGGGACCTATGACACTATTCTGAGGAACTCCTGCAGAGATGTGCTGGAGCAGAGATGACTGACCTCCAAGAATCACAACCATTTTCCTATATGTCAGGAATGACTCTAACTACTGGAGAGTTTTCCCCCTGATACCCCATGATTCCAGCTTTGCTGTGGTTCCGTGATGCCACACTCTGTCGATTGCAGCCTTGATGTCAAGGGCTGGCACTCTCACTCGCCTCTGGAATTCAGCCCTTTTGTTCCATGTTTGAATCAAGGCTGTAATGAGATCAGGAGCTGAGTAGTCCAATGGATCCCAAACAGAATGTCACTGGGCAGGTGCTGCTTGACAGCACTGTCGATGACACTTTACTGATGATCAACAATAGACTGATGGGGCAGTAATTGGCCACATTGGATTTGTCCTTTTTTTTTATGTACAGGACATACTTGGGCAATTTTCCACATTGTCAGGTGGATGGCAGTGTTTTAACTGTTCTGGAACAACTTGGCCAGGGAACAGCAATGTTTGGAGCACAAATCATCAGTACTATTGCAGGAATGTTGTCAGGGCCTGTAGCCTTTGCAGTATCCAGTGCCTGAAACCATTCCTTCATATCTCATGGAATGAATTGAATTGGCTGAAGACTGATATTCTAATGCTACGATTCACTGATGTAGGCCAAGATTGATCATTCACTCAGCTCTTCTGGATGAAGTACGCTGCGAAAGCCTCAGACTTATGTTTTTCACTGATGTGCTGGGCCTTCCGTCATTGAGGATGAGGATATTTGTGGTGCCTCCTCCTCCGTGAGCTGTTTAATCGCCCACCACCATTCATGACTGGATGTGACAGGACTGCAGGGCTTAGATCTGATCCATTGGTTGTGGGATCGCCTAGCTCTGTCTAACACTTGCTGCTTATATTGTTTAGCGTGCAAGTAGTCCCATTTGGTTTCTTCACCTCATCTTCAGGTATTTATGGTGCTGCTCCTGGCATGCCCTCCTGCACTCTCCATTGAACCAGAGTTAATTCCGCTGGCTTGATGGTAATAGCTGAGTGGGGGATATGCCGGGCCATGAGGTTACAGATTGTGCTGGAGTACAATTCTGTTGCTGTCGATGGCCCACAGAACCTCATGGATGCGCAGCCTTGAGTTGCTAGATCTGTTCAAAGTCTGGGAGAAAGTGGGAACTGCTGATGCTGGAGATCAGAGTCAAGAGTGTGATGCGGGAAAAGCACAGCAGGTCAGGCTGCAACTGAGGAGGAGGAGACATTTCGGTCATAAACCCTTCCATCAGGAATGAGGTTGTCCCATTTAGCATTGTGAAAGTGCCACACAACGCAAGGGGGGTTATTCTCAATATGAAGGCAAGACTTAATCTCCACAAGGAATTTGTGGTGATCACTCTTACCAATACTGTCACGGATAGGTATATCTGCTGTATGACTATGTCAGGCTATTGCTTGAGGAGTCTACGAGACAGCTAACCTAATGTTGGCACTAGCCCTGACTTATTAGTAAGCAGAACTTTGCAGAGTTAACAGGACTGTTGTCACCTTTTGTTGTTTCCGATGTCTCGATCAATGACAGGTGGTCCATTCAATTTCATTTCTTTTTTGAGACTTCCTCAAAATTGTTACAATTGATAATGGTTTGCTTAGCCATTTCAGAGAGCAGTTAGTTAGGCACTGTTCTGGATTCATATGTAGGCCAGGTCATGTGGGGACAAAAATTCGTTCTCGAAAGCACCTTAATGCTTGACAATCGGCAAGGGTCATCAACAGATTTTGTAAATTTCAGTATTTTAAATCGAATTCGAATCCCACTGTTGCCACATGTGATTGAAACCCAGACACTTCATGGCTCTCTTGATTAATAATAAAGCAATAATATTACTAGGCCAACACCTCCACAAAGACTGCAATGTCACTCTTACCAATACTCTCATGGACAAATGTATATGCGACAGGGTTAAGTATGATGGACTTAGCATGAAGGAAAATTGTTAATGAAACTGCTGATGATGATTAGGCCTAAGACTGAGGGACTCCAACAGTGACAGTTTGGGATTTAAACTATTGGCCCCCTACAGCAACGAACATTTGATTGGTACACATGACAATAAATCAAAGTACAGCGAAAAGCTTTTGTTTACCAGCAGTACAGACGTATCACAGTAAGCAAGGATGTACAGATCAAAGTCTGTGTGGGAGCAAAGGTATACAATGCAATAGGAAGTATGGGTTTTAGTGGTCAGATAGCAGGGCACAAAGTAGATGTAACAATTTCTGAGGGTGTCTCTAATGCTAGGCACCCAATAAATTATACATCCCCCTTCCTGTCATTTTACAAAACTGGAATATAACAAAAACAATTGCACACATTAGAGATTTGAAACAAAAACAAATTGCTGGAGAAACTCAGCATGTCTAGCAGCATCTGTGGAGAGGAACAGAATTAATATTTCCAGGCTAGAAAATGGGTCTTCTCACTGTAGCCCAGCTGCCACTGCCCAAAGTATTAAGACAGTGAGTGGACATTGAGGGTTTTAAGTGCCAACATTTAGCCACTTAATGGCTTTGATAGGCCTAGGGATATATGCCTGAGAGAGTGCCTTATCATCTGTCCAATTAGATTCAGGGCTGGATGGAACACAGTTAGCTAACTGGCTGGCATATTCTACCTGACACCCTCATGAAAAATATGCATAGTGGTGATCCAATCCATGCAGCCCAATAATTCAATCCATAAAAATTCTCAGGAAGCATATGCTCACTTCCATTAAGATGCAAATTAACTTACATAAGCCTGCTAACATCTCTGTTCAAATGTTGATGCTATATTTTTGCTAATATATCTTACTACATGAACAATGTTAAAAATCACACAACACCAGGTTATAGTCCAACAGGTTTAATTGGAAGCACACTAACTTTTGGAGCGACGCTCCTTCATCAGGTGATTCAATAACCTGGTGTTGGACGATTTTTAACTTTGTACACCCCAATCCAACACCGGCATCTCCGAATCATGACTACATGAACAATAATATTGACTCGGTCTTATCTACCTACAACTTTCATTCTGATCATATGCAGTAACTTTCAGATATTTCTTTGCTCCCTTTTATTAAACTTTATGCAACATCTCCCTGATGTGGCCTAAATCATTGCCACAGAGTTCAATAATGTGTCAATAACATAGTTTTGTTCTTTTGCATACTTCAGACTGGTCTTTCTCACCAAAAATGTTCATACCAAGTTTGTCATCAATAAACATTTTTTTTTCCTTTCGGTATTTGGCCAGAGAAAAATGGTATTGTGCTGTCTACTGGTGAGCTACTGATTTTTTTTGTTCACAATATTTGTAATGATTAAATAAAGAATCAGCCTGGAAGGTGAGTGAAGATTTTGTTTTCTGTTAATGCTAATGAAATTGCATTTTGAAAGATCATATAAAACTCCAGTTACAAGTGGAGTTCCGCAGGGATCAGTTCTGGGTCCTCTGCTGTTTGTAATTTTTATTAATGACTTGGAAGAGGGAGTCGAAAAGTGGGTCAGGAAATTTGCAGACGATACGAAGATTGGTGGAGTTGTGGATAGTGAGGAGGGCTGTTGTCGGCTGCAAAGGGACTTAGATATGATGCAGAGCTGGACTGTCAAGTGTGAGGTTGTCCATTTTGGAAGGACAAATAAGAATGCGGAATACAGGGTTAACGGTAGAGTTCTTATTAAGGTGGAGGAGCAGAGGGATCTTGGGGTCTATGTTCATAGCTCTTTGAAAGTTGCCACTCAGGTGGATAGAGCTTGTATGAAGGCCTATGGTGTATTAGCGTTCATTAGCAGAGGGATTGAATTCAAGAGTCGTGAGGTGATGTTGCAGCTGTACAGGACCTTGGTAAGGCCACATTTGGAGTACAGTGCAGTTCTGGTCGCCTCACTTGAGGAAAGATGTGGAAGCTTTGGAGAGAGTGCAGAGGAGATTTACCAGGATGTTGCCTGGAATGGAGAATAGATCATACGAGGATAGGTTGAGAGTGCTAGGCCTTTTCTCATTGGAACGGCGAAGGATGAGGGGTGACTTGAGATTTATAAGATGATCAGGGGAATAGATAGAGTAGACAGTCAGAGACTTTTTCCCCAGGTACAACAGAGTGTTACAAGGGGACATAAATTTAAGGTGAAGGGTGGAAGGTATAGGGGAGATGTCAGGGGTAGGTTCTTTACCCAGAGAGTGGTGGGGGCATGGAATGCGCTGCCTGTGGGAGTGGCAGAGTCAGAATCATTGGTGACCTTTAAGCGGCAATTGGATAGATACATGGATGGGTGCTTAAGCGAGGACAAAACATCGTGGGCCTGTTCTGTGCTATATTGTTCTATGTTCTACACGATTCCAGCATTATACTAAGAGTTCATTCATTCTTGTAAAGTAAAACATTTTTACGGCCGTTTCTGTGTGAAGCAGTTGTTGGATTTGGAAGTGTATAATTAAACTAATGTTAAAGAGTCAGCCAACCTTCAAGCTATTCAATTCTTAGCATAGTTATAATCACCTACGCTCTTAAACTTAGTGTAATGAAGAGAGTACCTATAAACTCAATCACTATCATTAAATTAAGCAGCTTTCACTTGCTCAACCCATTCCTGTTACACAGGTAAAATTTCAAATATACAGCGAAGAAAAGATCTTATGAAAATAAATTGCATCCTTTAGACCAATGTGACTAAATAAAAAATAAATCCTCTGCTAATGAACGCTAATACACCATAGGCCTTCATACAAGCTCTATCCACCTGAGTGGCAACTACAAATAAATGGTAGTTTGTTATGAAAAAAGGCTGTCTAAATCAATAGAAAATTACTAAATGATACCTGCTGTGTGTCCTGTTTATTCTTGTGGATATAAAATAAAAGTTTAAATATAAAATATTTACGTTGTTATACTTCTAACTAAGGCATGCTTATCATTTATGATGTTTATACCATGTAGTCATCTCATGACTTCAGAGAAAGCAAATGTTTTCTGATTTAAATCTGTATAAGGATGAATTCTTGATATTCTTAAATGATAGGGCTGAGCAGTCCCGTTAATTAACTGTTGCATCAAGGAAATATTTCATGGAAGATTGAGGATTTATCAGTAACTAATGCGCCTCGTTCCTTCATCTCTTCCACAAGCAATGGCAAATCAAAGGCCAAGCTGTTACACATAAAACAAGGAGAGATGAGGGATTTGGGAGAGAATCTTAAGTCAAGTTATGTGCTCTCTTTTCTTATATTATTCATGGTCACTGGTTCTGGACAGGGATGGATATTGCCCTGTACGCAACAGATAATGTGAGCATTTCGGTATTGTGCAATGGTGTAAAAAGAGTGGTATTGATTCAACCAGCGTTTTGATTTGAATTTGCATTGAAGTCAAAGTCAAGACATATAGAACAGATGGCCAACTTGTTGTTCCCCATGTTAAACTATTACACTGTTTAAACTAGCCCCCAATGTGTAGTATATGGAAGCCTAACTGCTGAAAGGAGGTTTATTTTAAAAATAAGTGACAGCCTCACAAAAGAATCTATTTGTGTTACCGATTTCTAATGCATAAAATAATGTTTCAGAGTTCTTGACTTTAAATGTAACAAGGTTTATGGGCAAAATTAATTAACTGGACTGCTCAGCCCTATCATTTAAGAATATTACAGTATATCAGTAAAATGCATAAATTAATCAAACTGTTGCCATGCAGAAATGCTTCTATTATTTCAGCAGGAACTAAGATGATAAAATTTCACCTATGTGTCTGAACTCCAAGTGAACATAAATTTAGCCTTTACATGCAGTACTTTGAAATGCCTTCTGTAAATATACACAGTTTATTTCAATGGTTGTCAGAGTTGACAGTAATGTAAGTTATCAGAATGTCAGTTGTTATTCTGAGACATTTGAAACCTATTCTAAGACTGACGCTAAACTCTTTGTTATCAGCCGTAAGTCTACAGAGATATTTTAAGGTTACCAGTAATGAACATTTCACAGTAACTTGTCATTAAGCTTTATTATTAATCAAATGACCAGGTAATTAATAATTATCATTTTGCTAAAGTTGATTAATTTTCTTCATAAATTTAGCACTCAAGTCAGTAAAACACATTTAGCTTTTGAGCATTTGCTCACCTCTGCACTGAGCTTGAACACTGGCTGTAGAATCGAAAGGTTACTGGAAACATATGAAACATCATTAAAATGGTTGCAAAATGCTAATCACAGCAAAAGGTCATTTACCAGATTGGTGCTATTCCAGTGTACTGGCACACATACTGAGCTGTGCCCAGCACAGAGTTGGAACAGTCAACCACCGTATTTTAATATCAAAATACAGGGTAGGGTACTCTGAAGGACTGGATCAAAAGTCTTGATCAATCTGTTCAGTTCACGGGTGTGTTCTTTGGTCGGATTGGCCGGTAGTTGCCTGTAGTGTTCCTGGTTGTTCAGTTGTCAGTGCACCTCCTTGCAGTAGTCCATTCTCTTCTAATTGATGGCTCCTCCTTTGTCTGCTGGATTGACAACAATGTTGCGATTGGTTTTGAGAGCATAGATGATGTTGCAATGTGATTGGGTGATGTTTTGCTCTACTTTGTTGGTGCAGTGGATGAATCTGGCAGTTACACATTTCCTGATGGTTTCAGCATATATGTCAAGCCCAGAGGAGAGGCCCTCCGGAGGGGTCTAAGTCAATTCCTTCATTTGTCACTCCACTACAGATCTCTGATGACTGTTCCGGTTCGTCAGTTGTCTCATTGGGATCGCTGCATACATCTTGCAATAGGGGACTTCTACTGCCTTCCAAATATACACAAAGCCAACACAGCGGGTCATCCCATCATGTCAGGCAACGGAACCCTGTGTGAGAACCTCTCTGGCTATGTAGAGGGCATCTTGAAATCCATTTTACAGGAGACCCGCAGCTTCTGTCGTGACACTACAGATTTCTTAGAAACTCAGCACCCACGGATTCATTGAACTGGGAACATTCCTCATCACAATGGACGTTTCAGCACTTTGCACCAGCATCCCCCACAATGACAACACTACTGCAATAGCCTCAGTACTCAATACCAACAATTGCCAATCTCCAAGCACCATCCTACAACTCACCTGCTTCATCCTTGACCACAACATTTTCACCTTTGACAACCAGCTCTTCATACAGATACATGGAACAGCCATGGGGACCACATTTGCACCCAAATATACCAACATTTTCCTGCACAAGTTTGAACAAGACTTCTTTGCTGCACAGGATCTCCAACCAGTACTATACACCAGATATATTGACGATGCTGCACTTCTCTAGCTACCATCCCAAACATATTAAAATGGCCATCCCCAACAAACAAGCCCTACACATACACAGGATCTGTTCAGATGAGGATGATAGCTACAGACACCTGAAGGTGCTGATAAACACCCTTATAAGAACAGGGTACGATGCTCAACTCATTGATTATCAGTTCCAATGTGGCACAGCGAGAAATCGTAATGACCTCTTCTGAAGATAAGCACAGGATGCAACCGATAGAGTACCCTTCGTTGTCCAGTAAACTGTGCCATGTTCTTCACAGCCTGCAACACATTATCAATGAGGATGAACACCTTGCCAAGACCTTCCCTAGGCCTCTACTTCTCGCCTATAAACCACTAAACCTTAAACAGACCATTGTTTGCAGCAAACTGCCCAGCCTGCCGGACAATAGCATTGACTACAACACTGTACAACCCTGTCACGGCAACTACAAGCCATGTCAGAGTGTCGACAAGGATACCACCATTACACATGGGGACACTACCCACCATGTACATGGCTGCTATTCATGTGACTCAGCCAACGTTGTCTATCTCATGTGCTGCAGGAAAGGGTGTCTCAAGGCATGGTATATTCACGAGACCAAGTAGATGCTACGACAATGGATGAAAGGACACCGAGCAACAATCGCCAGACAGGGATGTTCCCTCCCAGTCAGGGAACACTTCAGCAGTCAAGGCCATTCAGCCTTGGATCTTCGGGTGACCATCCTCCAAGGCAGACTTTGGGAAACACAACAAAGCAGAGTGGCCAAGCAGTGGCTGATAGCTAAGTTCGATACCCATGAGGATGACCTCAACCGGGACCTTGGGTTCATGCCACACTACAGGTGAGCCCACTACACTGTATATACACACACACACTCACACAGTCTTACATACTCATATTCATGCAGAACCTCTCTTAAAAATGCTCTCTCTCAGACAGACACACATACACACCCCACACTGATACCCATGCACACACCCTTTCACAGGCTTATACTCCATCACATTCACAAACACATTCTACCAAGCATGCACACTCTCTCATGCACACTTACTCACATGGACATACTCTCTCTCAAATGCACACACACACACACGTCTATGGTTTGAATTTGTATTGCAAAATTGTATTTGCAAATATGTTCTATTTTGCTCAAAAAACACAATCTGCTGACAATCTAAAATAATATTTCATAAATTTCTACTTTGGAATTAAAACCAGTCTGACTCAAGATTAGAATATAGACAAACTTTAACCTCACACCTTTAATACATTGCCTGAGCTGAGATGTCACTTTTTAAATAAAACCTTAAGTTATCTCAAGAATGTGATTTAAAAGATGTTCTGGGATTTACATATTAATGAACCAAAACCTGCAAACCATTCTAAAAGATGAACTACTGAACAGCAATCTAGGATTGTGCAATATATTGTTTCAGTTGCATGACACTGATCTTTCGCTATAAATTTTGTATCTTATGATCTTGCCCCACAGCTACCTGATGAAGGGGCAGTGCTCCGAAAGCTAGTACATTCAAATAAACCTGTTGGACTATAATCTGGTGTTGTCTCCAACACCAGCACCTCCACATTTGTCACTGTAGTCTAAATGGAAAAGTCTTCAGTTGCATGTTAGAACATAGAACAATACAGCACAGAACAGGCCCTTTGGTCCTCGATGTTGCGCCGATCTGTGAACTATTCTCAGCTTGTTCCCCTACACTATCCCAACATCATCCATATGCTGCTCTAAGGATTGTTTAAATCTCCATAATGTGGCTGAGTTGACTACCTTAGCAGGTAGGGTATTCTACGCCCTTACCACTCTGTGTAAAGAACTTGCCTCTGACATCTGTCTTAAATCTATCACCCCTCAATTTGTAGTTATACCCTCTCATACAAGCTGACATCATCATCCGAGGAAAAAGTCTTTCTCTGTCGACCCTATCTAATTCTCTGATTATCTTGTATGTCTCTAACAAAACCCCCCTTAGCCTTCTTCTTTCCAATAAGAAAAGACCCCACCTCTGAGCCAGAAGGTCCAAGTTCAATCCCAACTCAAAACAAGCAAAACTAATGTCATTTACAAAATACTGTGCAAGGACTGTAACAAATACTGCATTGGAAAAACAGGCAGAAAACTAGCCACCAGGATATGTGAACATCAACCAGCCGCAAAATGACATGACCCTCTCTCACTAGTATCTTTACATACAGATAAGGAAGGACACCACTTAGACTGGGACAACACATCCATCCAAGACAAGCCAAACAGAGACACGCATGAGAATTCCTAGAAGCATGGCATTCCAATCGGAACTCTACCAACAAACACATTGACTTTGGAGCTGATTTACCACCCTGAGTAAAAGAACAGGAAATGGCATCACCATAGGCAATGATGTCACCACAGGAAATGACATCACCAACCCAATGAACCTCAAACATATAAATAGAAAGCAAGAAATACTAGCAGTGCTTCATCTGGAGACTCACTGAAGATGTTACCTAGTATGGTGATGAAACGTCTGAAAATTAATCTTCCAGCTCAGCGAGCAAACCTACATCCAAATTTACATGATGGCCAAAGAACAGGTGTTCAGAATACAGCTGAACAGGTTCAGTATCAACTTGGAAATCCTTGTAATATTTGCCAATGGCAGGGGTTAAGAGAAGGCTAGATTTCAAACCAGCCATTTAATGGAAAGAACTTGGAGCCTCTGATATCACCATCTAAAACTAGAGTCTGAAACACAAATCATAGGGCTGTACAGCACAGGAACAGCCCCTTCAGTCCAACTCGGCAATGAGGACCAGATATCCCAACCCAATCCAGTTTCACCTGCCAGCACTTGGCCCAAATCCCTCCAAACCCTTCCTATTCATATATCCATCCATATACCTCTTATAATTGTGATTATACCAGCCTCCACCAATTCCTCTGGCAGCTCATTCCATACGCGCACCATCGTCTGTTTGAAAATGTTGTCCCTTAGGTCCCTTTTAAATCTTTCCCCTCTCACCTTAAAACTATGCCCTCTTGTTTTGGAATCCCCCACTCTAGGGAAAAAACCTTGTCTATTTACCCTATCCATGCTGCTCTTGATTTTATAAACCTCTAAGGTCACCCCTCAGCCTCTGATGCTCCAGGGAAAACAGCCCCAGCCTATTCAACCTCTCCCTATAGCTCAAACCCTCCAACCCTGGCAACAGCCTTGGAAATTTTTTGTGACCCTTTCAAATTTCACAACATCCTTCCCATTGGGGGGATGTAGAAGTGTTTGTTTTTACAGCAACTCAGACTCTTGGCTGGACAGTCAGTGTGAATCTGAATGGTGCCAACAGCAGGGGGTTAATTCCCTGTTCCAGCTGGGGTGGACTCAGTACTTACCTCTATCCCCAACCTGTGGTGGAACATATAGGTCAGGTCTGCCTATGGGAAGAAAACACTAATGAGTTTGTTAATGATGGGATACATAGAACAGTGATGGGGTGGAGTGCTGGAATTTGGAATAGGAAATTCAAAAGTCTGGGTTTCTTGCACATTACCTCTGTTATGTGTGTCTCTCAGTCCTAACAGAACGCAACTCCACAGCAGCTAATAGGAACAGCTCAGTCCAATCTAAGAACCTATGGAGGTCCCAGGAATCCCTAATTTGTGGAAGGAGATGGAGGGAGTTGGGATCTGATCCCTGCTGAAGGACAGATTCACAACCAAAGCTGCCTTGTTTCAGGTTTTGTAAAGGGGGTCCTGCAGATGGCAGAACTCTTGTTCGAATTAGCTCATGAACAGTCTCTAATGCTTCTTTGCTTTTTTCTCAAAGCTATCTTCACCTCCATTCAGCTGCTGGATTTCCTAAAGCCTAAGAAACCCAAAAAGCCACTGTAAAACTTGCAAAGCTGGTGAAACAGAGTTTCAATAACATTAAAATATTTAAATTTCCAACTTGCCTCCTATTGGTGCGATTAGTTGCCCAGTCCCTGCCATCCCCACCATTCTCCCTCTGTTAATGTGTGTATTGGAGAAAATTTGGGATCAGGGTTCAGATTATAAAATTTAACATCTGGCTCAAACACAAACCATTGAGCTAAAATTCAGCCTAGTGTAACTTTCAGGTTGCCCAAGGTTCCCAGCATTTGTACAATTTCTCATTCCCCATTGCATTGAAACCTTGAATTAAAGGAATGAATAACTTTTAATAACTTATTTGAGTAGTAATGGAACATTAATTTGATTCCAACACCACTGATTGCCATCTGTTCAACTACTTGTTAACTTTAGCCAAATTATACCATGAGTAGAAGGAGCTACTGGTGGTCATAGCCATGATCTGATTGGAGGTATCCAACCAGAGCCACTTGCAATGAATGTGTGCCTGCCAGTTATCAAACACTTACTCTGTTCTTACAGTGGTCTTGGTTAGAAGTGAAGGATGTAGAATTCTTTTGAGACACAATCACCTCTTTGGGGCCTTCTTATAACCATATCACTAAATCTGCACCTGAAAGTCCTATGGACTGAGTGAGAGCAGTCTGCAAAAAGACTCCATAGAACAGATCCTTCAATCCAACTCATCCATGCTGACCAGATATCGCATATTAATCTAGTCTCATTTGCTAGATGCTTTTTTAGTAGTGTTATCGTACCCGCCTCCAACACTTCCCCCCGACAGCTCATTTCATACACGCACCACCCTCTGAAAACATTGCCCTTTAGATCCCTTTTAAATCTTTCCCCTCTCACCTTAAACCTTTGTCCTCGAGTTTTGCACACTCCCACCCCCACAGAAATGACCTTGGCTATTGACTTTATCCATCCCCTCATGCTTTTATAAACCTGTACAAGGTCACCCCTCAGCCTCTGTCGACCCTATCTAATTCTCTGATTATCTTGTATGTCTCTAACAAAACCCCCCTTAGCCTTCTTCTTTCCAATAAGAAAAGACCCCACCTCTGAGCCAGAGGAAAATAGCCCAAGCCTATTCAGTCTCTCCCTACAGCTCAAACCCTCCAACCCTGCCAACATCCCCTTGTAAATCTTTTCTGAACCTTTTCAAGTTTCACAACATCCTTCCTATAGCAGGGAGACCAGGATTGAATGCAGTACTTTAAAAGTGGCTGAACCAATGTCCTGTACAGCCACAACAATCTCCCAACTCTTATACTCAAAGCACTGACCAATAAAGGCAAGTATACCAAACGCTGCCTTCTTCACTAGCATTTCCTGGGATTTCACTTCCAACAAACTATGAACATGCACTGAGGAGAAAGTGAGGTCTGCAGATGCTGGAGATCAGAGATGGAAATGTGTTGCTGGAAAAGCGCAGCAGGTCAGGCAGCATCTAGGGAACAGAAGAATCGACGTTTCGGGCATTAGCCCTTCTTCAGGAAGAAGAAGGGCTAATGCCCGAAACGTCGATTCTCCTGTTCCCTAGATGCTGCCTGACCTGCTGCGCTTTTCCAGCAACACATTTCCATCTATGAACATGCACTCCATGGTCTTTGTTCAGCAACACTCCCCAGGACCTTACTATTAAATGTATAAATCCTCCCTGATTTGCCTTTTCAAAATACAGCACCTCACATTTATCTAAATTAAACTCCATCTGCCATTTCTCGGCCCATTGATCAATCTGATAAAGGTGCTGTTATACTCTGAGGTTACCTTCTTTCCTGTCCACCACACCTCTAATTTTGGTGTCATCTGCAAACTTACTAACCATACCTCCTATATTCACATCCAAGTCATTTATATCAATGACGAAAATAAATAGACCCAGCTCCGATCCTTGTGACATTCCACTGGTCACAGGCCTTCAGCCTGTAAAGCATCCCTCCCCCATCACCCTCTGTCTCCTACTTTTGAGCCAGTTCTTTATCCACGTGGCTAGTTCTCCCTGTATTCCATGTGAACTAATCTTGGCAGCCAATCTACCCTGAGGAACATTGTCAAAGGCCTTATTGAAGTCCATATAGATCACGTCCACCACTCTGCCTTCATCAATACTCTTCAAAGCTATTTCAAAAAACTCAATCGAGTTTGAGAGACATGATTTCCCACACACAAAGCCATATTGACTGTCCCTAATCATTGCCTTTCCAAATACATGTAAATCCTGTCCTTCATTATCCCCTTCAACAATGTGCCCACCACTGATGTCAGGCTCACTGGTCTATAGTTCCCTGGCTTTTTCTTACCACTTACCTTAAATATTGGCACCACATTAGCCAACCTCTAATCTCACCTGTGACTGTCGATTATAGAAATATCTCAGCAAGGGACACAGCAATCATTTCCCAGCTTCCCACAGTGTTCTAGGGTGCATCTGATTAGCTCTAGGGGATTTATCCACCTTTATTCATTTTAAGACATCCAGCATCTCCTCCTCTGTGATATGGATATTTTTCAAAGTGTTGCTATTTATTTCTTCAAGTTCTTTATCTTCCATATCCTTCTCCACAGTAAACACTGATGCAAAATACTTGTTTAGTATCTCCCCTATCTCCTACAGTTCCACACATAGATGACCTTGCTGATTTTTAAGGGGGTCTATTCTCTCCCTAGTCAGTCTTTTGTTCTTAATGTATTTGTAGAATCCTTTTGGATTCTCCTTAACCCTATTTGCTAAAACTATGTCCCCTTTTTCCTCTCCTGATCTCCCTCTTAAGTATGCTCTTAATACTCTTCTCAGGATTCACTCAATCCCTGTTGTCTATACCTGACATGTGCTTCAATTTGGATAAAACTACTGGTAATGCTTTCTAACCAAATAAAATCCTAAGACTGATTCAAGCAAAGAGGTACCCAAAGTCAGAGTTTATGAAACAACTCCATTCTACTATTAATCATTTCTTGCTTTGTGGCTTTCATGCTAATAACTGTAAAAATTGTAGTTCACAGTATTGTAGATATTTTTAATCAGTCTGTTCAGACATATTATAAAACACAATTAGAGTGGTGCTGGAAAAGCACAGCAGGTCAGGCAGCATCCAACGAGCTGGAAAATCGATGTTTTGGGCAAAAACTCTTCATCAGGAGCCCTTCCTGATGAAGGGCCTTTGCCCGAAACATCAATTTTCCTGCTCCTCAAATGCTGCCTGACCTCCTGTGCTTTTCCAGTACCGCTCTAATCTCCAGCATCTGCAGTACTCACTTTTGCATATGTTATAAAACATCTCTGGAGCAAGTAGGACTTGAACACAGACCTTCTACTACTACCATGAAATAACTCCACAGAAGTTGGTATCCTGTCATTAAGTCACCCTTTATTTACACATGAACAGTCCTTGAGTTTAGTACTGTCTCATTCAGAATCAGGTACCAGAGTGCCAGTATGTCTGACACTCAATCTTTTTATATGTCAGCCAGGGCTCCCTGATTAGACAAGATCTTGCTGGCTCACCTTAGTATAATCACTAAATACCGCAGTGTTATTAGAGCTCCACAACGTTGCTCTATAGATTCCAGATCAGATAGGCCGTGTGCCTTTAAGACAGGTAGATGGGATTACAACATGTGGCATTCCAGACTAAAAGTATCCAACAGCAACCAATTGTGCCACTGCCAATCATCATAGTAACAGTAATCGTTGTAACAGTCTACTTGGAGTTACACAGTATCTTTGTTCTATACAGTTAGTAAGTACAGAAGCCAGATGATGTGTAAATCTGAGAAATTACAGCAATGTGAATAGTTAATACTTATAATAAACTTTAAGAACCTGCCTTTGTGGTATATGTTTCAAGGATTAACATATTGGGAACACTCAGACCTTATCATGCCGGTAGTGGTGTTTTACCCAAAGAATCACATCATACTGTGTTTTCTACTCAGCAGCACTGGACTGATGCTGAAGATGCACTGATATTTATTCACAGCCAATAGTTCAAGTACGACAAACACAAAAGATGAAAGTAAGTCTTTTGCTCCTTACCTCATGCCTAAAGCTAGAATAGTGAATTGTTCCTTTATCTATGTACTGGCAATTCAGCATGATCATGCAATCTGGTAAAATCTTTCTCATTCTCCTACAAATAACAGGCCTATGCCCACATACCTCTTACATAAAAGTCAACATTTTACAACGTGGATTACATTGGGCAGAATTTTCCTTTTTTTAATGTCAACTCATTAAGACCTGACAGGAAAACATCAGCAAATTTCTCAGTAAATCCCAGGCCTCAACACATACATCCTGGTTCTACCAAAGCTGCCAAACCCCTTCAAGATCCTTAGGTCTATCAGTCCAGGTCTACTTCTCAGGGTTCCAGTATTTTTTATTGCCTACTGCTAATAACAGTAAAAATTCTAGTTCATAGAATTGCAGATATTTTAAATTAATCTGTACAGACATGTTATGAAATACCTCTGGAGCAGATGTGACTTCAACACAGTCAAGGGGAGGGGAGAGTTATGGAGGTCAGAGGTAAGAGCAGGGGCAGCTTTCAGAAGTAACTACCATATTTCCATCAACACCTCTAATTGCACACCCCACATCCCCTCTCCAGACTGGGGCAATTGGAAGCATCCCTCAACCCCGTAGGTAAGTTGCCCCACTATTTCTTACACGACAGGGAGCTAGGTGATTTGGAGAGGCCATTTGTTAAGGCCCTTAGGCCATCATATATTGACCAGTTGAGGAACTTAATTAGTGGTAAGTCAAAAAAGCTGCCTCTCATCTGAACATAATTAGTGAGTGGCAAGAAGGGACGGTTTCTCAGTGAAACTTTTTCCCAACATTTCCCCTTTTCACCCCCTGTCTTGACACCCCCAGGAAGGGGAATATCATGACCATTGCCACCACAAATACAGTGGAGTCTTGTCTGCCAATGGTGCCAATCCTCACCAAATTCCCACTGCAACCCCACCATTACTTTTGGCAAGAAATGGTCTGCAGGTTCTTAAAAACAAACAATCTTCCACCCCAGTACATCAGAGAGGTATTCTAAACTGGGATAAGATGTTTTTTCTTTTACAGACAAAGATCATTTCATACTGATGGCTCATGTACAGCACCATTGTTCAAGCATTGCAGAATGAGAATTCTGGGATAGCTTTTTCATCACAATATCAGGCCAGAACAAAGGTTGAAACAGATGCTGTCTGACATGTTTTGGTAATTCCAGTATTTTCTGTTTTTATATGTAAATCATGGCATTGTCTAGCTATTCAAATGTAATTAATAAATCCCAAGGCATAATTTGAAAAAGAGCATCAAGCTGTCTCGTAACTTTTCAATAGCAAAACAAAAAACAAATTAACTGCTCTTTAGTCTCTTTTACTGTTTGTTGAATTTTCTCAAGTGGCTACTACATCTACAATACAATTACTTTTTTTCAAATATAAGTCATTGGCTAGAAAGTATTTTTGAGGTGTATTCCCGATGAAGGACTTTTGCCGAGAAGTGGATTCTCCTGCTCCATGGATGCTGCCTGATCTGCTGCACTTTTCCAGCACCACACTGTCGACTCAGTGATGAGCTGATTTATGTCTTTAAAACAAAAGAGGTAAATGGACACAAGACTTTCCTGTTTGTGTTGGAATCTGAAACATAGGACCATTATTGTGATATATCCAGCAATAAAAGATTTAGGAGAAATCTTGTCACCCAAAGACTGGGAGGAGTGTGGAGTCCACTACCACATGGAGTAGTTGAAGTGAATATATCTAAGGCAAGCTAGGTCAGCACAAGTGAAATGGAAGAGAAAATTATGCCAACAGATCCAAACAAGGTAAACATTGGAGGATCAAGTGGAACATTAAAAACCAGCATTGTATAATTGAACCACGGTCTACTTTTTGTGCAGGAGATGGTCAGTTAGCTCAGTGGCTGGATAGCTGATTTGCTCTGTAAAGTGTCACTACCAGCACAGGTTCACATCCAGCATAGGCTGATGTTACCATGAAGGTCCCACCTTCTGAATGGGGACCCTCAGGTTAAACAATTACCAGTCGCCTCTCCCTCAAGAGCAGCCCTACAGTCAGTAGGACTATGGCGACTTCACATTTTGTGATGTGAACATAACTTAGATGGAGTAATTTAGTCATCTTTATTAAGATATCTTCAAGAAATTTGGGATAATCAGGTGCAAGGCCAGCAAAGACTTCCCCAATATAGAGATCAGGTAATCACATTTTCCAGCCAAATGTTAGATAGTAAGGTGAGATTTTCACTAATGAAGTAGAAAGAGGCAGTTTGCATGGATATCATTCATTATAAGTGTCATTATGGTCTAATCTCAACTCATTAATATGTAGCTTCCCTTTCTCCCATCTATCACATTGAAACTATGGGCTGACAATTCCTGACATGACTTGAGTTCTTTCTTCCACTTTCAAATCTCTATCTGAGACACCTGACACCAATATCTCTGGTCATACTCCATGGGCAGTGCCTGCACAAACTCAGCATCCAACACATATCAGCCTCACTGCATCATTCTAGCACATTCTCAGTCCACTTGCAGTATGTTTCTGCACTTCAATGCTGCACTTTGCAGTATAGCAGCAAATCCCATTGCAATGCTGCAGCTTGTACAAACTGCATGAAGGGATGGGCATCCAGCTCATGGTGCAGACCAGGCTGCATAGCAGGGCTGTTTGACCTTCGTCTTAACACTCAGTTATTTTGACCCAACTCCAATGCCCATAGCCCTGCCTTACCTTTTTAGCCCTTAAAAGCTCACAGTACTCTGTCCTGCGTTAATAGCATGCACATAAAGCTGGGGATCGTTTCTTAGTTAGAGAGTCATTGTGTCACACAGCATAGAAATGGACCCTTTGATCTATCTTGTTCATGCTGATTGGGTTTCCTAAACTAAACCAGTCCCATTTTGGCCCATATCCCTTTAAACCTTTCCTATTCAGATACCTATCCAAATGCCTTTTAAATGGTGTAACTGTGACAGCATCTACACTTCCTTTGGCAGCTCGTTCCATATGCACCACCCTCTGTGAAAAGGTTGGGCCTCAGGTCCATTTTAAATCTTTCCACTCTCACCTTAAACCTATGCTTTCTATTTTTGATCACCCTGACCCAAGAGAAAAAACCCTGGCTATTCACCTTATCTATGCTTTAGGTCACCTGTCTACCTCCTATGCTGCAGGGAAAAAGTCCCAGCCTATCCAGCCTCCAGTCCTGGGCAACACCTTTGTAAATCATTTCTGTACTCTTTCCAATTTAATAATGTCCTTCCTATAACAGGGCTACCAGAACTGTACATGGTCGCCAATGTCCTGTACAGACACAACATAACATCCCAAAGCCTATACTCAATGTCTGACCAATGAAGGCAAGCATGCCAAATGCATTCTTCACCACCCTGTCTGTTATGCCACTTTCAAGGAACTATGTATCTGAACCCCTCGGTCTCTCCATTTGACAACACTCTCAGATGGACATGTTGCTTTATGGCCCACGTCCTCTTCATATCTGTAATATGTGCCAGCATTCATGCCATAAACATGGCCAAATTCCCAAGTCAACAGAGGTTAGTCCTCAGTCTCATCAAGGAAGGGTTGCCATCTGACAAAAGTCCTGATACAATCAGTCAGTCAAGGGCAACATTCTCGATCAGTCCAGGGTTTGTAGGGCAGTCATGGTAAAGAGTTCTGTCTCACCAGCGTGAAGGGCAACTCCAGACTGTGAACACTTGACTGGGTGCCAAGGTTCAAATTGGATGCAGGTGCCAGGGATCCTCAGTGACAAGTGCATCTCCCTATAGCAACTGGGAGAATTGGGCTAGCATAAGATAAGTAGGGTGCCATAGTGATATGTTGCCAAGTTAATGAGGCAAATTTAGGATGATTATCCAAGAACACTTACTAGAACACAAAAAACCTCCATGAAACTCGACAAAAATAGTACTCAGTGATTTTTGATAAGATCTACCATTATGACATGACTATTTTTCAAAAACATCAAAACAAACTCACATTTTGTGCTTCATGGTACTTAATTGTTATTAACATCATGAATGTGAGTTTTCTTCATCTTTTCGGCAGCTTTGGCAACCATACTGAGATTAATTTGCATCAAGAATATTCAAATCCAATGTTAAATGCCAGCGAGCACACTAACTTGATGGTTGGCACCGTATTGATTTGATTCTACTGAATTCTGATGAATAGCACTATAGACAAAGGCAAAATATGTTTTGGTATTGAGCCTTTAATCTACTATAAATGGATGAGTTGTATGTATATGCATAGCATGTTTTTTGTGGAGCCTGAGTGGAGCTTTCGGAGGTGGAATCTGATACAACAAAATGATCGTTGTGACCTTCAGATTTAATTAAGCTCATGAAAATTCAGCTACCATAATCCTCTGAATAAAGGGACAGAAAAAACAGTTTTGGTGCAGGAGGATAAGGCTTTAAATGGGGCTTCGCAAGGTGAAGTGTGAGACACCAAACCGATCACCATGACTTCCTACATTGATTAGAGCAATGAAAGGTTAGCTAACATAATGCCCCTATTTAAAAGAATTGCCTTTACAGCAATATTTTTCACACTGCATTATCAAGCGCTATACTACACTTACAACAGTGCCAAGTGCAGGAATGGTTTAAGGGGGCCAGAAATTGCAACATTTCCAAATTAATGAAGGGAGAAAACTGGGAAAGGAGTGTATCACTTACTTCTCCCAATTTTGATCAACATTTGAAGAACATGGAGCAGCATTCTTGAGGTCTTCTACCAGAAGAGCCAAGGAAGAAGTTTAAGGTGGTGGTGGAATGTCTGCAACAACATCATTGCTGCTGCTTCTGCTGAAACCTCTGATCTTCCTGTTACAGGTGTAGAAAACATTTTAGAACTGACCTGTACTTCACTGTGGCCTAGCTAAATGAGTAAACTTTGGCAATTGATCTAGAAACATGGCAAGTTACAATTTGGACACAAATACAAAAGTACAGTCTGGCTAAAGTGTTAATACTTTGCATTGTTTTTGCGCTATACAAAAATTAACAACAAATTTGGGCCAATATCTCAGTTACTTCATATATCTGAGAGATCTTTGGCAATGACAACTGCTTCTTCACTTCCTTAAAGGCTACAAGACCATTTCCAAGGCTGACCCTTTTTCAATAGCAGATGTAAAGGTGCCAGGATGGAGGCCAGGTTATGGATGAACTTTCCATAATAATTCACCAATCCAAGGAAAGACCTAAGCTCTGGTACAGATATGGACACTGAGGCATCTTTGATCACCCTCACTTTATCTTTCAACAGGTATAACACAATCTTGTCAACTCTGTAGCCCAAGTAGGTCATTAGAGATGACTGGAAGACACATTTTCCCTTCTAAGGCATACTCCCACCTTGAAAATAACCAAGGACTATGCCCAAGTGCTTTAAGTGCTCTTTATTGGTCTTCCCTGTTGTTAGCACATCATCCAGATAAATGGCGACCTGGGCAGACCTTGTCAAATGTTCTTCATTGTCCACTGAAAGATGGCAAAGGCTGATAGCCTACATGGCAGTCTCGTATATTGTGCAAACCCTTACATGTATTAACGGTAGCATACTTCTGGGAATCCTCAACTAACTGCAATTGTATGTACGCATGGCTCATGTCCATGAAGGACAGCATCCCACAAGCTTTCCATACAAGTCCTCTATGTGAGGGTTTGGATATTTATCCAGCTGCAAGAAGCAGGTTACCATTTGTTTAAAATCCCCACAAAGGGTAAACCAACCCATTGAGCTTCACGATTGGCATGACTGGTGCTGTCCATTCTACAAACTGGACTGGTTTGATGGTTCTTTCATTTTCTATCTTACTGATTCCTGTCTCTACTTCTGCCAGTAAGGCAAAGGACCTTGCAGAATGGTAGAACTGCTCCCTGGTCAACTTACCAGATAGCCTTGATTCCTTTGATAGTCCCTGGACCTTCCTGAACAGCTTCTGGATGTTTAATGAGGACTTCACATAGGCACTTCACTCTCATCAAAAAATGTTAAAATCAATGAGGTAAAAACAATAACTGCCAATGCTGGAAACCAGATTCTGGATTAGTGGTGCTGGAAGAGCACAGCAGTTCAGGAAGCATCCAAGGAGCAGCGAAATCGACGTTTCAGGCAAAAGCCCTTCATCAGGAAATGTTAAGCCAAACAAGGTCAATCTTTCTCAACCCAATTTCATTCCATCAGGCTTGAGCCTGAGCCTTTTACTACAATCAGTACTAATTAATCCAACTGCTTTTCGTATGAGACCAGAACCAAAGTCGTACCCTTAAACTGTAAGTGTTCCCTGGTATAGGTTCTTAGTCTAGTCAAGGTCTTAGGCAAATGTAAGGGTTGGAGGCTGGTTCTGCAATCACTGAAAATGCTGCGCCTGTATCAACTTCCATTAAAATTTGAGGACCATTTAACCAGATGTTTATTTTGATTGGCTCTGATTTGGATGTTGCTAAGATATAGGTGGACTTTCCAGGGTGTGCACTCTCCTGAATACCAGCCTATGAACGCTCTTGCTCTGTTCAGGACAAGTGAGACTCTTTTCCTGTTTCAAGTATGCATACTGGCAGCAATTACAATGGCTTGCCAGTCCAGATCCTGAAGAAACTATTGACTGTTTTTGCCCAGACTTGGCTTTGTTTTGGGTTTTGCTGTGGGCTGACCTCAAGACCCTTTGTCCAGGATATGTCCTGAGTGAGGCTATGCAACTGCCTTCACTCAAGTGGTGTCCCCCAAGCTCAGTCAGCCTGGTAAGGGTGTCCACTTCCTTCAGAATATCCTGTAACTGATATGCTCCACTTGCTGCATTTTCTACTGACTAAGCTGATTGTAGTGCCTGTTTGAAGTCCATATGAGGGTCAGCTAGTAGGCACTTTTGCATGGTTACATCATTAATCCCACATACCAAACAGCCCCTCTGCAATGTATTAAGGGTTAAACCAAAGTCACATGCCTCTAGCAGTTGTCTTTACCTCGTCAAAAATTCTGACATGGATTCCCCGGATTCTCAAACTACTGAGTAAAATTGACAGCATCTCAGAATTAGAGGAAGCTTGGGTTGTTAACATTAACTGTAAACCAGTTAATATTAATAGCTGTATACAGAGAAACAGCAATTTTACAAGGGAAAGGAGCAGCAAAGCCAGGCCCCAAAACCTACCGTTCAACCAGTTTACAGGGAAACGAGGACAAACCTCAAATCCCAGTTTCAAACATTACAAGACAGCAACAATGACATTTGTGCATAAAAAGACAATCCAGTTACACAAAAAGCAGTGCATACAATACAGACCCAGCAAGCCCCCATTCCTCCCACCTTCTGGCCACCCTAAGGCAGCCCGCCCTCGGTCCACCCCATGCCCCTTCCAGTTCTCGGTCCGCCCTGACACACCTTTCAACCACCTCTAGAACAGCCCGCCCCGGTCCCCGCCTGGGGTGACAGCACTGAGGATGGCTACTTGCCTTCCGGGTCTCGGTCTGCCCCTACGTATCATTGGGCTCTCACCCACCCCAATGCACCATCTGACCCGTGGACTGCCCGGACACCTTCTAGCCACCTCTCAGACAGCCCGTCCCCTTTCCCCTGGGACGACAGCATGCAGGGCAGCCTCAAGCCTTCCGGATCTCGGCCTGCCTCTATGCGCCTTCTGGCTCTAGGCCGCTCTGACACACCTTCCAACCACCTCTAGGACAGCCTGTCCCGATTACCCCTTCTTGGGATGACACCGCTCAGAACGGCCTACCCGCCTTCTGGCCCTCGGGGCGACCGGCATCAGGGTGGCCTATCCACCCTCCGGCTTTTGGGACAGCCTACCTACCCTCCAGCTCTCGGGGTGACAGCTTTCAGGACGACCCATGAGCCTCCCAGCTCACAGTAAGGTGTGCCAGACCCAGGGATACACAAGACAGTGCAGGTGATAGACCCAACAAACAACATGATAGAGTTAATTATCAAAAAATAGAGTCCTTTCTGGTACACAGAGTCCAAATATAAAGTCCATTCCCAGGAACACAGAGTCCGCTCCAGTATGGAAAGTGCATTGTCAGAAATGGAGACTACTCCAAACTGCAGAGTCCGTTGCTAGAAACAGAGTCCACAACAAATGGCAGAGTCCATTCCCGAAGGCAGCAAATGCACACCCCACAGCATGCAGGTATTCAATCTCCATGGAGTCCTGGCCCATCCTTGGAGAACCAGACCCACTCCCAGGAACACAGTATATTGTAAAGGTGCTGTTAACACATAGAGGTTTGGTCCACTCCGAAGGAAAGGTCTTCTCCCAAACTCCAGGATACAGCAAGTGCTCACCTCCCAGCACACACACAGGTGTTCAATCTTCAGAGGCCCAGTCCCAGGGCTAGGCCTCCCCACAGGAACAGCTCCTCTGGTTAAGATGTATTTCTTCACAAGGGCTCAGTCCAAACACCAAAAAAAAGTGAAGACACATACAAAAAACAAAGGAAACTAGAGTCCAAGGGCTAAACTCTACCATAAAATCCACATTGTCCTTTTCACAAAAAGTAAAAAGAGAAAAGAGTAGCACACCAGCTGTAACCAGCCAGTGAAACAACAATCCCCTAATGAGAACTGAGTTGCACCTGAAACACACTGTGTGCATCAGGAGTTTAGTAATCAGTCCTCAATAAAGAGGGAATACCAGTTAACAAACTGGTTAAGTAATTCAGCCAGTTCAGGAATCAGGTTTTGCCCCAGAAACCAACAGTAACACACTGACTGTGGCCCAGCCAGCACAGAGTCAGTCGCCTAAATTGAGGAGACTCTGAATCTTCTGGGTTTTTTTCCAGAGTGAACAGAACCTCTAACACTGCTGCTTATTTTTTATTCTTTTTTTCCTATTACTACCCACACTACTGCCTAACTGCAGTAGTGCTTATTTTTCCCCCACACCCATGTTGTGTGTGTACAGGTGGACACTCTTGTTCTTTTTTCTTTTTTTTCTTTTTTTCTTCCCCCCCAGCACCCATGTTGTATGTATGTGCAGATGTGAGACACAATCTCCTGTTTAATTTTTTTTCTCTTTTTTCCTTGTTTTTATTTTTTTAAATTTGCCCCCACACTACTGCCTAACTTTGGTAGTGCTTATTTCTTTCTCCCAGCACCCATGTTGTGTGTGCAGGTGTGAGACACAATCTCCTGTTTATTTTTTTCTTTTTACTTTTTCTTTTTTCTTTTTTTCTTTTTTTTTCTTTTTAATTTACCCGCATACTACCACCTAACTGCGGTAGTGCTTATTTTCTTCCACCAGCATCCATGTTGTGTGTGTGCAGGTCTGAGACACAATCTCCTGTTTTCTTTTAATTTACTTTTTTCCTCAGAGTGAACAGGATATCTAACACTCCTGTTCTTTTTTTTTCAGAAATTCTCCCCCCACTACCGACTAACTGGGGTAGTGCTTATTTTTTTCCCCCAGCACCCATGTGTGTGTATAGTCTCCTGTTTATTTTTTTTTTTCTTTTTTTATTTTTTAGTGACTGTTTATCTATTTTTTTGAAAATAGTGTTTCCATTTTATTTTATATTTAATCCCCACACTACCGCCTAACTGCGGTAGTGCTTATTTTTTTTCCCCAGCACCCCTGCTGTGTGTGCGCAGGTGTGAGACACAGTGAAAGACACAAAGTGCACCAATCTTTTTTCAAATTCCACCACCAGGAAGATAGGAAAACACCCGGGTGGCCAGTGACAAACACTGCCCTTCACATCAAAGGACAGTGCTGTGTGATCAAAACAGTGAAGGGGAGGGTAGGGACTAAATCAAAATAGAATTGGAGGGAGAAATGATGCACTCCACTCCCTGCGGCGCCCACCTCTCCCTGAACAACTCCAGGATGTTGGTGGACACCACGTGCTCCTTCTCCAAGGACACCCGGGCTCTAACGTAACCGCGGAAGAGGGGCAGGCAGTCGGCCCTAACAACCCCCTCCATGGCCTGCTGCCAATCTCCTGTTTATTTTTTTTCTTTTTTTTTCTTTTATTTTTTCTTTTTCTCTCTTTTTTCCTTTTTCTTTTTTATTAAACCCCCACACTACCACCTAAGTGCGGTAGTGCTTATTTTTTCCCCAGCACCCATGGTGTGTGTGTGCAGGTGGGAGACACAGTGAAAGACACAAAGTGCACCAATCTTTATTCAATTTCCACCACCAGGAAGATAGGAAAACACCCGGGTGGCCAGTGACAAACACTGCCCTTCACATCAAAGGGCAGTGCTGTGTGATCAAAACAGTGAAGGGGAGGGTAGGGACTAAATCAAAATAGAATTGGAGAGAGAAATGATGCACTCCACTCCCTGCGGCGCCCACCTCTCCCTGAACAACTCCAGGGTGTTGGTGGACACCACGTGCTCCTTCTCCAAGGACACCCGGGTTTCTAACGTAACCGCGGAAGAGGGGCAGGCAGTCGGCCCTAACAACCCCCTCCATGGCCTGCTGCCAATCTCCTGTTTAATTTTTTTTTTATTAATGCACTCCACTCCCTGCGGTGCCCACCTCTCCCTGAAATTCTCTTTTTTTTTCCCCCTTTAACCCCCACACTACCACCTAAGTGCGGTAGTGCTTGTTTTTTTCCCCAGCACCCATGGTGTGTGTGTGCAGGTGGGAGACACAGTGAAAGACACAAAGTGCACCAATCTTTATTCAATTTCCACCACCAGGAAGATAGGAAAACACCCGGGTGGCCAGTGACAAACACTGCCCTTCACATCAAAGGACAGTCCTGTGTGATCAAAACAGTGAAGGGGAGGGTAGGGACTAAATCAAAATAGAATTGGAGGGAGAAATGATGCACTCCACTCCCTGCGGCGCCCACCTCTCCCTGAACAACTCCAGGGTGTTGGTGGACACCACGTGCTCCTTCTCCAAGGACACCCGGGCTCTAACGTAACCTCGGAAGAGGGGCAGGCAGTCGGCCCTAACAACCCCCTCCATGGCCTGCTGCCAATCTCCTGTTTATCTTTTTTTTTTTCTTTTTTTTTTTCATTTTAGGCAAACACCCGGGTGGCCAGTGATAAACACTGCCCTTCACATCAAAGGGCAGTGCTGTGTGAATCCCTATTTTTTTTTTTTTTTTCTTTTTAACCCCCACACTACCACCTAAGTGCGGTAGTGCTTATTTTATCCCCAGAACCCATGGTGTGTGTGTGCAGGTGTGAGACACAGTGGAAGACACAAAGTGCACCAATCTTTATTCAATTTCCACCACCAGGAAGATAGGAAAACACCCGGGTGGCCTGTGACAAACACTGCTCTTCACATCAAAGGGCAGTGCTGTGTGATCAAAACAGTGAAGGGGAGGGTAGGGACTAAATCAAAATAGAGTTGGAGGGAGAAATGATGCACTCCACTCCCTGCGGCGCCCACCTCTCCCTGAACAACTCCTGCTGCCAATCTCCTGTTTATTTTATTTTTTCTTTTATAGAGTTGGAGGGAGAAATGATGCACTCCACTCCCTGCGGCGCCCACCTCTCCCTGAACAACTCCAGGGTGTTGGTGGACACCGCGTGCTCCTTCTCCAAGCACACCTGGGCTCCAACGTACATCTCCTGTTTATTTTTTTTTTTTTGGAACTAATCTTTTTTTTTTTTTTTTTCTTTATCCCCATATCTTTGTTAACCCCCACACTACCACCTAAGTGCGGTAGAGCTTATTTTATCCCCAGCACCCATGGTGTTTGTGTGCAGGTGTGAGACACAGTGAAAGACACAAAGTGCACCAATCTTTTATTCAATTTCCACCACCAGGAAGATAGGAAAACACCCGGGTGGCCTGTGACAAACACTGCTCTTCACATCAAAGGGCAGTGCTGTGTGATCAAAACAGTGAAGGGGAGGGTAGGGACTAAATCAAAATAGAGTTGGAGGGAGAAATGATGCACTCCACTCCCTGCGGCGCCCACCTCTCCCTGAACAACTCCTGCTGCCAATCTCCTGTTTATATCAATCAGCCAGAGCTCCCTGATTGGGGCTGTTAACCTGGTCCAATCAGGGAACCCCTATTCCATGAAGTCCACCTGGCTGACCTCATTACAATCACGACAGCTCCCTTAATGAGTCCATTAAGATGCTGCCTAATGAGGGCCACAGAACCACAAGGAACATGGTGAAACAGGTAATTGGAAAGGTGGTGGTGTAATAGTAATGTCACTAAATAGCATTTTAGGGTCCCAGGCTAATGTTCTGAGGACATGTGTTCAAATCCCCCCATAACAGATGGTGAAATTTGAATTCCATTTTTAAAAACTTGATATTAAAATGCTACACGAATGGCATCCATGTAACGACCGTTAATTGTCATAAAAACTTACTGGGTTCACTCTGAAGCAAGTGTGTCATCCTTACCTGATTTGGCCTACAAATGAATACAGATCCACAGCAATGTGGTTGACTCTTAACTGTCCTCTGGGCAGTTAAGGGTAAGCAATAAATACTGACCGAGCCAGCAACATCCGTATCCCCTAATGAATTAAAACAAAATTGACATGCTCCATCAATGTTTCCACTGCTTGGCCATTTGGCTGAGGTAAATGTATAGGGGTGTGGCAATGATCCCTACAGAATGCAGAAAAATCAGTTTCAAAATGATTAATATTTTCTGCATCCTCGTAGCATTGTCGCCATGCAGCTAGGCCTCCTGGAACGAAGTTTTCTCGTTGAGGAGAGGATGACGAGAAAGAGGAGGAGAGGATGCATCCTGCCACAGTTTACACTCAGCAAGATACTCAAGAATGTATTCTCAGACTCCTCTTTGGATCCAGTTATTTCCTTTTGATTACCCTATATCCACCATTCCATTCATCAGAGGAATTCTCTAGCTATCATCCAGCCATAAAGGCAACCCATAAAAACAATCATTCTACTAATCTATTTGGGCTTGAAAAAGATGCAGCAGCCAAAAACAGAAGTAAATTTCCCTAGTTTCTTCATCTGGCAAATTAGCACTGGGAATTCTGTCCAGGATTGTTTCTAGTGTGCTCATTGCATCTGAGGAACTGTGCTGCAGGAGACCACTCAGATAAAATATTTTAGTGCTTCTTCAGCTCGTCAGTATTATTTGAAGACAGCTAAATAAAATTAAATCCTCTTCTATTAAATGCCGTGGAAGACAAATTAGACATCAGATCAAGAACATGTCCAAAGTTTATTAGGACAAGTGTGCATTGATTATTAATTTCTCTAAGGAACGTAATTGATCTTTTACAGGTGAATGAGTGCCGATGGAGATCTTGAAGTTTTGCTAAGCTTTCTTAACAGGAAGGGTCAATGAGAACTTTCAGTGCTCTGTGATCTGAAAGTTTTTGCCTGTGGTTGTTCACAATCCTCAGAAAATAGTTGGAAAAATTAATAAAAGCTAATAAACATTTTGGAATAGTCTGAGGATGTATAAGAACAAATTTATTCTTCTTTATTAGTTATATGCCTAAATTATGTAAAGTTACCCAACCTAACCATATTATTGTCAAAATATTTAACAAGGACTATTAGAGAGAAAAATCAATACTATGAATTTTAGCCTGGAAGTATTTATTTCATATTGGACAGAAGATTATGAGGGGAAAGATGAGGGGTAATGATTTGAGTTCAGAAAACCTGGACAAATGAGTTTCATTGACTGTCTGCTGTTTTGAATTGGAGAAAGTGAAGATTGCAGATGCTGGAGATCAGAGTCGAGAGTGTGGTGCTGGAAAAGCACAGCAGGTCAGGCAGCATCCAAGGAGCAGGAGAATCATGATGATTTGCTTATGCCCAAAATGTCGATTCTCCTGCTCCTCATATGCTGCCTGACCTGCTGTGCTTTTCCAGCACCACACTCTCGACTGCTGTGCTGAATTGCTTGGTTCCTTTTAATTGTTTTTCTGGCAGTTTTTGCCAGGCAGGGTGCAAGTAGTGATGTCCACCATAACCTGGTGTAGTGATTGGAACCAGGGCCAGGTGAATCTCATTGACTAGGAGATCCTTGATTAGAGTGGTTAACCTGACAGATATAACCAGGAGATACAAGGATTCTCCTCACTTTAGGGATTGGGTCTGCCCTGGCAGCTCAGAGCCCATGTACTTTGCACATATAAATAAAGGCAAAGGTGAGGACTGTAGATGCTGAAAATCAGAGTCTAGACTAGAGTGGTGCTGGAAAAGCATAGCCAGTCAGGCAGCATCCGAGGAGCAGGAAAATCAACATTTCGGGCTTTTCCAGCACCACTCTAATCTACACATATAAATAAAGGGTAACTTGGTGACAGCATACAGGCCTCTGTGCAGTTATTTCACCTGGGCTTGCCTGATACATTTTGTAATCCACATGTTAAAAGTCTGACTGTAATTTAGCACCAACTCGATTTTTACCTGAAGGCAGACTGGCAAAGAGTTTTCGATGCCTCCTGGCATTAATGGACCTGACTGGAATTATTTCATGTATCAGCTCAACAGTGACAAAAAGTGCAGTGCTAATAGAATTAAATTCTGGCGCAGTTCACCAAAACTGAGCAAAGCTGAGCTTGAGCAAAAGTAATGTGCTACGTCTTGAATATTAGTTTGGTGTTTAATGAGTGAACACTAAACTCACCAGAACAGTGTGGACCATGCCTCAATTCTTCATGAAATGTTTGACTCGCGAGACATGGTCTGCTTTATGATAATAACCTAAATGATCATTCATGACGATCTAAACATTTCATTCTTTTAATTAGAGTCATAGAGTCAGAGAGCTGTACTGCATGGAACAGACCCTTTGGTCCAACTTGTCCATGCTGACCAGATATCCTAAATTAATCTAGTCCCATTTGCCAGCATTTGGCCCATTTCCCTCTAAGCCCTTACCATTCATATACCCATCCAGATGCATTTAAATTGTTATTGTACCAGCCTCTATCACCTCATTTTTGTCCAATGTGATTAGATTAGATCCCCTAGTATGGAAACAGGCCCTTCGGCCCAACTAGTCCACACCGACCCTCCAAAGAGTAACCTACCCAGATCCATTTACCTCTGACTAATGCACCAAACACTATGGGCAATTTAGCACGGCCAATTCACCTAACCTGCACGTCTTTGGACTGTGTGAGGAAACCGGACCACCTGGAGGAAACCCACACAGACATGGGGAGAATGTGCAAACTCCACACAGACAGTCGCCCAAGGCTGGAACCAAACCTGGGACCCTGGTGCTGTGAGGCAGCAGTGATAACCACTGAGCCACTGTGCCGCCCAAACAGTCAGACTTTTAACATGTGTAGGAGGGTTTCCTGACACAGTATGTAGACAGGCCAACAAGGGGCAAGGCCACATTAGATTTGCTACTGGGTAATGAACCTGGCCAGGTGTTAGATTTGGAGATAGATGAGCACTTTGGTGTTAGTGACCACAATTTGGTTATGTTTACTTTAGAGATGGAAAGGGATAGGTGTTGTGGTTCTGTTCGCTGAGCTGGGAATTTGTGTTGCAGACGTTTCGTCCCCTATCTAGGTGACATCCTCAGTGCTTGGGAGCCTCCTGTGAAGCGCTTCTGTGATCTTTCCTCTGGCATTTGCAGTGGTTTTAGATTAGATTACATTACAGTGTGGAAACAGGACCTTCGGCCCAACAAGTCCACACCGACCCGCCGAAGCGCAATCCACCCATACCCCTACATTTACCCCTTACCTAACACTGCAGGCAATTTAGCATGGCCAATTTACCTGGCCTGCACATCTTTGGACTGTGGGAGGAAACCGGAGCACCCGGAGGAAACCCACGCAGACACGGGGAGAATGTGCAAACTCCACACAGTCAGTCGCCTGAGGCAGGAATTGAACCCGGGTCTCCGGCGCTGTGAGGCAGCAGTGCTAACCACTGTGCTACTGTGCCGCCCACTTTGTCTCTGCCGCTTCCGGTTGTCAGTTCCAGCTGTCCGCTGCAGTGATCGGTATATTGGGTCCAGGTCGATGTGTTTGTTGATAGAATCAGTGGATGAGTGCCATGCCTCTAGGAATTCCCTGGATGTTCTCTGTTTAGCTTGTCCTATAATAGTTGTGTTGTCCATGTTGAACTCATGTTGCTTGTCATCCGTGTGTGTGGCTAAGGATAGTTGGTCGTGTCATTTCGTGGCTAATTGATGTTCATGGATGCGGATCATTAGCTGTCTTCCTGTTTGTCCTATGTAGTGTTTTGTGCAGTCCTTGCATGGGATTTTGTACATTACGTTGGTTTTGCTCATACTGGGTATCGGCTCCTTTGTCCTGGTGAGTTGTTGTCTGAGAGTGGCTGTTGGTTTGTGTGCTGTTATGAGCCCTAGTGGTCATAGTAGTCTGGCTGTCAGTTCGGAAATGCTCTTGATGTATGGTAACGTGGCTAGTCCTTTGGGTTGTGGCATGTTCTCATTCCGTTGTCTTTCCCTTAGGCATCTGTTGATGAAATTACGGGGGTGTCCGTTTTTGGTGAATACATTGTAGAGGTGTTCTTCCTCTTTTTGCAGTTCTGGTGTACTGCAGTGTGTTGTGGCCCTTTTGAACAGTGTCTTGCTGCAACTTCTTTTATGTGTGTTGGGGTGGTTGCTTTCGTAGTTCAGGACTAGGTCTGTGTGTGTGGTTTTCCTGTACATACCTTTGTGGTGAATTCTCCGTTCGGTGTTCTCTGTACCATCATGTCTAGGAATGGGAGTTCGTTGTCCTTTTCTTCCTCTCTAGTGAATCGGATTCCTGTGAGTGTGGCGTTGATGATCCGGTGTGTGTTCTCTATTTCTGTGTTTTTAATGATTACAAAGGTGTCATCCAAATATCTGATCCAGAGTTTGGGTTGAATTTGCAGTAAGACTGTTTGTTCTAATCTTTGCTTTACCGCTTCTGCTATGAGTCCAGAGATGGGTGAGCCCGTGGGTGTGCTGTTGATTTGTTCATATATTTGGTTGTTGAATGTGAAGTGTGTTGTGAGGCACAGGTCCAGTAGTTTGAGTATGCCGTCTTTGTTGATAGGTTCAGCGTCTTGTTGTCTGTTCTGTATGTCCAGCAGGTTGGCTATTGTTTCTCTGGCTAGGGTTTTGTTGATAGAGGTGAACAGTGCCGTTACATTGAAGGAGACCATGGTTTCTTCCTTGTCTATGTGTATAGTTCTGATGACGTCCAAGAATTCCTGTGTTGACTGTATAGAGTGTCTGGATCCACTGATCAGGTGTTTCAGTTTCTGCTGTAGTTCTTTAGCCAGTTTGTGTGATGGTGTCCCTGGTAGTGATACTATGGGTCTGAGTGGGATGTCTGGTTTGTGCACTTTAGGTAGTCCATAGAATCTGCAAATAGTTGTTGCGCTTTCTGGATGTACTCTGCTTTGTCCAGGATGACCGTCATTCTGCCTTTGTCTAATGGTAGTATGATTATGTTCTTATCATTTCTTAGTGTTTTTAGTGCTTCCCTCTTCTTGGTGTTGAGGTTATGTGTTTGTCTTTTCCTTGTTATCAGGGGTACGATGCTTTGTCTCACTGTTTGTTATGTCTCTTCTGTCAGGAGAAAGTGAGGACTGCAGATGCTGGAGATCAGAGCTGAAAATGTGTTGCTGGAAAAGCACAGCGGGTCAGGCAGCATCCAAGCAGCAGGAGAATCGACGTTTCGGGCATGAACCGATATTATTAAGTTGTGTGTAGAGCCAGAGGAGATAGGGGAAACGCTAAATAAATGCTTTTAATCAGTATTCACATTAGAAAAAGACAATGTGGTCAAAGAGAATACTTAGTTACAGGCTACTAGACTAGACAGGATTGAGGTGCATAAGGAGGAGGTGTTAGCAATTCTGGAGAGTGTGAAAATAAATAGGTCCCCTGGGCCAGATGGGATTTATCATAGGGTTATCTGGGACGCCAGCAAGGAGATTGCAGAGCCTTTGGCTTTCCTGAAGAAGGGCTCATGCCCGAAACATCGATTCTCCTGCTCCTTGGATGCTGCCTGACCTTTCCAGCAACACATTTTCAGCTCTCTTCTGTCAGTCCATTGTTTCTGAGTGTGCATTCTAGTGCTGCTAGGAAGTCTGCTGTCTTGGCGTCCCTGTGGTTATAATTGAGTCCCTTGGCCAGTATTGTTCCTTCCGTGTCTGTGAGCTGTCTGTGGGAGAGGTTTCTAACCCAGGTACGTGTTGTGGTGTCCTCTCTGTTGTGCGTTAGTTTGGCCATTTTTTCTTTGAGTGCCGTTTTTTTGCGGTGTGTCGCCCTCTTCTGTCCTATGGTGACGGCCTGTTCTATGGTCTGGGTCCATTCCTGATTGGTGGTTTTTGAAATTAACGATTTTTGGCGCGCAATTTCTTGTCTGTATTTGTGTAGTCTGTTGTGTGCGTCTGTAGTCATTACCTGGATCATCCTGAATCCGTTCTGTCTGGCTGTGTCTCTGGCTCGTGGGTTGTTGACTGCTGGTCTGTATTTGACACATGGTGGAAGGATTCGATTCTTTCAGCATTTGTGCAGGAACCAGGGTTGTTCATATGTGGCACTTAGGCGGTTGGCACAGGATTCCCATTTCCTGGTTTGTCTTAGCGTCTCTCGCCTGTAGGTGTTCAAAGTTTGTGAGAAAATTTGTAGCTCGGGTGCTCGTTGTTGTGGTTGTGTTCGCCGAGCTGGGAATTTGTGTTGCAGACGTTTCGTCCCCTGTCTAGGTGACATCCTCAGTGCTTGGGAACCTCCTGTGAAGCGCTTCTGTGATCTTTCCTCCGGCATTTATAGTGGTTTGTCTCTGCTGCTTCTGGTTGTCAGTTCCAGCTGTCCCCTGCAGTGGCCGGTATATTGGGTCCAGGTCGATGTGTTTGTTGATAGAATCAGTGGATGAGTGCCATGCCTCTAGGAATTCCTTAGCTATCCTCTGTTTGGCTTGTCCTATAATAGTAGTGTTGTCCCAGTTGAACTCATGTTGCTTGTCATCCGCATGTGTGGCTACACAGGATAGCTGTTCGTGTTGTTTCGTGGCTAGTTGGTGTTCATGGATGCGGATCGTTAGCTGTCTTCCTGTTTGTCCTATGCCGTATTTTGTGCAGTCCTTGCATGGGATTTTGTACACTACGTTGGTTTTGCTCATGCTGGGTATCAGATCCTTTGTCCTGGTGAGTTGTTGTCTGAGAGTGGCTGTTGGTTTGTGTGCTGTTAAAGACCTAAAGAGAGAGCTAAAAAGAGCAAGGAGGGGACATGAGAAGTCATTGTCAGATAGGATCAAGGAAACCCCTAAGGCTTTCTAAAGGCATATCAGGAATAAAAGAACGACGAGAGGTAAATTAGGGCCAATCAAGGATATTATTGTTAAGTTGAGTTCTTTGAGAAGGTGACCAAACAGGTGGATGAGGGTGAAGCGGTTGATGTGATGTATATGGATTTCAATAAGGCATTTGATAAGGTTCCCCACGAAAGGCTATTGCACAAAATATAGAGGCATGGGATTGAGGGCAATTTAATGTTTGGATCAGAAATTGGATAGCTGAATGAAGACAGAGGGTGGTGGTTGATGGGAAGTATTCATCCTGAGGTTCAGTTACTAGTGGGATACCAGAAAGATCTGTTTTGGGTCCACTGTTGTTTGTCATTTTTATAAATGACCTGGATGAGGGCATAGAAGGATGGTTAGTAAATTTGTGGATGCCACTAAGGTTGGTAGAGTTGTGGATAGTGACAATGGATGTTGTAGGTTACAGAGGGACATGGATAACCTGCGAGGCTGGGCTGAGAGGTGGCAGATGGAATTTAATGTGGAAAAGTGTGAGGTGATTCACTTTGGAAGGAGTAACAGAAATGCAGAGTACTAGGCTAATCTTAAGATTCTTGGTAGTGTAGATGAACAGAGAGATCTTGGTGTCCATGTGCATAGATCCCTGAAAGTTGTCACCCAGGTTGATAGGGTTGTTAAGAAGGCATACAGTGTGTTAGCTTTTATTGGTCGAGGAATTGAGTTTCGGAATCATGAGGTCATGTTGCAGCTCTACAAAACTCTGGTGCGGCCACATTTGGAGTATTGCATACAGTTCTGGTAACCACATTATCGGAAGGATGTGGAAGCTTTTGAAAGGCTTCAGAGGAGTTTAACAGGAAGGTCTTACGAGGAAAGGCTGAAGGAATTTAGGCTGTTTTCGTAGAGAGAAGATGGTTGAGAGGTGATTTAATTGAGACGTATAAGATAATCAGAGGGTTGGATAGGTTAGACAGTGAGAGCCTTTTTCCTCAGATGGCAATGGCTAGCATGAGGGGACATAGCTTTAAATTGAGGGTTGATAGGTATAAGAGCAATGTCAGAGGTAGTTTCTTTACTCGGAGGGTAGTAGAGGTGTGGAACGCACTGCCTGCAACAGTAGTACAACTTGAAAAGCATTTAAATGGTCATTAAATAAACATATGGATGAAATGGAATAGTGTAGGATAGATAGGCTTCAGATTGGTTCCACAGATCAGCGCAACATTGAGGGCCAAAGGGCCTATATTGCACTGTCATGTTCTGTGTTCTATATGCACTACCCTCTGCATGAAAAAGGTGCCTCAAATGTCCCTTTTAAATCTTGCCCTTCGCATCTTAAACCTTTGCCCTCTAGTCTTGGACTTGCCCACCCTGGGGTAAAGACCTTGGCTATTCACCCTATCCATGCCCATCATGATTTTATATATCTCTATAGGGTCACTCCTCAGCCTCCGACGCTCCAGGGAAAACAGCCCCAGCCTTTTCAACCTCTCCTTATAGCTCAAATCTCCAACTCTGTAATATCCTTGTAAATCTTTTCTGACCCATTTCAAGTTTCACAATATCCTTCTGATAGCAAGAAGACCAGAATTGAATCCAAGATTCCAAAAGTGGCCTAACCATTGTCCTGTACAGCCACAACATAATCTCCCAAATCTTTTACTCAATGCACTGTCCAATAAAGGCAAGTATACCTCACTATCCTGTCTACCTGGAACTCCACTTTCAAGGAGCTATGAACCTGCACTTCAAGGTGTCTTTGTTCAGCAATACTCCTCAGGACATGACCATTAAGTTTATAAATCCTGCCCTGATTTGCTTTTCCAAAGTGCAGCACCTCACATTGATCTAGATTAAACTCCATCTGCCAGTCCTTGGCCCATTGACCCATCTGACCAAGACCTTTTGTAATCTGTCTTCTTCACTGTCCACTACTCTTATTTAATTCAAATAGCCAAGAACTCTGTATTTTGTCTCAATTCATAGCTTTATTCTGAAATGGCATCTTCCAAACTCAGGACCACGACCATCAAGATGCACGTGAACATCACCATCTGCAAATTCCTGCTCAAGCTACTCACCTTTTGACTTGCAATATATCATCATTATTTAAAAATCCTGCAAGGCCTTTCCTAATGTTGTGAGTCTATCTACAGAAGATGAATTGCAGCAGTTCAAGAAGGCAGATCAACACTACCTTTTTGAATGCAATTATGGTGATTCAGTGGTCAGCACTGCTGTCTCACAGCGCCAGGGACCTGGTTTCCATTCTAGCTTCAGGCAACTGAAGTGGAGTTTACACTTTCTTCGCGTGTCTGTGTGGGTTTCCTCCCACAATCTAACGATGTGCAGGTTAGGTAGATTAGCCATGGGAAATGTAGGAAGAGACTGGTCTGGATGGGATAGTCACCAACCGTGTGGAGTCAATGGTCCAAATGCTTCTGCACTACAGGGATTCTATGATTCTAGCTTGGGATAGACACTTAATGCTGACCCAGGCAGCAACTTCCACCTTCTATGAGTCATTCTTTTTAAAATAAGTTTTAACAAAAGAATTTATGCACCTGGTAATGTCACTATGTTCAAAATATCATTATAACCACTATAATCTCCAAAGAAATCATACTATTATTATCTTTGTGGGATATCAGTATGTTTTGAGTTAGCATAGATAATGACAACATCTCTATAACTTTTAATGTGGGATTATTAAGCATGAGTTACAATTTGAGCAACTTTTACTGCTGTCCAGTTATCTCCATTGTTCATTTTCATTTCATATTATGAATGCAAGATGTGAATATTCCAATACTGAATTGTAACTATTTTCTGCCACATATGTTTCTTTTCTGTCCTGCTAGTTCACAAATATTAAGCTGTTTACAAGACTGAGACAAAATTCATTCTCAGTAAGAATATAATAATTAGAGATAATAAGCAGGCTGTTGATGACTGGAAGTTTCTGAGATTCAAGGAGGAATCATTCAAGTCAGTGAGCTAAATGTAACTAATTCTCTACCATACACATTTCTTTTACACAGCTCGATTTATTACCTTGTACTTACAACAGCCATTTCAAAATGTTGTATTTCTTCCTTTTGCTTTTATTTATGAAATTTCTAAATATAGAATGAGGAAGTTTTGAATGAATTGTTTCTGTCTGAAATTTCACCAAAGCGCCTGAAACAATCCTTCATGGCGTAGTTGTGGCTAATTATATATTCAGCAGGTCAAAATCTTTAATTAATTCCTCTGTATTTGTTTGTACCCATGGGGCATGACATTCCTAAACACATTGCAGTGAGCTGCCTTGCTAATTGGGTTCTAATATTATTCCTCTAACTGTTTTTAGTAATGTGAAATAATTAAAAATACAGATTGACAGGTATTATACTGAAGTAAAAGAGAAGGTTTTGAATTCAGAACCCTCTCAAATGAGACATGAAAAGGAAGAAACATTTTCTCCAAAGGGAGAGCCAAGGCAATCAACTCCTTCAAACAAAAATAAATATCTGATTTGGATTCAAATCTGATTGACTATTAGGATGGGAATTGAACTGATGGTCAAATGCTCCAAGGGATTTAATGGTCTTCTGCTGCTGGGACTATGTGAGATGAATAGGAGAAAGTGTGAAGATGGTGTGATACTAAGAAGGTTTGTTTGTTCACCATGGGGATGAATGAGTACTATGTAAAATTTGCTTTCAAGAATGTGCTTTTGTTCTGATAAAATCCCAGCTGATATTATTACTGGACAAGTCAGATCACAAGTCTTGATTGAAATCTGACTCGGGTTTTATTTATCGAGGTGGTCTTTCACTGAAACACATACACAACGCTGCAAATTTGGTTTTAACAATAAAACAAAAGACAAAATTGAGAGAATTGAGCTATTTAATTGAAATTTTGCAATTTAAAAGATCTCAAATACACATCAAAAATACCATTCCGTCTATCACAACCCCATCACATTAAACACCAGAAAGCGTTTTCGTCCGTTTGGCATCTAAGGTTTAGCTTAACAGTTTCTTTCAATTCCCAGTCTGGAGAGTTTGGTAGCCTCTTCCTTGATTAGTTCACACAACTGACCTGAACTTCAAATAATTCTTCAAAGTTCTACCTATACATGTCTATCTGGAGCTTTGAATTAAAACCCTTTCAACAAGATGACTATTTCCTAACTGTTTTGAATTCACACCTTTTTATAAAATACTGTTAGGACTTCTTGAACTAAAAAAAAACAATAGTTCTAAACTGTAGATATTTCCCAAAGCAAAGAAAAAATGGTGATCCTTCTAAACAGAAAGCAAACTAATGCTTCCATTATTTAATCTGTATACTCATTAAACTCTCCCAAAGCACATCTCAAGGTATCTCTCTCTCTCTCTTCTGTTGGTTTAAAATAAATGGCTCCAGAAATATGGGCAAGTTAATCATTGAATCCTTCATACTTATAAACCAAAATTATATCGATGATGCCTATTGTGAACAGCCATACCCCAGAAGAGATGTTATCATCTAACTCTGAAGAAGAAAGCACACCTCCCTCAGAAGAAGCAATGACAATGCTGCCTCCTACACCCCACACCAGCTCAGATACGGACACCTTGTTAGGTACTTTGAGTTGAGAGCACAACCTGGTGAGTACTTCTCTACCAAGTCTCTGTAGCTGCCCAAGGAAGTAAAACCTCATGTCCCAGACATCTGGCATTTCTTAGACCCAGGTGGGGGAGGTCCACATGATGTCAGAAATTTGAAATTTCATCCAAATGCAGAAGCATACTCAGGAGCAGTAACTGGGTTTGTGAGATACAATGCCCACCAAAAGTTCAGCAACACCACGAGGACCCTATTGTCATGTGATTGATTGCTTCATGGACAGGTTGCCAGCTGTCATGGAGAGCCAGGTCCATCTGTTGAATGGACTCGCACTCTATCACCCTAGCTGCAAGTCCCCAGAACCAATGACAAAGAGGCAGGGGCATAGAGAACCATGACCTCACACTTGGTTTCCACAGTAGTTAAGGTAGTGCCAGGAAGCATGCTGCTGGAAGTGGAACCAGATACAGGCCCCTTGAGAAGTCTCCTCTTAGGACACTGCAGAATTGGCCATGTCTTCCTCCACCCTCAGCCCTGTGAAAGTTGCAGCCGGGGACAGTACAAGTCCCTCTGGGCAGGAAATGTGACAAGGACCTCTGAATAGAAATGCCCCAGGATTGCCAAAACTAAACTCCAGGACCAACAGGCTCTTTCAAAGAGTAGGCCTCAGACATGGCTCCCAGGATTACACTGAGAGGTAATGGCAAAGAAAGGAGGACAGAAACATTTTTGAGGCCCGTTAATGGTGTAGGGACACTTAATGATAGATAAGTCATTGCTTCTGTGAATAACTGTGAATTGTTTCACTCTGATCTGTTTGTGTGAGTCTCTGTGTCACTGGAACAGCAAACGCAAAGTGACTGAAGCCATCCCTCTGGATCCCCTGACAATGTTCCATGGAGCATGCTGGGAAGTAAGTACCATGTGCAGGCAATGGGGGAAATCACAGGCAACTGCAACATTAGCAACTTCAGCTCCATTTCCCCAGGGACAGAGACATTGCTGTTGTATTCCAGGCAATAGTGGGGTTCAGGCACTAACCTGCATTAGATGGTCAGAAGGTGGACTGTACACAGTAGGAAAATGCCTAAAGCTCACCAGGAATGCTGAGTTCTCAGGTGGATTTCACCCTCCCTGCACGGAGTGGGGGTTCACTGATGTTGTCCTTTGAAGGACCCACACAGCTACAATGTACAGACCCCCTCCCTCACAGAGAGCAGCACTTACCTGCTCTCCAGGAGTGAACACAGTCATTTTCATTTTCAGAGTACACTGGGATTTACAGGATGATGCAAGGCCAGTTCACTGACTGAGAGTTCCAGGCTCTACCTTGCCATCTGGGTGAATCCCCAAAACAACAAGATCCTTACCCAGTAGGCTGGTCTCTCAACCCTATAAGTCTCGTATCATTTCAAGTCCCCACCCCCAACCCATCTGAGTCACTTTTCCCTGCAGCCCAAGGTGGCATACCAAGTTTGGTAGCTCACTATTCCCGCTTCCCCGAAGTCAGTGTGCTGCTTGCCATTGATGAACTCTCACTTTCCACTGTTCTATGATCTATATTGAGTTGACCCCCCCGCCCCACCCCTTTCAATAATGTAATTTCCTCTGCATCCCAATGTTCTACCTCCTCCCTCCTGCAGCAGCAGCTTTCCAATAACTGCCTCCTTCCTTTAGTTATAGTGGGTGGACCTTGGCCCAAACCTTTGAGCAATTTAGCAGAATCCCCGACTGAGCTATGTACAAACGGTCCTCCTGCTACTTCCCGAACTGGTTGCACTCTGCTCACAGATCTGGTCATCACCCACTTCCTGGACTGTAAAAATACTGAGCCGCTGACCGTGAGCTCCTAAACAGAGCCCCCCTGTGCCAACACTCTGGAATATTATGAGATGCTGCCATTGACTTACTGTGTCAGGAGCCCCTGTGTGCGGCCGATGTCTCCAGGATATCAGTGAGGACTACTCACCCAAGACTTGGAGACATGGCCATTTGTTGAAAGCAATGCAGTGCACTTGCCAAATATGCAGCTGGCACATGGTGTAGGTGTGAGATTGATCCAGCAATGTGTGGTGCAGCAGCATGTCCACCCACTCGAATGCTGACTGCTAACAAGCATGACAAGCTGACTGGCTTCGTCTAAGTGCTAAATAGCAAAATAATAGAACAAAACGGTAACATTTTAAGCAAAGCAGGGATCCAGGGAGGTGCAAATGAAATGATCATTAAGACAGCAAGCAAACAGCCTTGAGATGCAGACTATCCAATCCTTGCCTGTCCATGTGCACAATATGCCTTTTCAGTTGCATTGCAATGAAAAGTGCCAGTGCTGTCCAAAGTACAACTTTACCGTGCAAACATGGACTGCACATGGACTGAAAAGGTGCCACGATGGCACAGACAGGCTGGCACATGTTGAATGACAGCATGGGTAAATGTGACATGCATGTGTGGCTGCTGCCTAGTGTGCCCTGAGATGTTGATGCCTGCTGTCCAAGATGGAAATCTGGAGAAGCACGTGTCGAGCTGGAGTTGCGATAAACCACTCTGACTCTTCATTCGGAAGTTCTCAGCATGTAGTTTCTAGCTGTTCTGTGGCACAACAGGAAACTACGTATTGATAGGTGAGACTTGGTGTCAATTAGAGTGAGAACAAGCAACAATCCACATTTAAGAGGCCTCTTGCCACATCCTAGCCAGAATCTCGTCCAGACATCTAGAACTATGTTGGAAAATACAACGACTTGTTCCTAAAGTTGAGAAAGGCCTTGCTGGAATTTATCACGCAATCTGACCAGATTTCTCACCACAGCCCATGCCACTAAGGACCTGGTAAGATTCCACCCACTATCTCCCTTCCTGGCTGAACATTGTATGAAATAATAAGTGATAACATATTATGCCAATTTGTGCATTAATACATTATAGGTTTGAATTGAATTATTTATTGTCACTCGCATTTTACAGTGAATAATACAGTAAAATACGATGAAAAGCTTCAACTTAGATCAAAATTATCATAAAGAAAGACATTGAACCTGTGCAATACCACAAACTAGATACAGAGCTGATAAAGAAACCACCACTGCCCTCTGCTGGCTATGCTGAGATTATTTGAACTGAAATTCCTTCTCCTGTTCTTAACCTTCTCTGCCTATTGAGAAGCAAGTCAAGGGTTAAACCCATTTTGTTTCATTTTTCTCAGTTTGTAAGATGATGTTTTGTTTTTTTTTTCCTGTGTGATCTGGATCTGACTCAGACAGTTTCAACCCAAGACAAAACTATCCATTGTTTTCCACAATCAAGTGTTAAACGCCCTTAGCAAACACAAACACGGACATTGTGGGAAATCCAAAACTCACATTAAGTTCAATGGAAGGTCCAGCATCAATATTGGAGTCAGGGCAAATTTTCAGGTAAGCATTTAAATCTTTGTTAAACGTTGCCTTAGGTTGACTGGCTGTGCTTGATTCTGATTTTAGATGAAAAGGTATTCAACTTCCAGCACTGACAACCCCTCATTGCGATGACTCCTTGTGTAGTATATTCACCTGTTAGAAAGAAAAGTTCTACCTTATTTGGAAAGTTTTCAATTTATCAACTAAAAAGAATCTTTTTTTTCTAATTCCTGTATTAATCTTGAGGTATAGGGCTGAAGCTTTTGCCTGGTGTCAGGAAACACCAATCTGCACAATTCTGCAACCTATAAAATATAAACCTGACCTATGTATGACTTCCCACAGGAGTTGCACCTTTTCACAAAATGTGTCACGTTTGCAGTGCATTGCAGAGCCACAATGGAAGGCATGAAAAGTGTAGTTATGGAGGTGGACAAGATGGGTATGCATGGCAGGGATCCAGGGAGGTGCAATTGGAGTGATCATTAAGAGAGCAAGCAAGCAGCCCTGAGATGCAAACTGACCCAGTCCAGAAAGTCTGCCTTAGTTCTCCAACACTGCAGCTCCCATCATAGTTTAAAGACCCCCTAAACCTCACCCTTCACCCATTTCAACTCCCATTCACTTCCTATCATTTCACAATTTCCATGCACCCTGAGATTTCCCATGCCATCTTGGTTTCCCCACATACTACCCCATGCTACCTCATTTATCTCATTATATATTATACAATACATTATACACTTCCTCCAGTGGAGAAGTATTATAATATTTGACCACATTTTTACAGTAGTGTCTGACACAAGGGTCAAATTAACATCATGATACATCATTGCATTGAAAAATCATCTCATTAAAAGACAGCATCTAATAGTGAATTCATTAAACCATTTTACATATATCTTTCAGATGTTGTTTCAATCACCAGCAATCTTCCATAGTCTCTGTGGACTCTTAAACCTGGAGATTCTGCTGAGCTTCCAAAACCCTATGCCACCAGATAAATTGGAGTCCAGGAGAAAATCTTATTTTGCTCCCAACTTAAAGTGAGAATAGAATCTCAGTGAGGATTATATGCATTTCCAAAACAGAAAAAAGTCAAATGAAAATATCACTAAGTTGACAATGTGCAGTAAATCAGATAGCTTTCTAAAAGAAATTGTGAACATCTGGCAACTGAAATGGGTCTCCAATCCCAGAAAAACATTAGGCTCACATTAGTCGATAGTAATACAATAGTAATAAGGACAGAGTTTTATTGTACCATTTGGATAGTGAGAGTTTGGATTGGGGTTTAGTCAGATGAGAAACTTGGATAAACTGCTCCCATTCATGAAAGAATCAAGATAAAGGGGGCATAGATTTAAAGTGGTCTGCAAAACGAGCAAGGGCTAAGTGAGGAAAAATGTTTTCACTCAAAAAGTACTTAAGGAATGGAATGCTCTGCCTGGAAGTGCGATGGATGCAAGTTCAAATGAGACATTCAAGAGGGCATTGGATGATTCTTTGATAAAAACAACATAAAAGGTCCTGGAGAAAGTATGAGATTGGCACCAGTGTAGACACAATGGACCAACTGGCCTCCTTCTGCACCATCACAATTCTGTGAGAGATCGGGGACTTACAGGGGTCAATTATGTATTGGGGTACTTGGTTGACCAGGAAGTGGTAGAGGTCTGATTAAGTTATATTCCTTTATCACCCGATAAATAATGTTGGAGTCACTCAACGTCAAAAATTCTTGCTTGGCTGCTTGGTTTACAAAGAGCAATCAGCATAGTTATAGCAATACTAAGCTGCAATATTTTCAAGAATACCTTGAAGAGTTGGTATTTAAATTAAGAGTAGAAAGTGAGGACTGCAGATGCTGGAGATCAGAGCTGAAAATGTGTTGCTGGAAAAGCGCAGCAGGTCAGGCAGCATCCAAGGAACAGGAGAATCGACGTTTCGGGCATAAGCCCTTCTTCAGGAATGAGGAAAGTGTGTCCAGCAGGTTAAGATAAAAGGTAGGGAGGAGGGACTTGGGGGAGGGGCGTTGGAAATGCGATAGGTGGAAGGAGGTCAAGGTGAGGGTGATAGGCCAGAGTGGGGTGGGCGCGGAGAGGTCAGGAAGAAGATTGCAGGTTAGGAAGGCGGTGCTGAGTTCGAGGGATTTGACTGAAACAAGGTTGGGGGGGAGGGGAAATGAGGAAACTGGAGATATCTGAGTTCATCCCTTGTGGTTGGAGGGTTCCGAGGCGGAAGATGAGGCGCTCTTCCTCCTCCATCGTGTTGCTATGGTCTGGCGATGGAGGAGTCCAAGGACCTGCATGTCCTTGGTGGAGTGGGAGGGGGAGTTGAAGTGTTGAGTTGGGTTGGTTGGTCCGGGTGTCCCAGAGGTGTTCTCTGAAACATTCCGCAAGTAGGCGGCCTGTCTCCCCAATATAGAGGAGGCCACATCGGGTGCAGCGGATGCAATAGATGATGTGTGTGGAGGTGCAGGTGAATTTGTGGCGGATATGGAAGGATCCCTTGGGGCCTTGGAGGGAAGTAAGGGGGGAGGTTTTGCATTTCTTGCGGTTGCAGGGGAAGGTGCCGGGAGTGGAGGTTGGGTTGGTGGGGGGGTGTGGACCTGACGAGGGAGTCACGGAGGGAGTGGTCTTTTCGGAATGCTGATAGGGGAGGGGAGGGAAATATATCCCTGGTGGTGGGGTCCGTTTGGAGGTGGCGGAAATGACGGCGGATGATACGCTGTACATGGAGGTTGGTGGGGTGGTAGGTGAGGACCAGTGGGGTTCTGTCCTGGTGGTGGTTGGAGGGGCGGGGCTCAAGGACGGAGGAGCAGGAAGTGGAAGAGATGCGGTGGAGGGCATCATCAACCACGTCTGGGGGGAAATTGCGGTCCTTGAAGAAGGAGGCCATCTGCGTTGTACGGTTTTGGAACTGGTCCTCCTGGAAGCAGATGCGGCGGAGACGAAGGAATTGGGAATATGGGATGGCGGTTTTACAGGGGGCAGGGTGGGAGGAGGTGTAGTCTAGGTAGCTGTGGGAGTCGGTCAGTTTATAGTAAATGTCCGTGTTGATTTGGTCGCCCGAGATAGAAATGGAAAGGTCGAGGAAGGGGAGGGAGGAGTCTGAGACGGTCCAGGTGAATTTGAGGTCGGGGTGGAGGGTGTTGGTAAAGTGGATGAACTGTTCAACCTCCTCGTGGGAGCACGAGGCAGCGCCAATTCGGTCATCGATGTAGCTGAGGAAAAGGTGGGGGGTGGTGCCAGTGTAGCTGTGGAAGATGGACTGTTCCACATATCCTACGAAGAGGCAGGCATAGCTGGGGCCCATGCGGGTGCCCATGGCTACTCCTTTGGTTTGGAGGAAGTGGGAGGATTGGAAAGAGAAGTTCCTGACCTCAAATTCACCTGGACCATCTCAGACTCCTCCCTCCCCTTCCGAGACTTTTCCATTTCTATCAACCCAACCCAACCACCCTGTGGCTCAACACATCAACTCCCCCTCCCACTCCACCAAGAACATGCAGGTCCCTGGACTCCTCCTTTGCCAGACCATAGCAACACGACGGTTGGAGGAAGAGCGCCTCATCTTCCGCCTAGGAACCATCCAACCACAAAGGATGAACTCAGATTTCTCCAGTTTCCTCATTTCCTCTCCCCCCACCTTGTTTCAGTCAAATCCCTCAAACTCAGCACCGCCTTCCTAACCTGCAATCTTCTTCCTGACCTCTCCGCCCCCACCCCACTCTGGCCTATCACCCTCACCTTGACCTCCTTCCACCTATCGCATTTCCAACACCCCTCCCCCAAGTCCCTCCTCCCTACCTTTTATCTTAACCTGCTGGACACACTTTCCTCATTCCTGAAGAAGGGCTTATGCCCGAAATGTCGATTCTCCTGTTCCTTGGATGCTGCCTGACCTGCTGCGCTTTTCCAGCAACACATTTTCATTTTAATTAAGAGTAGCCCAGTAAACGAAGGTTACTCAGATATTCATAATGAGCCATGTTCCTCAAGTAACATTAATAAGGAAAGTTAAAACTTATGAATAAATGACAAATTACCTACAGAATTGACAATTGACTTCACAACAAAAGGCAGGTGGTGATTACGAAGAAATTATTCTTCCTAGAGCTAAAGCAACTGGCAATCCACTAGGATCTCCTCAGGAACATTTTTAATAACATCGAAGAAATCCTCTGTCGTATTATAATTGAATTTGCTCTATGGGAAGGCTGATTATCTTTTAATAGACTTGCATTGGTTAGGTATGTAAATTTTAATGTTGAACACTACTGATTAATTCATACAGAAACAGTTAAGTGTAAAAATGAGTGACACAAAAGAATTTCCATTGCCAGAAACTGAAAAATAAATGATTTAGGGCTGATCATTATTTTTAACCTGCAATGCACCTGATCAGTGAGAAGCAGTTCATTATTAAAAACAAATCAGCTTCTTGTGACTTTCAGAGGGCATTGGATTATAAATCAGAACATGTTACTTAACATTTTACAGCTCAACAACGAGGCAAGTGCTGAACTTTTCTTCACCCTACTTCCAAAATAATAATTAAAGAGTTCAAAGAAGAAAAACTAAATTATTTCAGGTCAATTAGGGCTACATTACGAAGGAAGGTTCAAGCAGCCAATTATATTTTTGCTCAATAAAAGACCATGAAAAATATGATACCAGGATTTCGTAGCATAGAAAGTGTGAATCCAATTGAAGTAAGCAAAATGTTTAACTTAGATAGATTTTGGAGCCACTCACCACAAAAAAATCCACTTTTCTCTTTAATTTATAAAGAGCAAGATCAAAGGACACAGACAAATTTCACAACCCTCCAACAAGATTAGAATGAGAAAAGGAATCTCCTCACCGTCCAGGATACTTAAATGTTGACTAAACTCCCAGAAGACGTCATTGAGTTGAAAGTTATTAACACTTGTAAAAGATCTGGATCAGAATTCTTTTTATGAACTGATTGAGTGTTATCCAATATGAATAGCACTGTTTGATTTACTTCCTGGGATGCTGCAGAAGGAGCTTGCACACTCTTCAAGACCTAATCCAGAATAGCACCTATTGAGAATTTGGTTGCAATTAAATGTACAGTCAAAACAAAAATCGCTACCAAATACATGAAATCAAAAAATGTATCCCCCTGGTATAGACACATGCTAATATTGGTGAGCAAGGACAGACTCCTGACAGCATACAATGATTTTGAAATGAAAGGACTTGACAGACCAATGACCTTTATTCATTTTGTATTTGTTCATGTTCTAGCAGTTGACCATAGGACCACTGGCAAAAAGGTGCAATGTAAAGTGATGTAAATGAAGTGGTGGTGGTAATGGTGGTGGTGGTTCAGAGATATCTGGAATGAATGTGTTGCCTTATGAGCATGAGTTGAACAGGCTAGGCTTGTATCCACTGGAGTAAAAAGTGACTTGATTGCAACTGGTGTCTTGAGAGAGTAGTTATGGGGAGGAAATTTCCACTTAATGGAAGAATCTAGAATTTGAGGTCATTGCCTAAATATCAGGGGTCATCCATTCAAAACAGAGATTAGTCAAGATTTTTCACCTGGAACTCTCTTAATAAAAAGATGCTGGAAGTAAAATCTTTCAGTATTTTTAAGGCTGAGTTACATAAATCCTTGTTAAGTGGGTGAGAGATTATCATGTGAAGGCCAAAATGCAGACTTGAGGTTACAATTATATCGGCTGTGATTTTATGGATGGTGGCGCAGGCTTAAGAGACCAAATGGCCTACTCCTATTCCTAATTCGTATTTTTGTATAAAGAGGAAAGCTAATTTCTGTGAACTTTCTCTGCAGAATCTGTGAAAGCTCGAGTATGTCAAAGAATTAATGTTATACTATGAGCAAAATGCCTGAGCACGGTTTTGCTAATCTTAACCCACTCCAGTTTAATCTTTACTTGGATAGTATTTCCCAGCTGCTACCATCTCATATGAACAAGGACAAGAAGAAGTCACATTACTACCTGCTCAGGGTAACAAGGGATGTGCACCCAGGACAACCTTGTCACTGTCACTTAACTAACAGGAACAAATAAAGAAGTGTAAACTCCTGCATGTTGTTGTGATATTCAGTCGGTTTTTGTGGTAGTCATGGGATATTATCATATAGACTGCTTTAAATTCAGTCATTAATTTAAAATACCATGTACTCTCATCAGTGGTGTAATCTTTGCTCAACATATTTTAATTATCCATTAAGCTGTAAAATTAAACATTTGTAAGAACAGATCATTTGAGCTAAACAATGGTGAGTTAAGAAGAATTTACCATATCTGTTAATATTGTTCGAAATTGTGCTAAATTTCCCCAATAAAAATATATTTTAAAACTTGTTATTTAATTTGAGTGTCTTATTTTGAATCGTTGGTTAATTCAAATTTCAATTCTCATTCTATTTTGTCCTGATCAAAGAAATATTCCAATCAACTAAAATTCATCCTGCTGCAAGATGCTCAGCAGTTAACCTTTCTAGGCTAACATGTCAAATGAAGCAAGTTAATTCACCAGGCAATTTGAAACCAACTGTTTCTGAACTGTGAATCAATCATTTGGAAGCTGCAGCACAGTCAAACTAGGCATGCATACACACACACGGAGACAAGCAATAGGAGATGGTGACGACTACGTGGGTGATAAATCTCAGCATAAACCCAAAGACATTTTTAACATTAATGAATGTGATCATTTTTACAAGCTGATGCAAATTAGAAAACTGCTGATGTTTTCACAATTTTAATCCCCGAGTTTTTTTTCTGAGTGCTGTTACTTAGCCTGTAACGTATGGGTTAAACAGAAGGACGTGGCTGATTGGAGTTCTTTATGAATGGCTGTATCATTGAACTCCTTGCTGGCTGTGAGATCTGGTGGTGTGCAATTTGACTCCCATGTTCTCTTTCACAACAAGTGATTACAATTTAAAAGTATTTAGTTGCAAACTATTTTGGGACAACTGAGATTTTGTAAAATGCTTTATAAACTTAAAGTAGTTCAGCATGATATTCCTGCTGAAAAATGAATTTCAACAATTTCTGTAGGGGCTTTGCTCAAGATAGGATGTGATGGACATGATTGGAATTAATTCCAATATATCCTCAATGATTTATGTTGAGTAATGGTTAACATAGTGGATCTAAGAAATCATGAGCAAGAGCACATGACTAGAAGAGAACTGGAGAAGGTACTTGTTAGAACGAACACAGAGTATATTGGATTCATTTAAAAGACAGTAAGTCTCCTAATCACACAATCTAGGAGACAAAACAGTTTGCAATCTGGAATGAACAGCATATTGGAATAAAGAGGCTATTTTCAACAGTGAGTTCAAGCAAGAGTTGCACCTGAACATTAGAAGTAAATATTAACAGGTAGCATGGGGGATAAGAGACTAGAAATATAAGGTGACCTATTAAGGAAAAGTGGTAATGAGGCCAGTGAGATTAGAAATGCAATGGGACTTTCAAGGAATGATAATATGGCACCAAGGTGTGAGATCTAAGGCCATGCAATGACCTGAAATGTGCTGTACTTTGAAATAAACAGGCTGCTCACAACTTAGTGCAGTTGATTGATTTTAAAATTTAAACTAAGAACAAGGTTGTAATAGTAATGGAGAAACTAGATAGCACCAATCCCCAGTGTTAAAGTCCTGCAGTTACATGGCAGATGCAACTCACTGGCTTCTTGTCTTGGCCTCTATGTTCATCTTCACTGAGCAATATCTCATGGCACTCTCCATGGGCAGTAACCAGATCAACCTTTCATTCACGGAAGTCTGCATCAGCAAAACACCAGCCTTGCCACATCATTACGTTCAGTCTCAAACTAACTCAGAAGATATTTCAGCATTTCATTACTGTGCCTCAGAGCTCAAAGACACTGCATATTTCAACAATCCTGCCAGGTTGGTTTGCATGCTGGGACACACACTCATCTCATGCATCTACACATCAGGATTCTTAGATTGCTTTCTTAGCGTATAATTACTTTGTGTTTACTTAGACTTCAGAATATCTCTTGCCTTTTAGCATATTGCCGTAGAATTCAGAATTTGCTGCCTCACAGCATCTCTACCTTGCCTTGCTTCTTAGCATGGACAGAAAGCTAGACAGCTTCTCATGGCTGCCAGCACTCAATAGTCAACAGATAGAGATGTTCGGTTATGATAACATGACACATTAATATCACACCTATATTTCATGGCAGCAGCTTATACAATAAGCTCACACTGCATGTGTTTCAACCAAATCACCATGTCTGAAAGTCTAAGTGAAGCAGTTTTTATTCAAGTGAATGGACAATGGTTAGTCAGGACCACACTCAGTCAAGGGCATTGTCCAACCTCAAGGGCATGTTCAGTGGGCTGCTTGATGCAAGCAGGGTCTATGAATCTGTGTCTTTCCAGTCTGAGAACTAGAGACTCTGTGACCCGGGCCACAGTCAGTCCTGCAGGTCATGTCCATCCAACATGGGAGTTATAGTTAAGTCAGTCAGGCATCAGCCAGGGACTGGGCCGTGTTCATCAAGGGTTGTCCTCACAACTCAGTATAGGGGTTGGGCCATGGTCATTCTGGAGTTTCAGACAGGTAACTCCAAGGGGGATTATCAGGGGAAGTGCATACTGTGTTGGGGAAAATAGGAAACTTAAGCATGGGGTTTGGAGTCATTAAGTTGGATGGAGAGGGGATAATGACTGTTAAAGGGGTGCCTCCAGAAACAGCATAGGACTGCAAGGGTACTGATGACTCCTTTATGGAACCTGCTTACTGAGGTCAAACAAGATACAATGCAGCCCATTCTTCCACCTGGCCCATCGTGGAACAGACCTGATGGCTCCTCAATATGTTGTTACAATGCTTGGATTGTTCTGGAGGAGTATACTCCAGATGGAGGGTGACTCATTAGCATGCTGGGCTCTGCAGAATTAGAGGAGGCTGAGAGAGGGACGTGAGGACACTGAGGAGCTAGGAGACTGGCAGCCATTTTTCAAGCCACAAGATGAGGACATTGACCAAAAGAAACATCATTTTCAATATGATGGAGCAATACAGCAACAAGCTAAAGATAACTTAAGCAAAATCCACTTCTGAAGAGATCAGAGTTGGGTGAGGGTCTTTGATATATGTAGATGTTTTGTTATCACAAAAGTAAGTAAGCAGCTTCTGTTTGCTCACAAAAGCAAATGCTGCTTTAGTGATTTTCATCTTTCCTGTTGCACATTAAAAAGCCAATGTAAACAACTATTTCAGTTTTTACAACATCTGCTGCATCCTTTTTTTATATTAATTTGTGGGATGTGGTCATCGTTGACTGGTCAGCATTTACTGTCTGTCCCTAGTTGTCCTTGAGAAGGTGGTGGTGAGCTGCCTTTTTGAGCTGCTGCAGTCCACCTGCTGTGGTTGACCCACAATGCAGTTAGGGAGGGAATTCCAGAATTTTGACCCAACAACAGTGAAGGAATGGCAATATATTTTCAAACTAGAGGTCCCAGAATTTTCACGAGTAATCTCAATTCTCTGCAGCCAGTTTGAGAATCTTCCCCTCTTATGGGGTGAGGACATGAATATCAGGCAGTCCAACCCACTCCACCTTGTGTGACATTTTCAACTATGCAAAAGGGGGAATTGAGTGAGATGAAAGTAACTGGAAGAGCTGTTAGTTGCAATGCAAGAGCAGAAAATATGGTGAGGTATCCCCAGCAAATGAATAAGAAGTTCAGAGAGCCAATAATGTCAGTAGTTTAGGAGGATGAGGTGGCTGCAAATTGATAAGTTGAGATGTTCCATGCAATAGTGAGGGTGGTAGAGCATTAGCCTTGATAAGAGCTGTGTGCTGTGGCAGAGTTAGATTGTGTGTGAAATAGCAAAGAGAAAATTGTGACACTTACCCTTGCAGAACACAAAAGGTCACCAAGCTTCTGTCTAAATTTCTGGGGAATGTTTCTCATCTGAAGATAATAGTGCTGGAGATCAGAGATGGAAATGTGTTGCTGGAAAAGCGCAGCAGGTCAGGCAGCATCCAGGGAACAGGAGAATCGACATTTCGGGCATAAGCCCTTCTTCAGGAAGAAGGGCTTATGCCCGAAACGTCGATTCTCCTGTTCCCTGGATGCTGCCTGACCTGCTGCGCTTTTCCAGCAACACATTTCCAGCTCTGATCTCCAGCATCTGCAGACCTCACTTTCTCCTTGAAGATAATAGTGGCCTGGCTATCTACAGTAGGCTAGCAGTAGAGGTAATGTGACCAACAGATGGCAAGAGGATGGCCATCCTTTCCACCATCCCATTCTCCAGGGCCCTGCTGGCAAAGCAGGCTGCCAGCTTCCCTTTCCAGGCCATGCCCTTCGGGATAATGGCTCTGGACCGCAATGTGAAGGCCAGGTCTCAGCTTGTAGCCTTTGAAACAGTGGCTGCTGAGATTTAAATATGGTGCCCATGGTGTGAACACTACAAGGACCCAGCAGAAGTAAGCATTTCTGTCTTTGCTCCCACGAAATTGCATGAGAATGGTGACATGGAGCCCAGATGTATAATGAATAATAGCAGAAGACTGAATGAGAGCATGAATCATGGTGGGAAGCCTTCCTTGAAACCTGCTGAAAAATGACACTTTCATAAAATGGGAAAAATACAGCCCATTATCTCTGTCTGCTCATTGGAATCACTGAATGTTTTTCACTCTCAATAATAGCACCTTATACAATTTCTGAGAGAGAGAAATGTCCAATTGCAACTACTGTCAGTGTTAAATGGGTTATGAAAGAAAGTGATGATTTGCATTGAAAACTATGGAGCCAAGGTAGTAAATTGAGTTAATGTACAGATCAGTGTGATCTAATTGAAGTGGCTCAATGCGCTGAATGGCCAACTCCAGCAGCTGCTGCTGCTGCTTGCTTCAAGTCAACGATGTATTTTCTGCAATGACTGAACTTTTATGGCAGAGGTGTACAATGCTTACATTATGAATGCAAAGTTGAGTTATTGTTTTGATGTTTTATTGCATTTTTACTGCAATTGGAATGTTTTGTTCTGAATTTCAACATAATTTCTAACTTGCATGATTAGAAAATTTATCCCTTTCAACTTCAAATTAACAGGATTAGGCTGTAAATTAAGTTTCCTGCAGCTGAACATGAAGAACAATCACATCTGTATTTAACTAAATGATGTGACATTGAAAAATTTCAACACAATACAACCAGTAATTATTGCAAGTTGGCAAGTATTTACTTGAGGCATGAAATACTGGCCATTCTTTCTTACAATGCAAATAATTGAGGCAATTTTCTCTCATGCTGTTTAAACTCTGGAAATATTTACAATCATTATGATTTACATGTCAAAACACATCTGTCCTGACTCTCAAAGAGTTATTCATGTAATAAATAGTCTCATTGTCTTATCCTTTCCCAATTAGCTCTTGTGTTCTTTTCTTTACTTTTGTTTTGAATTTTGGTCCTATTACCTATTAAAATGCTCCTTGCGAGGTCTAATTTCTAATTCCATCACTATGCCCAACAGGACATGCCTTACTCAAAAAAAACCTGCAGATAAACATTCTGCTTGCATCTTCCTTTGTCCTTTAGTAACTTGCCATTCAATGGAAGTAGCTTTTATTTATTAAAATCTTTGATAATGTTTAATATTTTCATCAATAACCCTTATGATTTTCTTCCTTTGATGTTGCTAATCGTGAACATGAAATTCAAGTTTATACTCCTCCACTGGAGGGTGCCATTGTCTGTTATGTGAAGTACAAGCATTGTTGATTGTAGCTAAGAGTCATTCAGTCATGATGCTAAAATGTGTTTAAAATATATTTCATTTATTCACAGTCACAACTGCTGGCAAAGCCAGGGTATGTCTTTTGCCTTGTTAATTGCCCTTGAAAAAGTGGTGATGAGATGCCTTCTTGAACTCTGCATTCCATGTGTTGTTTGTACTGTTTGGAAAAGAGTTTTAGGATTTTGACTGGTTAACAGTGAAAGAATAGCGATATGATTCCAAGTGATATGTGGCTTGAAGATGGTAAGGTTTCTGTTTATCTGCTACCCTTTAGGAGGTAGAGGACATGGAAGCAGAAGGTGCTGACAAGGATTCTTGACAAGATGGTGCAGAGTATTCTGGCTGGATGTTATATACTAATGCCATTGTGTTTTGGTGACAGACGAGTGAAGGTACTAGATGTATTGCAAATCAAGTGGGCTGTTTTATCTTGGATGGTATAAAGCTGTGGTTACCAACAATGTAGATCACAATTGACGAGTCAATCTCAGAGTCTCTGACAGATGATCTCATCACCTACTCTCATTGCCTCACTGCGTGCATGTCAATCATCACAAGGCTGCATGAATTTCACTTCCAGAAGCCATACAGCTGGAGAAAAGTGCATGCTCTTAACAGGTCTGCCATCTTGTTGCATCATGTTTCAGTTCAGTCCAGCTGGACTATCATTGCAGGGTAAAGTAAGGTGGTGACAAATGAACAAGAAATATACTAGAAACTGATGTGTAAGACACTGACTTACAGTGCTAGGGACATAGGAGGCTATTCAGCCCATCATGTCCATGAGAACTCTCTGCAAGAGCAGCTGAGCCAATCCCTCTCTTCTGTCCATTCTCTGTAGACCCGCAGTTTTGTTTTTTAAAACAGTTGATCCAATGTATCCAAAATGATGGGGAATGTCGGTCACACCCCAGAGCAATACAAGCTAACCCTGTGCCCCAGAAACAGATCCCAACCGCAGTAGTGAGTTTCTGTGCCTCCACAGTGATATTCCAGCTGTTCCAGAGGTGTGGGTCCACAGGATATCCTGCAGTGTGACCAGTTCCACAATGACCGCCCAGACTACACAGTGAAGCAACAATGATGAGTGAGGAAACCGGACCATATAAAAGAAAAATCACAGATGTGCAACTTCAACTTGGAACTGAGAAGATGAATTTCTGTTCACAACTATGCAAGTTAAGACTGTTCACTTTATATGTCAGCGAGGTATATCAATAAGTAAAAATGGAATATTCGGAACAACACCTGCCCCTCTATTGACTTGAAGCAAGCTGCAGACAAAGATATATTTTCTGAAATGACTTAACTTATATGCCAGAACTTGCATTATGATTATATGAAGTTGAGTTATTGTTTTGATGCTTTATTGCATTTTTACTGTCACTGCAATGTTTTGTTGTCATTTTCACCACAATTTCTAAATTAAATGATTAAATCCTTTGAACAGCATGTTACAGACAGAGAAAGTTGATGAGCTGAAGGCTGCTTTGAAAGCTCAACAGTAATTTCTCTCTGATCCAGTAGCAAAAGGTAAAGGTTTGCTTTGAAGCATCATTTCACATTTGCCATCTTCCACATTTGGCAAAACATAAGAACTCACTCACAGTGAGGTAATTAAAGAAGCGGTGACCGCAGCCTGTGATTCTTTATTCAAAGACAAAATAGTAACCTGCATATCACTCAGTGCTTTCACCGTAACAATACCAATGAAATATTTGTCTGAAGATGTCTTTCAACAATTACTGCAAGACCTGAAGGTCTGCAAATTCTTTGATGAATCCATTGATATGACCAGCACAGCCCAGCAAATTGTGCTGTGTGCATTGTTTTTAAGGTTAAAAAATGACCTCTCACCATTTTGTTGCTTAAAAAGAGAACAAGGAGTGAGAATATCTACAATGAATTCAAAAAGTACGTGCTTAAGAAAAACATTCCAATCAAGAAATTCATTTTCATCCCACCCGGTGGTAACCAGCCATGCTTGGCATAAACGCAGGATTTGTTGTATTTTACAGAAATGATCTTGATTCCACAGTTACTATTGTATAATCCACCAGCAAACATTAGAGAGTAAAGTTATGGATTTTTCTCATGTAAATTTAGAAACTAGGAAACATTCAGCCCTTTGTGTCTGCCTGTCATTCAATATGATCACAGCTGATCCTCTATCTCAAAGCTGTATCCCCACTTTCTCCCCATAGCACTTGATGCCTTTAAATTCTAAATATTTATCAATCTCCTTCTTGAATATATTCAGTAACCCAGCTTCCACAACCTCATCTGGTAGCAAATGCCATGGGGTGACCACCCTCTGAGAGAAGAAACCTTTCCTTATCATAGAATCACAGGATGGAAGTAGGCCATTCAGCCCGTCAAAGTCAAAAGGTATGGTGCTGGGAAAGCACAACCAGTAGGCCAGCATCCGAGGAGCAAGAGAGTTGGCGTTTCGAGCATAAGCTCTTCATCAGGAATGTGATGAAGAGCTTATGCTCAAAACATCGATTCTCCTGCTCCTTGGTTGCTGCCTGACTGCTGTGCTTTTCCAGCACCATACCTTTGATTCTGATCTCCAGCATCTGCAGTCCTCACTTTCTTCCAGTTGATTATAACCTTACTGCGAAGCCTCTTCCAAGTGCTAACCACTGAGCCACCATGCCACCCAATCTTAGTCCAAAATGGCCTAACTCTTATCCTGAGACTGCAACTCCTACTTCTAGACTCCAGGTTAACATCTTCCTTGCCCTTCAGCACTATGTGGTTACATCCTTATTCAACATTCTTGACCCTGTCCTCCTGCCAACCTCTGAGGACCCCTTGTCCCACCTGCAACAGACCCCATCCACCTGGACTCCCTGTGCTAGTCTGTTACCCACTCTCGATATCTTCATTTCCAACTGCTGTCATGATATTGACCATCTCAATCTGTCCACCCATCTTACCTACTCCAACCTCTCACCCTCCCAATGTGCAGCCCTGCACTCCCTTCCCTCCAACCCCAACATCACCATCAAATCAGAAACAAGATGGGAGGGGGGGTTGGGGCAGTGGTAATTTGGTGTACCAATCTCTACACCGCTAAAACCAGGTGCCAACTCGCAGACACCTCCTCCTTCTGCACCCTCAACCATGACCACACCTCCCATCAACAAACCATCATCTTTCATACTATACACAACCTCCTCATCTCAGGGGATCTCCCATACACAGTCTCCAACCTCATAGTCCAGGAAACCCACACTGCCTGCTTCTACCTCTCATCCAAAATTCACAAACCTGACTGCCCCAGTCAACTCATTGTCTCAGCCTGCTCCTGCCGCACCAAACTTATCTCTGCATACCTTGACACTGTCCTGTCCCCCTTCAACCAGGATCTCCCCACATACATTCAGGACACCACCCATGCCCTCCACTCTTCCATGACTTCTGTTTCTCCAGCCCCCAATGCCTCATCTTCACCGTGGACACCCAGTCCCTATACACATCCATCCACCAGGATGAAGGCTTCGAAGCCCTCCGTTTCTTCCTCTCCTGCCAACCCAACCAGTACCTCTCCACTGACACACTCATTCAATTGGCTGAATTGGTCCTCACCCTCAATAATTTCTTCTTCGAAACTTCCCACTTTCTCCAGATCAAAGGGGTAGCCATGGGCCCCAGCTATGCTTGCCTCTTAGTTGAGTACATGGAACAGTCCATCTTTGGCAGCTACACTGGCACCATTCCCCGCTTTTTCCTCCGCTACATCAATGACTATATCGGTGCCACCTCATGCTCCCACAAGGAGGTTAAACAATTCAAAAACTTCATTAACACCTTCCATCCTGACCTCAAGTTCACCTGGACCATCTTGGACACCTCCCTCCCCTTCCTAGACCTCTCCATCTCCATTTCCAGCGAATGATTCAACACAGACATCTACTTCAAACCTGCTGACACCCACAGCTACCTGGACTACACCTCCTCCCACCTTGCCTCCTGTAAAAACGATAACCCTTACTCCCAATTCCTCCACCTCTGCCATGTCTGCTCCCAGGAGGACCTGCACTTCCACACACATCATCTATCATGTCTACTATGTCTATTGCTCTCAGTGTGTTCTCCTCTACACTGGGGAGACAGGACGCCAACTTGCGGAACATTGCAGAGAACATCTCTGGAACACACACTAAACAACCCCACTGCCCCGTGGCCAAACCCTTTAACTCCCTCTCCCACACTATCATGGACATGTAAGTCCTGGGCTCCTCCACCACCAAACTCTAGCCACTCAATGCCTGGAGGAAGAAAGCTTTGGGACTCTCCAACCACACGGTATCAATGTTGATTTCACCAATTTCCTCATTTCCCTTTCCTTCACCTTATCCCAGATCCAACCTTCCAACTTGGCATCGCCTTCTTGAACTGTCCTACCTGTCCATCTTCCTTCCCACCGATCCACTCCACCCTCCTCTCCGACCTATCACCATTACCCACACCTCCATCCACCTATCACATTCCCAACTATCTTCCCCCCAGCCCCACCCCCATCCATTTATCTCTCAGACCTCTTGGACCACCCCTCATCCCTGATGAAGAGCTTATACTCGAAACATTGATTTTCCTGCTCCTTGGATGCTCCTGGACCAGCTGTGCTTTTCCAGCACCACACTTTTCAACTCTGACTTCCAGCATCTGCAGTTCTCATTTTTTTCCTCTTCAATCCTGCTGGTGGTGAGCTAATATTCTAATCTGATGTGAGATCATTACATTGAGGGAAGCTCCTGCAAAGACATTTAGACTGGATGCCTGAAATTGTCATTTTTCTTAATTCAAGAAATGAAATGTGCAGTGAGCTGTCAGACAATGTGTGGTTGTACAACTTCAGGTTCCTTACAGATAAACTGAATGAACTGAACTATGAACTGCAGGGAAAGAACAGAAATGTAACATCTATTATCAGTGCTGTGAATGTATTCAAATTGGAACTAGGCCTGTTATTCTCCAGATTTGCACGTAAAATGCTCTGACACCTCCTGAGTCTGGAGGAAATACTAGAAAGGAAAATCAAAGTAAAACAAAATGGTTCTACCCAGTAACCTCTTGTGCACATCTAAGGAAGTTGGTCCAGAAATTCCCACAGGTGATTGAAGGAATTAGATGTGATGGAACAAAGTGTTTGTTTGTCTGAAATCCATTTCTTCAAATAGACATTGGTGCATTTTTCTCCCAAATCCCATCAGGTGTTTGATTTGGCAAAGCAGTTGAGGGGTTTGTTTAGAAGTAAGTACTTTCCAAAACCAGATCACAGGATAATGATTATTAGGGATTCAGTAAACAGAGAAATCTACTCACTTCTACCATCATGTTGAAGTACAAAAAGGTACACTCCACATTCCTCTGCATGACAGCATTTTCCCAAATCACATCTACCTCACATACACCTATTTGATGGACTGTATACTATTAGCAGCCTGAAACTACAACCCAGACTTCAAGATACTGACACATGCTGTACAAACATGTTGAACCTTGGTGAGTATATATTTGGTTTTATATTTATAATCAATCCAAGAAGGATTTTCAACAAAGGGGCCAAATTTTCTCAGAAACATTTTGGGAACTGGTTCACAATGATTTTGGCAAATGTAAGCATAAAATCTTTATTGGGGAAAGCAGTCAAGTCTTTGCAATTCCATCCTATCCTAGGTTGAGGAGTTGTTAGAATGACATTCCTAAGCCAACAAATACATCCTGCCCACATAAAGTTTAAACAAAGTCACCAGCTAAGAAATTTCCAAAATATGCATGAGATAAAAATAATCAATCCCAGAGGGATTTTCAACAAAGGGACCAAATTCTCTCAGAAACATTTTAAGAATGGTTTTCCTCCTACGTTTCCACTTTACCCAGACCTCTCTTTAGCCATCACAGTGACTAGGTTCACTGCAATTTTCTGGGTCATCATGGGGCTTTGTGCCATTGACACAACTTTGACAGGCATAAGACCCTTGCTCCGAGTACTTAAGTGACCATTATAATTTGGAACAGGGCATGTGTCAGACACCAAAGACTAACAGCAGTTTCCCACTGCCTCATATCTGCCTTCTCCTACTCCAAACGAAAATAAAACAAAATGTGAAAACTAAGTGTAATTTGAATCACAGGGTCATTGGAACAATATTGTTAAAACATGGATAGTAGCAATTTAAATAACATCTGTTTAGATTTATCTGTAGAATTTTTGTGACTTTTAATTCCATTATTCAAATGTTCACTTGAAAAGTTTCTCTTGACTTTATGACTCTATATGTATTTTTTATATTTTTACCCGGAACTGTTCTCTCTTTGATATAATTTTATACTGTACTGTTTAATCAGGAATCACCTCCCAGGTAGACTCTGCAAATATTTAACCAATTATATTGATGGAATTTAAGTATATTCAAGGCTGAAACAGATAGATTTTTAATTAATAAGAAAATCAAAGGTTATGGGGAAAAGGCAAGGAAGTGGAGTTGAGGATTATCAGCTCATCCATGATCTCGTTGAACAGCAGGACAGATTTGATGGGCTAAATGGCTAAACAGCATATGGTCTTCACTGCTGTTTGCTTCCAAGAAGTTTTGATCCAGTAGTTTCTTTCAAATAAACTTTACTGGGAAAAGAAGTGTATTCAGTGCGGTTTCTTTTGTAAATGGGTGGACACATTGTGTGTTGCTGGGGAAAAGAGGTGGGTGGTGCAGTGACTCTTTTGTTTATTTTATTTCGGATTTATGTAAAATGGACTAAACAGAATTGGTGTTACTGGAGTCAAATGGAATAGGAGATAAGAAAAAGAAGCTGGAATCAGAAAGGAAGGAAGAGATAACAGCTTTCTCTGTTTTGGTTACTCCAATTATCATCCAGAGAATTTTTTTTTTATTTCCAATAATCTTTGATGTTGCACCTTATCAAATCCCTTCTGGAAATCTAAGTAGTGGCTCCCCCGTGATTACAACACAAGGTACTTTTTCAAAGAATTTCAATAAATTAATTAGACATGATTTTCCTTTGATGGAACCATGTTGGCTCCAACTGTTTATCTTGAACTTATCCAAATTCATATTACAACATTTTTAATAATAGCTTTTAACATATTCCCTATGGAAAATGATAAGCTAATCGACGTGTCATTTCCTATTTTCTGCCTTTCTCCTTTTTTAAAATAAAGAAGTTACATTAGTAATTTTCTAAGCTAAAAGACCATTCCCCAAATATAATGAGTTTTGGAAAACTAAAATAAACCCATCCTTTATCTCACTATTACTACTTTTACAACCCTAGTACAAAATCCATCAGAATCTGGGGATTTGCTGGAAATGCAAATTTGACAATTTGCTGTGTACTACTTTATGTTAGTTACAGTATTCTTGAGTTCTTCCCTCCCTTTCAATTCCTGACTTACACCTATTTCAGGATGCAGCTTGTATCCTATCATGTGAAGACGAATGCAAGATACCTGTTCAATTTGTCTGCCATCTTGTTATCTTTCATTACTAATTTCCCAGACTCACTTTCTAGAGAACAAAAACTTACTTTGTTAAGTCTTTTCTTTTAAATACCTGAAGAAACTTTTTTTCAGATTTTGTATTAACGTTTTCCCAAGTCTAAATTTTTTTCTTCCTAATATTCTTTTCGTAACTTTTTTGCAGTTTTTTAAACATATTCTGTTTCAAGTATGGCCTCAGTATTTTGAGTGGAAAAATTTGGGAAGTGTGGATGAAGTATTGAGGATGAAATGAGTGACATTGGACCAAGGAGTAATGAAGAATAAAGTCTCCAGGATGTCATTCAGAGGAATAGGTGGAAGCATGAACAGGAACAGGATGAGTCGCTAACATGTGGATGGTGAGAGACAAAGATGCAAAAAATGCAATAGAAGGAAGGATGTACACAATTCACCCTCTCCATTAGAAAGTATTAATTTTGGGGTTAGGAAAGAAATATATAAAAAGGTACAGGGAAGCAAAAAGGAAAATTATAGGGGGAAGCATCCATGGGGAAAGTGCAAAATTAAAGCAGAATAACCAGCAACACAATGATCTCAGACAAGAAGGAGACTGACCATGTTATCTGACAAACCATAAACAATACCATGGAAGATTGACTATGAATCAGAATTTCAAACAATTCTTGACATCATATCGTATCAATCACTACATGAGTAGAAGGCATGAAAACATTCACTAAATCACTTTAATGACTAAATCACTTAACAGAAAGCAGTTTCATTGGAAGTAAACGCATTCAAGAAATAAATGGAATGTGGTCAATTATCTACAAGGAGCTTCAACCGCCCATCTCCCTGATTACCTGGCTTCCACAGTAAGTAAGAACCATAGAACTGTTACAATGCAGGAGGGAGTCATTCCGCCCATCATACCTGCATCGGCTCTCAGTATTTCAATTTGTGCCAAATGACTGTCCTATCCCTGTAACCCTGCATGTTGTTTTTATTTAAATAATCATCCAATTCCATGTTGAATGCCTTATTTGAACCTGCCTCTGCCACAATTCTAGACAGTGCTTTCAAACCAAAGCATATACTGTGTGACAAAGCTTTTTATCTCACATTACACAGTTTATTTTGGAAACGAAAACTACTCTCTGGTTCTCGTTTCTTTTACGAGTAGGAACAGTTTTTCCCTATCCCCTCTGTCTGGACTCCTCATGATTTTGAATAGAGTCATAGAGATGTACAGCATGGAAACAGACCCTTCGGTCCAACTCATCCATACCGACCAGATATCTCAACCCAATCTAGTCACCTGCCAGCACCTGGCCCATATCCCTCCAAATCCTTCCTATTCATATACCTATCCAGATGCCTTTTAAATGTTGCAAATATACTAGCTTCCACCATATCCTCCAGCAGCTCATTCCATACACATTCTGTGTGAAAAGGTTACCCTTAGGTCTCTTTTATATGTTTCCCCTCTCACCCTATACCTATGCCCTCTAGTTCTGGACTCTCCCAACTGAGGAAAAAGACCTTGGCTATTTATACTATACATGCCCCCTACGATTTTATAAAACTTTATAAGGTCACCCCTCAGCCTCCAACCCTCCAGGGAAAACAGCCCCAGCCTGTTCAGCCTCTCCCTATAGCTCAAATCCACCAACCCTGGCAACATCCTTGTAAATCTTTTCTGAACCCTTTCAAGTTTCACAACATCTTTCCAATAGGAAGGAGGAGACCCGAATTGCATGCAATATTCCAACAGTGGCCTAACCAATGTCCTGTACAGCCACAACATGACCTCCCAACTCCTGTACTCAATACTCTGACCAATAAAAGAAAGCTTACAAAACACCTTCTTCACTATCCTATCTACCTTTGACTCCATTTTCAAGGAGCTATGAACCTGCACTCAAGGTCTCTTTGTTCAGCAACACTCCCCAGGTCCTTACCATTAAGTGTATAAGTCCTGCTAAGATTTGCTTTCCCAAAATGCAGCACCTCACATTTATCTAAATTAAACTCCATCTTCCACATCTCAGCCCATTGACCCATCTGGTCTAGATCCTGTTGTAACATGAGGCAACCTACTTCACTGTCCACTACACCTCCAATTTTGGTGTCATCTGCAAACTTACTAACTGTACCTCATATGCTCGCATCCAAATCATTTATGTAAATGACAAAAAGTAGAAGACCCAGCACTGATCCTTGTGGCACTGCACTGGTCACAGGCCTACAGTCTGAAAAACAACCCTCCACCATCACCCTCTGTCTTCTACCTTTGAGCCAGTTCTGTATCCAAATGGCTAGTTCTCCCTGTATTCCGTGAGATCTAACCTTGCTAATCAGTCTCCCATGGGGAACCTTGTCGAATGCCTTACAGAAGTCCATATAGATCACATCTACTGCTCTGCCCTCATCAATCCTCTTTGTTAATTCTTCAAAAAACTCAGTCAAATTTGTGAGATATGATTTCCCACACACAAAGCCATGTTGACTATCCATAATCAGTCCTTTCCAAATACACTTACATCCTGTCCTTCAGGATTCCCTCCAGCAACTTGCCCACCACCGACGTCAGGCTCATGCGAGCATAAGAGGTACAGTTAGTAAGTTTGCAGATGACACCAAAATTGGAGGTCTATAGTTCCCTGGTTTGTCCTTACCACCTTTCTTAAAAAGTGGCACCACGTTAGCCAATCTCCAGTCTTCCAGCACCTCACCTGTGGCTATCAATGATAGAAATATCTCAGTATGAGCCCCAGCAATCACTTCCCTAGCATCCCACAGTGTTCAAGGGTACACCTGATCAAGTCCTGGGGATTTATTCACTTTTATGCAATTCAAGACATTCAGCACTTCCTCCTCTGTAATATGGACATTTTTCAAGATGTCACCATCTATTTCCCTACAGTCTATATCTTCCATGTCCTTTTCCACAGAAAATACAAATGCAAAATACTCGTTTAGTATCCTCCCCATCTCCTGCAGCTCCACACAAAGGCCACCTCGCTGATCATTGAGGGCACTTACTCTCTCCCTAGTTACCCTTTTGTCCTTCATGTATTTATAAAAACCCTTTGGATTCTCCTTAACTCTATTTGCCAAAGCTATCTCATGTCCCCTTTTTGCCCTCCTGATTTCTCTCTTAAGTATACTCCTACTTCCTTTATACTCTTCTAAGGATTCACTCGATCTATCCTGTCTATAGTTGACATATGCTTCCTTCTTTTACTTAACCAAACCTTCAATTTCTTTAGTCATCCAGCATTCCCTATACCTACCAGCCTTTCCTTTCACCCTGACAGGAATATACTTTCTCTGGATTCTTGTTATCTAATTTCTGAAGGCTTCCCATTTTCCAGCCGTCCCTTTACCTGTGAACATCTGCCCCTAATCAGCTTTTGAAAGTTCTTGCCTAATACCGTCAAAATTGGTCTTTCTCCAATTCAGAACTTCATCTTTTAGACCTGGTCTATCATTTCCATCACCATTTTAAAAACTAATAGAATTACAGTCGCTGGATCCAAAGTGCTCCTCCACTGACACCTCAGTCATCTGCCCTGCCTTCTTTCCCAACAGTAAGTCAAGTTTTGCACCTTCTCTCGTAAGTATATCCACATACTGAATCAGAAAATTTTCTTGTACACACTTAACAAATTCCTCTCCGTCTAATACTTCAATCAAATCTCGCCTCTGCAATTCCAAAGAAAGAAAATCCTAATTTCTCCAGCCTTCAGCCATAACTGATGTTTCTCATCACTGGAATCACGCTTGTAAATATTTTCTGCCTAATCAGTGTCTTATATTAGTGCAGCATTAATTCAAAGTTCATGTACTCTACACCCCTATCAGTGATACCTCGAATACTGTATGTTTTACTAACATCTTCTCTCTACCTGGTCTGCCATCTTTAATGGCTTATGCACATACACCCAACTATCTCTGCTCCTGCACACCCTTTTGAATAGAATCTTTTATTCAATACTATCTCTCCATGCTGTGTTAGAATCTCCCACTCACAAGGTGTTGCTGTTAATTACTAATTATGGCCAATTGATTGGTGACAAACCAGAAGTGGTGGCCTAGGAAATATTTTTCCTTCTTTTTATTCCCATGACCTGGACTAGAGAGAACAACATTGTAGCTAGAAGGTCTGCTCTGTTACTTCAGGAGTATCTGAGATCCACATCCACCTCTGGTAGGTTATGGCAGGAAAAAATAGAAGAGCTTAATACTATTTAAATGTAGAGGGACTGTAGAAAGCTGCAGCACAAAGGAATTTGGGGATCCTCATGCATGAATCACAAAAACGCTAGCATCCAGTTTAGCAGATAATTGGAAAGGCAAATGGAATGTTGACTTTATATCAAAGTGAATGGAGTCTCAAAATAGGGCAACCTTGCTAAAATCATACAAAGCACTAATTATACCACAAGTGGATTGTGATCAGTTTGGTGTCCTTATCTAAATAAAGATGCACAGGCATTGGGGGTGGTCTAACAAAAGTGTACCACATTGATTCAGGATATGAAGGGATTTTCTTATGAGGAGTGGCTGAGTTGAGTAGGTTGGGCCTGCACCTATTGGAGTTCAGAAGAATAAGGTGAGACCTCATTGAACCATATGAAATTTTAAGGGAACCTAAAAGGATAGATGCAAGAAGTGCTTTTCTCTTGTGGGAGAGTCTAGGATCAGAGGGCACAATCTCAGTGTAAAAGTCACCATTTAAGACAGAGATGAGAGGGAATTTCTTCTTTCAGAAGATCATGAGTCAGTGGAATTATTTATTGCAAAGGGCTGTCAAGGGTAGTTTACTAAGTATATTTAAGGCAATAGACAGATTTTTAATCAGAAAAGAAATCATGGGTTATGGGGAAGACAGGAAAGTGGAGTTGAGAATGATCGAATCAGCCATGATCTTACTGAATAGTGGAACAGACTGGAGTACTTCTGCTCCAATGTCTGATGCTCTAAGTCTTGGATAGAGTTCCACAATAAAATATTGAAGTGTAGCAATATGTTTGTCAGTCTGAAAGCAGGCAGGGGAGTTACCACTGCTGAATGATAAGTTGATGAAGATGGTGGCCATGGGTACAGGGAGGTTGTTGTGAAGAAGCATTTGCATGATGGCCAGGACAAGCCAGCTGCAACTGTCAGATAACTTCCCTGACTTACAAAGTTGGGCATTTACACTTCCAGATCCTTGGAGAAGAGGAAAATTGAAGGTGCCATGTAAATAAACAATAATCAGCCTTAAGTGAAATACAAATGCATGAAGATAAGGTAATCATCTCTCAATGGTGTGATTCAGATGTCACCATTTAATGTATTGCACAACAAATACACTGGGTATTGAGGCATGGTGTTCTGACTGCTATTTCTTTACTGTGCCTTGCTCTTCTACACAATATTCTATGGAAGGTGAAAGACTGTGGTTCTCCTGCACCATCACTACAACTTGAGGCACCTTTGGCTGGAAACTCTAACTGAAGAAGCTGTTCCACATCTGCTGGTATTTGCTGTTGGTCATGGGCTTCAAAACTCACATGTTTCTAACCCATTCTTATGGACAATTGCGTTATGGTGAACACGGCGATGACATCAGCTCTGTGCCTGGATTCATCAGGAACAATTTCAATGGGACATAAAGTGACACAGATAGAAAGCATTTCATGGACTCAATTGCAAGCTAAGCCTGTCGATCCAGATCAAACCCTCCCCATTTAACCCCTCTTCCCACCACAAAGTGTTTATGCTCTTCTGTCCCTTGCCTCTGTCAACCCTATCAGGTCTGATCAATCCCTAAGTTCCCATCCAATTCTTTTAATTAATTCTTCCCACTTTATCCTCTGAGCCCCAAGTAGACAGCTCAGTTATGCCAAACATTGGTATCCAGATTGAAGCTAGGACTGCGCTAGGAGAAAGTGAGGACTGCAGATGCTGGAGATCAGAGACGAGAGTGTGATGCTGGAAAAGCACAGCTGATCAGGTAGAATCGGAGGAGAAGGAGAATTGACATTTCGGGCATAAGCCCTTCATGGTCACGATTGTGCTAGTGACCATGGATAAGTGCGTATAGATTTGCCTCCCTTCACAATTATTATCTCCTCTGTATCCCAGAATGCAGTCTCCAATCCCCACAGTTCACTTCCCCAACTTACCCATCACAGTGGCCCCTAGGATCCCCTAGACGTGCAGAGAAAAGACCCTCAGAACTGATCGTGGCCCATTCCCCTTACGGACCCAGAATGGCAGCACTGACTGATGACAGACCATATTCCTGCCTCTTACTTATGCAGCTCCTCACTTGACCTACTGTTACTGCTCTGCCTGAATTCATTGGGCTTGCAGGACTGACCAGGACCCACTCCCTGGACTGTAATCAAATAGATGCCCAGTGCTGAATGCTCCAAGCAGCCAATTGGCTATGTCCAAGTCCCCGCACTGATATTGGATGATTTCCTTCACTGACTCTGATGGGACCTCCTGACTGACAGCAGTCCTTCTAATTTGACTGAGGACTGCTCCCCTTGGATTTTATGACATTGTCTTTTAGTTGAAGTACATGGCACATAGTGTGGTTGTACCATTGATATATCATAGTGCAAGTGCAACAGCATGTAGCACAGAGCTGAACAGTAATATGTATGCTCACTTGACTTGCTGCTTAGCTTTGTGTCTTGCTCATAGGCAAGATAAGACAGAAGTACTGTAAACATTTATGTTCTCAATGGTGGGCCAATGTGAAAAAAGCATGGGAGAAATGCTGTGAGTAGAAGTAGACACAAAGTGAGTGAGCACAAAGAGCCCAGAGATGCCCCCTGAATGATCCATAAGATGGATGCTCATCCCCACACATAAAAAGGCCTGTGGCAGTATGGCATTTTAAGGCCTCAGCGAACCCTAAAGTGCAGTATTAAAGTGGTGACCTGGAACAGAAATAAGGCAGAAATAGGTCATGATGATGCAGCGTAGCTGATTCTAGTCCTGTGTGAACCTGGGTATAGGATGCAGACCGTGACTGCATCCTATACCCAGATGCCAGAGAAGATGCTAGCAAGCTGCAGCTGTCTGGTACCCTCTTCGACTTTCATATCGAGAATTGCTGCCATAGAGTTCTTCAGCAATACCTGGGAAAATAACAAACTGCATATAAGTAAAGCAAGATTCGTAATGAGATATTAATGCATGCAAATAGGCCCCTCATCACTCATCAGCGAGATTCTCATCTAGCTGTTTCAATCTTATGTACAGAATCAGACTATTTCTCATGGTTTCAAGAAACTAATGTTTCTGTTTTCAATATATTTTTTCTAAATGAATAGCCATTGCTCACATCTTTCAGGACCTGGAAATATTCTGTCCAATGTTTATCTCATTGATCTAATTTGTACCTGATTGCACATCTGCAATAAACTATAGTGTGTTAGACATTGTAGATTTTAGTTAAAATTCACTTGGCAGCTGAAACCAAAAGCTAGGGATGGTTGATGTCTCAAAATCTAAAAAGTATTAACAATTCCATTTGCTACCACTCAAGATGGCATCTGAGCACAAATTCATTGGGGACGAATAAAGACATGCTGATCACAGTCCATCTGTAAAAGCTTTTTCCATTTTTTGGTACAACCTGTGGGAAGACTACAGCAGTGGAGTAAGCATATTTATGCACAACAGTTCTGCAGAAACAAAAGGAAGGCAAAGTTTACCTTTCAGTTCTGTATTTCAAAAGTAGGTTTATAATAAACTCATCATAATATATAAATGCAAATTATGCTAAAATTGTTACTGAAATAGTCTGACTATTTTTAATGCACCTTGGCTAAAGAAGATAATCAATGATTAAAGTAAATGATAGGTTTGGAAATTAATATAGTCTCACTATAAATGATTCAACCCAAAATTAATCTTATTCTATAGCCTCACAATTCTTCTCACTGGGTTTGGAATATGTTATAAATATAAATTATGCCTCAGGTTTGTACAATGGCTCCCTATGTACACGGATCACAACTCAATTTTACTTTATTCTACAACATGTAGGATGAAGTGATGATGTAGAATGTATTCACATCCACATTCAAAGTTGTCTAAATTATTTATTTAAGAATCATTTGACACAAATTAAACTGCAATGTTTTATTTTTCACTGTCCTATTCAACATGCACTGCAATCTCCAAACTGTTATTAGTTATAAATATTCAGAATTAAAATGATTTATTCTCTTAATGCATAAACCTAATGTACAGAATTAATGCATGAACTGATCTGAAATTGTGCATGTAATTGTTTCAAACTTGTGAAAAGTATTGGGCCAGAAATTGCTGTCAAAAAAAGTAATAGCATGAATGTAATGAACATCTGCTGGCATACTTGAAACTGGAGAAGCATGTAAAATAAAAAAAACATTCTGTCCTGTCCTGGTCCAACCTGTGTCCTATGTTATGATGGATGGGTAAGGTGTCAGGCAGTCTCTCTGGCCCTTAGGCCTATTGAGGCCTTGGAGTGGTAAGTTTATGACTACTTCAGGACCTCATTCTGCCTCAGCTGGTATAATTCTGCTGGGAAGGGAAGGCAGAAGGGAAGCAACTGGCCCAACAGGTTTAACTGCAAGGACAAAAGACAAAGAGGAAAAGAGATAATCTCCTTTAGCAATTCCTTGCTACCCATCAGGGGCAATCCTCGAAGATGGCAACCCTAATGTCTTGATTGCCTTCCTGACATCTCAATCATGACCACCGTAGCAAATGTGCTTTTTTTTTCACAAATTCTCATTTCTGTTATGTTTCCAAAACTCCAGATATAAATAGTACGCTGAAGGAAATTGCTTTTTGTCCCCCATTGTTATGATCACAGCTGACGCTTTTATTGGCACAAGTCAGATCTCAGGCTGCAATTTGGCTGGATCATATTTTGTTTATTTTGGTTTAACAAAAGACTTCCACTGAAACAGAAGCATTTTTATGTGAATGAAATGAAGATTAAATAAAATAAGCCAAATTATTTATAGTGGCACGGTGCCTTAGTGGTTAGCACTGCTGCCTCACATTGCTGGGGACCTGGGTTCAATTCTAGCCTCAGGCAACTCTGTGTGGAGTTTATGCATTCTCCCTGTGTCTGTGTGGTGGGTTTCCTCTGGGTGCTCCAGTTTCCTCCCACAGTCCCAAAAATGTGCAGGTTAGGTGGATTGACCATGTTAAATTGCCCATACATGTATGGATTAGCCAGGGGAAATGCAGAGTTACAGGGATGGTGTAAATCTGGTTGGGATGCTCTTTGGAGGGTCAGTGTGGATTTGATAGGCTGAAAGGCCTGCTTCCATACGATAGGGATTCTATGATTTACGTTAAACACCATTAAAAATTTCAAAATATGTTGGAAAATATAATTCTATTATTCCCAAAGCACCAGAGAGAATGCCCTTCTCTCTCCCACATCGAGTTTGACTTGGTTGTCACTCCAGATCCTGGTTGGGAGAGTCTGATCGCCTCTTCCTTGACTTGTCATATAACTGAGCTGAGTCTTCCTCAGTTTCAAATAACCTGCCATAGGATTTTAACAAAGCATTTCTGGTCTGCAACTTTTAAATTAAAATCTTTTCTCTAAGGGAACCTTTTTTTTTAACAATCTATCTTCTCCTTTCTCAGGTGCACCTGCTTTATCCATCCAATTTGAGCTATGTACCCTGTAGAACTCTTAAACTGAAAGTAAATAGTTGTTTTTGGAACTATGGCTGTTTTCCCTCAGGGCAAAAGAATCCTGAATCTATCTGAAAGCTCAATGCATTACACTGCTTACTTTTGCACTTAATCTGTCCCAATGTAAACAAGTTTCCATTAGCCTCCAAAAGTCTCAGACTGTTTCTTTTTAAAAGGTATCACCATAACTACAGAAATACTTAATAAGTATCACAGACCATAATCTTTCAGTCTTCCTTAGACTCAGTGAAGGTGCTAGAGCATTGGAAGATTGCAGATATTACATCCTTGTTCAAACATGATTGTAAGGATAAGCCCAGTGCCTATAGAATAGCCAGTTTAACTTCAGTGGTGGGGGAACATCCATAATTTTTATTTGGAAAAATGTTAGTGGTCACATGGAAAAAGGTGGATTGACAATGAAGAGTCAACAATGGATTGTTAAAGGGGGCATGGTGTTCAACTCACTTGCTGTACTTTTGTTTGAAGAGGTAAATTTAAGAATTAATGAGGGTAATACTGTTGGGCCTTTGTAACCAGTGCGTCCACATGAATAATCCAATAAAGCTTGTTTTGGATGACCATTCCCAGGAGCTTGATACTCTCCACTCCTTCCACCTCTGTGCTGTTAATGTGTAGGGGGTGCGAATAACATCCCGCCAAAAGTCAATAATGTGTTCCTTGGTTTTGCTAGCATTGAGAGCTAGGTTGTTCTCAGTGCACCAATTTTCCAGATCTTCCACCTCCCGTCTGTAGTCTGTTTCGTCGTCATCTGAGATTCAATCGACAATGGTGGTGTCATCAGCGAACTTGTAAATGGCATTAGAGTGGAATTTGGCGATGCAATCATGGGTATACAGTGAGTACAGTAGGGGGCTGAGTAAGTACCCTGGGGGGCTCCAGTGTTGAGTGTTAGTGAGGATGAAATATTGTCCCCATTCTTCACTGATTGTGGCCTGTGGGTCAGGAAACTGAGGATCCAGTTGCACAGAGTGGGGCATTTAAGGTGTGATGATACTCCAGCTTTAAGAAGTGTATTTTGTCCTGATTTTTTTATGAAGAGAGGTTAAAATAGAGCTGTGGAATGATCTGTTTCAAGCCAATAAGGCAGACAGCTTGTGATACCTTGGGTTTTTTAAACAGTTGGAATAATAAAAGCAGCCTGAAGGGGTAGGGTCAAGCTCCCACAGAACCAGGATTTTAGTTTTAACTTTCAGCAGCTGCTGGGATTATGAAAGCTGCTACATCTCGCTCTCTCTTTGCAATAGCTAAAACCTTGAATTCTCATCCTGCTGCAAGAATTGCATCCAGAATGTAATACCTGACACTTGCCTTCAAAATAAGAAAAAGGTAGGGTCTAAGCTTGACATGTTTTGGAGGGAATTAGTCTGGTCCATAACAAAGGAAGAATATTAATGTCCTGGAGTGAGTGCAAAGGAGATACATCAGAATGATACCAGGAATAAGGTAGATAGAAAGAAAAATTGGAGAAATTGGGCTTATTCTCGTTGGAGTAGAGAAGATTAAGAGCTGACCTTACAGAAGTGGTCAAAGACAGGATACAAAGGAATATTCTGTTCCACTAGATGGTATTTCGGTAACTAAGGGTTATAATTTCAAGATTATAAGAAAGAAAACTATGAGTGAGATGAGGAGAAACGTATTTACTCAGGGTTGTTCAAATATCAACTGGGAGAATGGGGGAGGTGGATTCCATAGGAGGTTTCAAAAGAGGGCCGGATATATCTCTGAAATTAATTTAGAGGGCTACAGAGATAGGGCTGGAGAATGGCACTAGCTGGGTAACCCTTTCATGAGCTGATACAGACACTATGTGTCAAGTAGCTTATTTCTGAACTGTTCAATTCTAAGATTCTAAATGTATTAGTTTTATTCTTTTTAACTTCATCTTTTTTGGTTACATTGTCAAAAATTTGAATCTGATAACTGAATTTCCAAATCATCTTTCAGGTTAATAGGTTTTTTTCCTTACTGATTAATTCAGTGGACTAGCAATGTAGTCACAACACAGTTGCAAAACAATCCATTGATGTTCCTTGTTTAAACACATCGTTATATTTTTCTTGCACTGGTTGCTCCAGTACCTTTAGTGAGGCAAATATTGTTGAAGCTACCAGGTCATTTCCCAAAGTAAAATGAATCTTTTCTATATTAATTTGTTTCACTGTTCAAAACTACAACTTCTCTCTTTCATCCAACTCTGTGTAATTGACTCTTTTGTATCTTCCAAGGAACATATTCTTTAGGTTGTCTGGACAACAAATATTGTCATGGTTCAGAATCAGTGACTGATTTGTTCCAGTGTCTCTCATTATCTCTCAGTTTAGCTACATAATTCAAAGCATCATTTCCATTTTAGTACATTTTAAGGAAATGTTCTCTTTGTACGACTGCTCCAGTTTTAATACATTGTCCCTTTTCTGATGTCCTCTTTATTGAAGGCTTCTCGGAAATTCTTTCAGATCCTGCAGCTTTTCTTTCTCCCTTGCAAATTTTTACAAATATCTGATGAGGTTTATTTCTTGTCATCTTAAATGCGAATTGATAAACTTCAGGTACAAGCACATTGAATATTGCCTTTTTGACAGCTTCATTCTTTGCAGATTGAGTACATCAATTTGCCAGAAAAACATTTATAGCTGTACCTGTCAAAACATTAATATTAATGATTGAAACAACTGTCATCTGTCTACCAAACTTCTCAAATGAAGTCAAATACTTTTCAACTCCATCCTCATTAAACCTAGGCACAAAGCTTAGATTCTTAGGAAATTAAATGCCCTCTTAAAATCAGAAACATCCTGTGACCTATTATCTCCTCCCTACACCTTCAGTTTGTTCATTTCTTCCAAGCTCCTTATGTCTTTAAAGTTCATATTTTAATGAATCTAATCTATATGTTTTTCCTTTGGCTCACTTTCACTTAGTTACAGTTTAATCGCTCCTCACTTTCTATCATCCTCTTTTTCTCTTTTTCCTCACTTTGCACTTCAAGTGTTCTTTTTTTTAAATATAGATATTTTAATTAAGGAAAAAGATTCTTAAAATTTTTTACAAAATTACAAAAATAATACAAACCAGTGTTTTCTACTTTACAATATAATAACAACACCAATATAATTTTTTTTTTTAAATAGATTAATTATTAATCTATTCTACAAACGACCAAAACATAAAATAGGATATTATACATTACTAACAAAAGACAAAATGGTACATAAATAACTAGATACATGCTCAAAATAAATTTTTGTCAAGTCATAACAAAAACCATATTTATACGGGATTCCTCCTCTCAGGGGCCCCCAAACCAGCGGGAACCATTACCACAGCTCAGCAAAAGCCTGGACAATATGGCCAAAATATCTGCATCGATGTAGTTCAAAAAGGGCTGCCATGTTCTGTAAAATAAGTCAGTTTTTTGGTGCACCATATTCATAAGGAAGTCAAGTGGGATATATTCCATGGCTATCCTGTGCCAACTTAAAAGTCCTGGGGGCCTTCGGATATCCAATTCACTAAAATATTTTTCCTCGTACAAAAGGAAAGGATAGTGAATAATTTCCTCACGTATACATCCAGAGAGGGAAAATTTGGAGAGTCTAAAAGTAGGGACACTGGATCCAATTAATCTCCATACCTGAAATCTTTGTCAAGGCATTCGCTACTCTGTCCCAATACTTGCGGATCTTATTGCATGTCCACAGACAATGCGTGAGAGTACCAACTTCGATTTTGCATTTAGGATACATTGGGGATGCTCTTGCCTTGAGCTTTGCGAGCCACTCTGGTGCCATATGAGCCCTGTGGAGTATCTTCAATTGAGTAGCCTGAATTCTGTTACAGGTTTAGATCTTCTTGGCATTTTCCCAGACATCCTACCACATTTCAAAAGAGATTTCCAACCCTAGTTCTTGATACCAGGTTTTATCTAACCATTCCATGTCCTGCGATGCCTCATTGCATTGTAGGTGGTAGAGAGTACTGACTGAGGGCGGACCCATCGGCCGAAACACTCTCCTTTCCAATTTAGAAGGATTGACTATCAGTGCAGTCTTCTTTTGTATAAAGTCTCGTATTTGGAAATACCAAAAGAGATCTTTGATGGGCAGTCCAAACTTCTGGCACAGCTGCTTGTAGGACATCATGACCTCCCCCTTGAACAGGTCTCCCAAACAGGAGATACCTCCGGACTCCCAAATTTTGAATGTAGCATCGGTCAACCCTGGCTGGAATCCCAATGTTCCCACTATGGGAGTATAAGGGGAGGTTTTTTGCAGGTTACCCTCATCTTGTTGCATTATCCTCCAGGCTTTAATTGTATTTAAAACAATAGGGTTTTTACAATAGTCTGTAATAACTCTCATCTTGTCCATAAATAATAGATTGATGAGGGGAGATTTTGCTTGGGAAGTCTCAATATCTAACCAGATTGATTGTGGGTCACAAGAGACCCAATCAGCTACATAAGGTAATAGGGAATTCAACTGGTACCTCCTGAAATCCGGAAAGTCCAGTCCTCCCCTTATTTGTGGAAGCTGCAGCTTTACTAATTTGATAAGGGGCCGTCTATGATTCCAAATAAAGGAGCCGAGCCAGCTGTAAAGCTTATGCAATGCCTTCTCGGCAGCATCAAGGGGAGCATTCTTATAGGGTATAAAAGACGAGGTAGAATATTCATCTCAACTAAAGCTATTCTACCTGGACAGGATATTGGGAGATCTTCCCAGCGTTGAAGATCCTGCCTTATTTTCTCTAATAAGTGTGTATAATTGGCTTTATATAGCTGACCAAATGCCGGAGTAATGAAAATACCTAAGTACAGAAAACCTAGTGACCACCAAAAGGGAAAACAAGATCCTTCCGGAAAATTGGATGTACTGGTAAGGCCTCCCAATGGCATGGCTTCCGATTTCACAAAATTGATTTTGTAACCTGAGAATGTACCAAATAAATTGACCACTAGAATTAAGCGGGGCACAGATGTCAAAGGATCACATAAGAAAAGGAGGACATCATTCGCAAAGATAGTAATTTTGTGCTTGCTCGATCCAACTTCCGGAGGTGTTATGTTAGGGTCAGCTCGTATAGCTTCCACTAGTGGTTCAATCACTAGCGTAAATAATAATGGTGAGAGAGGATATCACCGGCAACAGCCTCTGCCAACACTAAAGCTATCCGAACTTAAACCATTGGTGATCACCGCTGCCTTGGGATCATTATATAATCCTGAAACCCATTTAGTAAAGACCTCTCCAACCCCAAACCGTTCCAGCATACAAAAGAGATATGACCATTCTACCCGATCGAATGCCTTCTCTTCATCTAGGGAGACAATTAAACCTGGTATTGCTCCCTGCTGGCAGGCTTGTACCATATTTAAGACGCTTCTAATGTTATTAGTTGACCTGCGATGCTTTATAAACCGTGTCTGGTCGTCTTTTATAATGAACCCTCTTAAGTGTTAATGCTAACATTTTTGAGAGAATTTTAAAATCCACATTTAACAAGGATATGGGTCTGTATGAAGAGCAGTCTTCTAGGGCCTTTCCCTTCTTAAGAATGAGAGAAATATTTGCTTCTCTCAATGAAGGTGAGAGGCAGCCCTGACTGTGTGAATAGTTATACATATTTGTAAGTGGCCCAGCCAGTTCCCCTATAAATTCTTTATAGAACTCAGCTTGGAATCCGTCTGGTCCAGGTGCTTTGCCACTCTGAAGCTGCCTCACCGTCTCCTGTACTTCCTGGGTTGTCAGGGGGGCATTCAAGAGCGACACCTGCTCTGAGATTAAGCCCGGGAGGGCCAGATTTTTAAAGAAAGACTCCATCTTCCTAGTTCTATCCTCACAGTCCTGCAACTTATACAATTCAAAATAGAACTTTCTAAAGGCTGTATTGATCTTTTTAAGATCACAATTCAGGGTACCAGCACTCTCTCTAATAGATGTAATGGCTTTGGGAGCCTTTTTCTTTCTGGCAAGGTACGCTAGATACCTGCCAGGCTTATCACCGTATTCAGATAGTCTCTGCTTTGCAAATAATGTCTCCCTCTTTGCTGTTTGAGTAAGTGCGGTATTCAAGGCTGCCCTAAGGGCTGTGATCCTCTGTAGCTTAGTAATGGAGGGCCTATCAACATACGCAGTTTCAGCTGCCTTCAGGCGAGCCTCGAGCAGGTGCTGTTGCTCTCCTTTTTGTCTTTTCTGGGTCGCAGAATATGAAATGACCAAGCCTTGCGGGTATGCCTTAGCAGTCTCCCACATCATCGAGGGGTTACTGGCCGTACCTGAGTTGATATCCCAGAAGGTTTTAAATTCCTGTGAAAAATACTTTATGAACTTGCTAGCCTTCAATAAGAAAGGGTCCAAATGCCAATATCGGTGACCTATCTCATCATCACTAGTCTTAACTTCCATGTATACTGCAGCATGATCAGAAATAGTTATATTACCTATTTTACAAGACAGTATCGAAATCAAAAGGGTCGAGGGGACAAAAAACATATCAATTCTGGTATGGCATTTGTGTGGATTAGAATAGAAAGTAAAGTCTCTACCCTGTGGATGGAGACACCTCCACACATCTACGAGAGCCAGCTCCCTGTTCAGATCCACCAGTTGCACACAGAGCTCCGAGGTATCCTGTCCGTCTCTGAGTCAATAATACAATTAAAATCTCCCCCGGTAATTGTATGACCGACCCCAAGAGCCATCAACTTAGAGAACGCTTTTGTTACAAATTTAAAAGGATGTGCCGGGGTGGGGGGGGGGCAATAAAGATTTAAAATCCCGTACTCCTCTCCATATATTAGGGCTTTAATCAATATATACCGTCCAGACTCATCTTTTACTGTGCTTAGCATTTGGAAGGGAAGACTCTTCCGAATAAAAATGGCTACTCCTCTACTTTTTGAGCTGAAAGATGAAAAGAACACCTGGCCAAACCCACCCTGTTGCAGCTTCGAGTGCTCCTTATCAAGTAGATGTGTCTTCTGTAAAAGAGCTACATCAACCCTTTCTTTTATATGATTTGATAATATATTTTTCCTTTTGATTGGCGAATGGTTCCCCTTGACATTCCAGGTGGACCACCTGAACGAATGGCTAACCATCATCGTCCAGGCAGGCCCAGGAGAAGGAACCCCACCCCAAAAGATATTAAATAAAGACCAAAAAAATTCACATATAAAAAAACTCTTTAAAACAGTTAAATCAACACAATTAAGAACTACTCCTAAGTAAAAATAACATAAAGCATATTTGAATGGAAACTTTCCCCCTTGCTCACAGGGGGCACTACTACCTTCCAATAACCCCACCACAACCTCTCCCAGCTAGGGCCCTGCCCTCGGCCCAAGCATTACAAAATAGAGTAAATAAATTCCAGTAACTTATAAAACAGGAGTTGAAAGTGGGTGACCCACCCACACCACCTCTCCCCCCACCCCCCCACTATCACCTAGATCCGCTTAATAAAACAACACAAGATAGAAATATATAAGATTAGGAAATCACAATCCCAGCAAGTATTAGGTAACTAAATAAGACAAAAGAAAGAAACCCCCACTCAGAAACATCCCCCAATAATCAAATAAGCCACATGAGCTATAGATAAGAGACTAAAGAGAGAATAAAGAACAGGCAAACCCCCACCCCCAGGGAAAGGTGGACAAAAGAAAGATGGAGAAAGAAAGAAGGATAAACAAAGGGGGGGGGCAAAATAAAGTTGTTATCCATACAGTTCAAATCCCGCAGTCTATTTGAAAGCATCCAGGAATTCTTTTACTTTCTCCAGTGATCCAAAGTTATGTACAGATCTTCCATGAGATGAAGCACAGCATTGCCTGATATCACATAAAATATTGCATATTTAAGTCTCTCAAACTCTTCTTTGCCTCATCGAATACCCTCCTCTTGTGGATCACGACGGGACAAAAGTCCTGAAACAACATTATCTTGGAGTCCTTGTACATCATGGCATGGGGATCCTTCCCCAAGACTCGAGAGGCCTCCAACAGCATTTGTTTTTCCCTGTAATATTGAAATCAAGCTTGAACCGGGTGGGAGCTTGGTCCGACCCGGACCTGCACACAGCAACCCGGTGGACCCGCTCAACTCGCACTCGGCCCAGCTCCAACTCCAACTTCAATAGTTGTGGGAGCCATTGCCCCAGGAAATCCACAACCTGGCCTTCCTCCTCCCATTCGGGAAGGCCCAGCAATGGAATATTTTTCTGACGATCTCGATTTTTGCCACTCCAGAGCCCAGACCTGACCCACGGATGACTCAGCAGCAGTGTCCGAGGCCCCATTGCTCCCCCACTCCGATATGCTGCCCAAGTTTTTCGATCTCTCAGTCATGCTTCTGCAGCATGACCGAGATCGACTCCCACCTGGACCGGGTCTTCTCGGTGGATGCATCGATCTTCTCTCGGAGATTGATGGGCTCGCCTCTGCAGGTAAATCTCCCGAGGTGGCCGCGGACATCTCTGCTGCTGCGGGGAGGTGGGAACCCCACTTTGCCCAAGTCTTGGGCAGAGCTCTGCAGACTCAGACCTACTAGGTCACCGCCATCTTGAATCTCCCACTTCACGTTTTCTTAATTCTAGGTGCCATTCCATCATCCTCAGCATTTCAATTTCCTCTAACTAGATGTAACTGTAGTGAATTCTGGGACACCCTAATTTCAGGTTTCCCTTCTTCCAATTTTAAAATGGTAGATAATCACTCAGCAACTTACCATAATGGAATCCTGCTTTTACTTCTATCTTCAATTGATTTGTTAACTGTCAGCTGGCTTTACTCTAAGATTTCAAATCATGTACTGCCACATCTTCTACTTCCAAAAAAGCTCTTAGCTGCATTCATAACCATCATCAAATTCTGTGCAATAAATTTCACCACAACACAGCTACTTTATGTCCAGAACAACAATATATTTGTTACTTTAAAAAGAAAGACACAGAGCTCTCCTAAATAATAGATACATATTCTGCAAGAGTTCCCATTTGTTATGATGCCCAGCTAATTTTATTATTGGACAAGTCAGATCCCAAACTGAAATCCAGCTTTTTAAAATCATAATTTATTGTTTTTTTTAACAAAGTGGTCTTTCATTGAACATAAGTACACAATGCTGCAGATTTAGCTTTAATAATAAAGCAGGAGCTAATTACACAAAATAAATCAAGATATAACAGAATAAATCAAGCTATTTACATGCAACACAATCTGAGAGATCTTGAAGCATGCAGTAAAAGTACAATTTCATCTATCCCAACACCATCAGATTACTGTATTCAAACAGCAGACAGAATTCATTCTCTATCACATCTACAGATTGAATTGAATTGAATTGAATTTATTGTCACATGTATGGAGGCACTGCGAAAAGCTTTGTCTTGAGAGCAATACGGGCTGATCACACAGTAAAGTAGCATAGATAAGTAAATAATTGGTAAACAGCGGCAAAAACAAAAATCCAGGTACAGGAGAATGTTAAGAGTTTGAGAGTCTACTCAGCATTCTTGCCTTCACTGTTTTTTTCAATTCCTGATTTTTGGAATTTGAAAGCCATGAGAATTCCTTGAGAATTCACGCAACTGAGTTAACACGTTTTCAGAAACAAAAATAGAAATTACTGGAAAAGTTCAGCAGCTCTGACAGCATCTGCGGAGAGAAATCAGAGCTAACGTTTCGGGTCCAGTGACCCTCCCTCAGAACTGATGGTGTCTAGGAAAATGACAGTTTTATGTAGAAGCTAGGGTGGGGGAGAGGTTAAGGAGTAAACGATAGGTGAGAATAGAGCCCAAAGAGAGAGAAAAACAGTTGGGCAGACAAAGGAGTGAATAATGATCTGGTAAGGAGGGTGAATAGCTAGAACAACTGTCAGTGGCTAACAATCGGTTGTGTGTAAATGCAAACTATGTCATAACAAAGCCTGGTGTGTGGAAGTAGGGGTAAAGACATGGGACAGCTCAAGCCCTAAAATTAGAGAATTCAATATTGAGTCTCAAAAGGCTGCAGAGTTCTGAAGTGGAAAATGAGGTGTGCTGAGCTCTGGTGGACCACTGCAGCAAGCCTGAGACAGATGTTTTTCAGCTTTGGAATACCCCTTCAGAGTTTTAACCAAACACTTCTGATCTGGAACTGACGAACAAAATTTTTTAACTACATGTTTTGGTTTTTGAAGATTTCTTTAATTCACTCTTGGGAGTTGCTGGCTGACAAACATTTATTGCCCAGCCCTAGTTTCCCTTGAGAAGGTGATAGCGAGCTGTCATTTTTAACTGCTGTGGTTCATATGCTGTAAGTTGACCCATAATGCCATTAAGGAAGGAATTCTATGGTTTTGACCCAGCAACAATGAAGGAATGGTGATATTTTTCCAAGTCTAGATGGTGAGTGGCTTGCAGGAGAACTTGCAGTGGTGGCATTTCTGTGTAAATTCTGCCCTTCTCCTTCTAAATGGAAGTAGTCATAGGTTTGGAAGGAACATTTTAAGGATCTTTGATGAATTTCTGCAGTGCATTTTGTAAATGGTGGACACTGCTACTAATGAGCATTGGTGGTACAGGAATTGCACGTCAATCAAGCACAGTACTTTGTCCTGGATGGTGTCAAGCTTCTTGAGTGTTTTTGGAGTTACACCCATTCAGGGAAGTGGTCAGCCATCCATCACATTCCTGACTTGTGCCTTGTAGATGGTGGACCAACTTTAGGAAGTCAGGACGTGTTTTATTCAACATTATTATTAGCCTCTAACCTTGCTGTTTTAGCCATTGTGTTTGTGATGAGTCCAGCTGAGATTCTGGTCATGGTAACACCACAGAATGTTGATAGTGGGGGATTCAGTGATGGTAACATAATTTAATGTCAAGGGACGGTGGTTAGATTGTCTCTTATTAGAGATGATCATTGAATTTGCAATTTGTGTGTTGTGAATATTACTTTTCACTTATCAGCCCAAATCTGGATATTGTGTTGCAGTTGAACATGGACTGCTTCAACATCTGAGGAGTTGTGAATGGTGCTGAATATAATGCAATCATCAGCGAACATCCCCACTTCTGACTTTATGATGGAGAGAAGGTCATTGATGAAGCACCTGAGGAACTGCAGAGTGGTCCTGGAACTGAGATAACTGACCTTAAACAACCACAACCATCTTCCTATGTTCCGGTATGTCTCCAACTAGTGAGAGTTTGCCCCAATATCCATTTATTCCAGATTTGCTAGGGCTCCTTGATGCCACACTCAGCTGAATGCAGCTTTAATGTCAAGGGCTGTCACTCTCACCTCATCTCTGCAATTCAGCTCTATTGTCCATATTTGAACTAAGGCTTTAATGACATCAGGAGCTGAGTGGCCCTGGCAAACCTCAATCTGGGCTTCCCTGAGCAGGTTATTGTTGAGCAGGTGCTGCTTGATAGGACCATTGATGACATCTTACATCACTTTATTCATGATCAAGAGTAGACTGATGGAAAGGTAATTGGCAGGCTTGAATTTGTCTTTTTTGTCTACAGGACATACCTGGTCAAATTTCCATGTTGTCAGATAGATGCCAATATTGTAACTGTACTAGATCAGCTTGACTAAGGGAGTGGCAAGTTCTGGAGCACAAGTCTTCAGTATTATTGCCAGAATGTTGTCAAGCCCCATAGCCTTTGCACTATTCTGTTTCTAGAAATGTTTCTTGATATACATGGAGTGAATCAAATTGGCTGAAGACTGGTATCTACAATGCTCAAGATTCCTGGAGGAGGCCGAGATGGATCATCCACTTGGCACTTCTGGCTGATGATTGCCGCAATGTTTGAGCCTTATCTTTTGGATTGACATGCTGGGCTCTTCCATCATTGAAGATGAGGACATTTATACAGTAACTTCCTCCAGTGAGTTGTTTAATTGCCCATCATTATTCATGCCTGGATTTGGCAGGAGTGTGGCGCTGAGATCTGGTCTGTTGGTTGAGTGGTTGTTTAATTCTATCTATTACTTGCAGCTTATGCTGTTCGGTGTGCAAGTACTCCTGGTTTGGTAGCTTCACCAAGTCAACATCTCATTTTTTAGGATGCCTTGTGCTGCTCTTGTTATACCCTCCCCCATTCTCTATTGAAGCAGAGTTGATCCCCTTGCTTGAAGGAAATGGTTGGGTGGGGGATATGCTGGGCCATGAGATTGCAGATTGTCTTGGAGTATAATTCTGTGCAGTCGATGGCAGCCTTGAGTTGCTGGATCTGTTCAAAGTCTTCCTATTTAGCACAGTGATAGCGCCACGCAATAGAGTGGAGCGTACTCTCATTGTGAAGGAAGGATTTTATCTCCACCAAGACTATGTGGTGGTCCTTGTTACTGATTCTGTCATGGTTAGGTGCATCTGCAGCTGGCAGATTGTCAAGGATGAGGTCAAGTACAATTTTCCCTCTTTTTAGTTCTCTCACCACCTCCTCAGACCCAGTCTATCAACTATCAACTAGAATTAATGCTGAGGACTCCCAGGACAACTCACCTTCAACTGTATACCATGTGCCTCTGCTGGGTCTATATGCCAATGGGATAAGACTTACCCAAGGTGATGGTGGTGTTTGGGACCTTGTCTAAGTATACCTGCTGAATACATTTTAGGCACTAGTTTAGGGGTTACATTAAAAATCTGAAAATAATTTAATTGACTGGGGGCATAAATTATTACTATTTATAAGACCAAATCCTTGTATTCTTCCTGAAAGATTGAAAAGAAGTTTATTGTTTTAATTGTATTTTGATTAAAACAAATTAAAACACAGCACTCAGCAACAAACCCAGTCATGAATGACCCCACCACGTTGTTTACATTTCAGATTCAGAAAACCAGCTAACCTGTTGAATGTGCTACTAATGGGTCAAACCACATCCTGTGAGTCAGATGTGCATTATTTTCACAATAGTTAACTGATAACCATTCACCAAATTTAAACTGAAACATAGAAAAAACTTGCAGTTGTTGAGTCAATCAGCCAGAGGCATAGGCTCACATTATTTCCATGAAATATAATGCTGTCTCAAATAAAAATCAGTGCAGTCATTTATTTTTCAATTATAAAACCTTGGCATCAATTCTTCTGGTGTATTATTTTCATTTCTTGAAGTACATACACAGACAGACAAGTTCTCGCTTGTGGACTCACGCGTTGCATCTCACGATAGCAAACTTATGATTTACCATTTGTTCTTACTGCACATTGACATTTAGATCATTCCAGCTTCACCTGCAGTGTATACATTGTGACAAAAATCATGTAATAGGATTTATTGTATGTTTTATTCTCATAAGCCTCAAGTTATAAAAGCAAGCATAATTTACTTTGTTTTAATACTATTATTGAGCTAGGGGAATTAAATAGCAAACTTAATTAAATTTTTATTTTTACATGGAAACATGAGTAGGCTATTCAGCTCCTCAAGCCTGTTCTGATAAATGCTTTCCATAAATTTTGTGACATTTCTAGAGACCACAACAAAAACATTAGGAAGGGTAGATTGTATGAAAACAGTTATTTCTATATTGTGCCCAAAGAAATGGACTTTCTGTTTCAGTTATGTCTTTTTCTGGTTTGTACAATACTTATCTACCTACCTGTTGAAATTTGTTGGTGATTGAAATTGCTACAATCAAAAACAGAGTTAACAAGTCCAGTATGGCTGTCATTTGGCATTTCTTTTTATTTCACATTTGTTGCATCTGCAGTAGTTTATTTCTATTTAAGGATTACACACAAGTTCTGCCGCAGCATCAGCCTCCTGTCACTGTCAAAGAATAAAGGGAAATCCAGCTCCAATTCTTCAATCAAAACAGTATCTCTCCTGGTCTTTCAGCCAGTGGGTAGAACAATGTTGCCCTGTAGAATCTAACTCTGTGTAATACTGAACACATGTTAATTATATAGTCCAAAGGATAACTATTTATCCAGAATTTATCTCACACTTCTATGTGAGAGCTATGTTTCAATCCATAAAATTCACCCCCACTGATGATTAGCTTCCCATATTTTTACAACCAATAATAATGAATTAATGGTTGACTAATATATCCATCACCTGGTCCCTTATTCAATTTGGTTTCAGACATTCCTTCAGATCACATGGAATGATAAAAGAGAAAGGGGAATCTGTTTCGGTAAACCAACATTTTTTTTAATGACAATAAATTATATCAGAATCCTTTGCACAGTGACCTTCAAATCATCCTTTTGCCAGCATGTGCAACAGTCTCTTCAAATTTGCTGCTTTCTTTGCAAAGTAATCAAATGGCTAACTGCTGCTACCCACACATTTCAATTTGGGGAGCTCTCCTTTCTCTATTATGTGTTTTAAAATTGCAATAGCAATCCTCAGGTGCTTTTTCATTCACACATTTTCTTGAGTGCACATAATCCCATTGTGACTTAATATCAATGTAGCAGTCAATGGATATTGCTGCTGAACCCACCTCCATATTTACTGCCACAACAAGACAGAGTCTATGCCATTAATACAGTTATTACTACTCTTCTGATCTTTTAAGCTTCACAAGCTAAACAGCAACATTTATCTTCCCTTCCCACAAGAAAAAAATATGAACTTTCCTGCATTCAAAAATTCATCACAGACATTAGCTTCAAAAACATCAAAAACAAGTTTCCTGTTCCTTGCATTTCCTAATGGAGGAACTTTCAAAACACATGGCACCATTTTTTTCCCCAATGGTTTGCTTGCCCAAATAATATCTTCTATCTTGGGATTTTTCATTGTTGTACTCAAATCGAATACTTCAAAACCGGCTTCTAACCTTTCTGAGTGCTCAGCCAATTCAGCTATCCAATTAGACTTCACTTCCTCAATTTCAGTTTTGGAACCTTTTGCATCTTTTTGTGGAGCCCTACTCTGGCTAACAACAATACAGCTAACATTTTCCAAATAAGATTCCTGATGCAAAGGAACATTCAATCCATTCTGCTTGTTATCCAATCCAATATACTAAAAAACCCCAGAAGCCTCATTTCCAATTTTGTATTCTGCTTTAAGCTCATTTATGACATTTTATTCGGTGCCTCTTTTAGAGGATGAAGGATGATTTCCATCTCAAGCTGATCTCCCTGGAAAAGTTCTGCTTTACTACCAATTGATCAACACTTCCAAGAATTGATGGCTATCAAAGCCTAACAAAACTCAAAATTGCTTTTCCTACCATCAGTGAATCTGTGTTTACATCTTGATCTCCAGTTTTTCTTCAAAACCTTGTGCCTGCTGACCTTGCTTTAGCCTTATAAGTTCCATCAGAGGACAACTTTTTGTTGCATATTCATTTGTTTGATAGGTTGATTGATCTCCGATCTGGCACTTCTATGCATAGACCAAACCCTCTCCAATTTTGTAGCTCTTGTTGTTTGGCATTTTTATTAGCTTGACTTCTAGTTTTTGTTCATGGCCACTAAAATTTCCTGATCCTTTGTGCTTCTGCTCCTGGTGGTATTATTGGTTTGAAATATATTTATTATTTTTGTTAAACTTATTCTTCTGTCTTGCCTTATCTCTCTTTCCGGAGTGCTATTATTTGACTCCGACTCCTATCAAAAAGACCCGTTGTATCTGCTCATATTGCATTTTCTTGTCTTCCATCTATGTATTTCATGTTCCTAACCCACAGGCCTAATCTCTTGTCTCTCATACTGTAAACTCATCCAACATTTATATTTTCCAGTGCCCTTCTCTGCATGCTTATAATAGTCCATATCGCCATCAGCAACTCCCTTCTGATAATATTTGACTTTGGTAATTACTTTTGACAGTTGTCCTTTAGGACTAATAGTAACATATTGACCACACAAACACCAGTCCATCATTAAACATTCAATTGGAATAGTCAGATTCTCAAAGTTATGCAACATTTGGGTATGGGAAATACCTGGTTCCTCACTATTTTCTATAGCTCCTTCAGAATCTGAAAATTTGTAATCAATATCAAGCAACCATGAACAGTGAAGTCTAACAGCATTATTCCCACGCTGTACAATTATTATTTTTCTATCTTTGCAAATAATTTGCCCTGGTTTCTCCATTCTTTAAGTCATTCTCTCTTACAATAAATCATATCTCCTAGACTGAAACATGTTTCAGATGGACTTAAGTTTATCTTAATGCTTTAATGAAGCCTTTCTCCCTGTATACAGTGCATTCAGGTAATTTGAAAAGATAGAATTATTTGTAGCTCCTTCTCAAGCTGTGGCTCATCATTTATTAATGATGGAACTTTCAGATTCCTATCAAAAACTAACTGTTAGGGACTATATCCTCTCCCATCTGCAACAAATTCTTATCAGTGTACTGCTTGTGCTAGTGCAGACAATAATTTACAGTTTGGCTGATCTGCCAATAAATTATGAACCATTTAATCTCTTAGTGCATTGTTCTTTCACATGCCCCATTGCTAAAAGGCCTTTCTGCTACTGTATTCCTAACCATTATGTTCATATTCACACATATATCTCTGAATTCATCATTAACTAATTCCATCCCAATATCAATAAGAAATTTTGCAGCTGGTAAAAAATCCAGTCTCTATTCTCTTTTCTATTACGATATGCAAATAAATTTTCTTATCGTCACTCTATATAATTGTTGATTAACAAAATTTAGTTGCCAAATCAACAAATAAAACAATTTTTTTTGTCCCATACATTTATATTCATGGGCACTAACTCATTGAAATATCTTGTTGAGGGTAGACTTAACTTAGGTCATGACAATGCCCTTCAATGTTTTCTTACAAATCTCATACCTATCATTTATTTCTTCTATAAGTTTATCGCTTTCCCATCCCTTATTCCTATGTCCTTTACTAGACATTTTCATTTTTAGTGGACTGATGAGCAACTTACTTTGTAATTTTAACACAATTGATTTTTCTGTTTAACTTTCTACTGTCTGATGTCAATGCAGCTTTTTAAATTTTTTAGTCAAGAAGTTATGTTCCATTTAAGGAATACAGCATTGTCCCAATTGCTTAAACTGCAAATTCACAGATTCTCCCAGTGCAACAGCTTTGTCATTTTCCATATTGAGTTTCATCTTTGCTTTCTTCAGTGGTGGATTATGTAAGATTGGTAGGGAAACTAACATTGCATGATTGAATTTGTTCATTTGTAATCAAAGTATTTTAATTGATTATATTACACTAACTGTACCCAATTAGATTTCAGTACTTTAACATCATGTAACACTGTTTAGCTTCATTTGGCAAAGAAATACACCATGAAATTGTGAACAAGTTAAAGACAATGCTCTAATATTTTAGACTTTCAGCTGCAAGACTGAGAGTCGCTGTTTGGTCTATTCCAATTTAATATATCGACTTCCATTATTGAATAAGACAGAATTGGTATCCTCCCAACGCATTAGCTCTTATCAAGAAATCATAACCACAGCTTGCCCTCCTTCATCCGAGGGTTAGTTAACCATTCTTTCTAAGAATGAACACTTAATATTTTCAAAAACAACACACTGATGTAGGATGTGTTTGGTCCCAGATGAACTATTTACGCCAGTTCAATAGACATCCTGACCTGTTTTTGTAATTCTTCCCTTGTTTTCTTATGCTAGAATTTTGGAAAGTTATGCACCACTGTTAAATAAAATCTTATGCTACACAGAAATATTAGGAAAATTCATTTTTAAATGACCCCAATATGCAACAAGGTTGTAAGCAATGTTATGTACTATATTTTTACCACATTAAAAAGAGGTAACATAAATTTGTTCCAGGTATTCAAACACCACAGTGAAAGCAAAATATCATTTAACAAAATGGCTAAGGAGAGCAAATGGTCTGTGGAAAGTAAGTTTCTGACTTAATGGGAACTTCATCAATTAGGCGAGAATGAGACTTAGCCTCAAAAATATCAATCATTGTCCCGACCGCATATGAACCCCTCTTCTGAAACAAGGAGGTAAAGAACATTTCAAGCTATCAAAAGTCATGAGGAGGCTGTAAACAAAATTTAATGAAGAGGATGGCCCATAGATAATAGACAACTTAAGAAACTAGTCAAGAAATAGTGGGAGGTTACAGGGGTCAATGTAAATTATCCTCAAGACCAAGTAAAAATTGATCATGCATTCCTTAAACTAATTAGCAATAAGTCTCACATAACGTAGGCCAATCACAATGTAATTATGTCCTTGATCATTGTGTGGGAAAGAGTTAATAAGCAACAGGTTTTAGTGACAATATGTCCAACAAGTGTGAAAGTGGAGTTATTCTGCTGTCCAAGTAGAAGCAGAAGACTCTAGAGATGTTGGACAGGGACCAGAGATAGAGTGTTGACCTATGCCCTAAGCTGAATGATAAAGCAAGAGCTATAGTACATGCATAAAGTAGTTATCTTCATTGGTATTACTTCTAACATAATTAAAGTTCCTGAGTTAGTATACCAGACTGACTCCTGCAGCTTCATTGGTTAAAGTCTCAAGTGAACAAATTAATATTGGGGTTTGATATTAAATTGTATCTTAGAATTCACATTACTTACTAACAGGGATATTTCACCAGCCATTAAATCCATTCAGTAGAATGTTCAATTCCAGCAATTTTACAAGGAATTGGTTTTAGTGTGATATCATCCCCAGAACTGGTGGAATTCAAGTTCCTTAACTTTTTCCTGAATCTTTTTACTCAGAGTCTAGATAACATTTTAGCCAGTATATTCCAAATGTGGTAGATGTGCAACCACTGTCCAATACAACACAATTAAAAGACTCTGAAGTAGTATGTCTTCTGACCAACACAATATCCCCACTTTGACCTGTACATCAATCCATTTCCTCCAAATCCTCCATTTCATGTTTAGTTTCAAATACTTTGTTACAGTGTGTTTAGGACAGTTTGTGGCATCAAGGTACTTTAAATCACACCTGAAAGATTGATTGACTACACCTTGAATGTTTCTGGGGTTCACTTACATATTACAAATGCCATGTTTTTTTTGTGTTCCTCAAAAATTTCAAGAGCATTAAAATCGTATTTCTATTAGTTACACTTCTCCTTTCATACTGTCAGCTTTGACCTATATCCAGACACTCACCAATTGTTAGCATCATGTCCTCCATTTTCTGTTGTATCTCCAGTTGTCCCCTTTGTGCCACAAATGCTACTAGGAAAGGTTTTTTTAAAGTGTTTCTGACATTTGTATTTGTAATGCATGTTTATCCACAAATTTGACTCCTGTTGAGACTAGAAGTCCATTTAGACTTGATACTTTGGCACAGTCCAAAAACTTAAACAGCAGAACAGACTGGGGGATTTTCAAATGAAATTTCTGCAGTCTTGCAAACATGTCACAAAACTCCATTGTGTAATCTTCCATTGTACTGTCACCCACCTTTCAAAATTTGTCAGAATCTGTGCCCCTCTCATAAGTAGTGAATAAATCAGTTCTGATGAATTTTATCTAAGAAAGTTAAAAATCTGTCTATGTTCAAATCATTAGTCTCCAATTTTGTAAAATAACTTTGCTTCTTACCTTGCTTCTCTAGGCATAACAACAGTACAAAGAGCACACCCAGCTTCCTCTTTTGTAAAGGAGTAACCTATGTCCACATCGTAACCTTATTCTTCCACTCGTCATAACATTCATTTTCAGTAAGCTGAAGTAGGTAATTCTATCACAAAACTTTACATTTTGCTTCAACCATCCTCTGTCACCAACATTATATTCCAAAAGATAACTGTATTTAAGCAGGATTTAAGTCCACACTTTAAGGTGAGGGCTATATTTCAGATAGCTACATTCCATAAAACTCACACCTCGCTGATTACAAGCTTTCTATATTTATTCAACTAACTAAAACCCAATTCACTCAAGTAATATACCATTATCTGTTCCCTCATTTCATTAGGTCTCAGGCATTCCTTCAGACCATTTTAAATAATAATAATTAATAAACGTTTCTCATCATAAATGCACTTATCTTCAAAGGCCTGCAGCAATTTTTTAATATTCCATAGCACTTAATCAACCATTTGCTGATATATTGAAATACTGGAACTCACTTTCAATTCCTCATGTAGTCTGATCTCAGAAGATTCCACATTGTTACAAAAGAAGTATATAAGTTAACCATCATCTAAACAGTGGAACTGGATCAAGGAATTGATTGGCCTGCTCCTATGTACTTAGATCTTCTGTTGAAACTGTTATTTTGTTCAACAGATGTGAATATATAAGGAAAACTCCCAGTAATGTGTGAGATTTTCTGTACTTGTTGCTATCTACACACTATTTATTATTTATCACAGGATTTTTTATACGTGTGGAACATGATAAATATTTAACTATGTTAAGATTTCATTTTAAAGATCTTTTATCATGGGATCATATATAGGTCTGATTGTTTTTGGTTTTGTACCCTTGTTCTAATGTGCATCAAATTACACATTCTTTTTGATTGCTTCTTCCTATTCTATTGTCCAATAGAGTCATAGAGTCAGAGAAACAGACCCTTCAGTCCAACCAGTCCATGCCAACATAATCTCAAACTAAACTAGTCCCATCTGCATGTTTGTGGCCCATATCCCTCCAAACCTTTCCTACTCATGTACTTATCCAAATGGCTTTTAAATGTTGTAACTGTACCCACATCTACCACTTCCTCAGGAAGTTCATTCCACACACGAATCACCCTGTTGTGAAAAACTTTGCCCCCATGTCTTTCTTAAATCTCTCTCTTCTCACCATAAAAATGTATCCCTAATCTTGAAATCCCCCATCCTGGGGAAAAGATAACTACCATTAACGCTATGTATACCCATCATTGTTGCATAAACTTCCATAAGATTGTCTCTTAACCTCCTACGCATCAGGGAAAAACATCCCCGCCTTTCTTTATAACTCAAACCTTCCTTAAACAGCAACATCCTGGTAAATTTCTTCTGAACCTTCTCCAGATTAATGATATCCTTCCTATAACTGGGCAACCAGAAGTGGGCATGATATTCCAGAAGGGGCCTCACCAACTTCCTGCATAACCTCAATATTACTTCTCATGCTCAAATGACTGAGCAAAGAGGGCGGGCATGCTAAAAGCCTTTTTAACCACCTTACGTGAAGCAAACGTCAAAGAATTATGAACTCTTGAACCTCCAGGTCCCTCTATTCTACCACACTACCCAAGCCCCTACCATTAATTGTTTAAGCCCTACCCTTGTTTGTTTTACCAAAATGATATACCTCACATTTATCCAGTTTGAACTCCACCTGCCATTTTTCAGCCCATTGATCCATTTGATCAAGATCCCTTTGTAATCTTACAAAACTTTCTTCACTTCTATGCCACCAATTTTGATGTCGTTTGCAAATTTACTAACTATGCCTTCTATATTCTTAACCAAATCAATTTATATAAATGATAAACAAAAGAGGACCCAGAACCGATCCCTGTTCCAGGATGAATAATTTTGTTTTAAATATAATATCATTTGCATCTGACCATACCATTGCTTCATCCACATTTTGATACTTTACATCATTTGCAAAAAGTTTGCTTTAAATTATTTTCTGGTAGAATGGATATTTCAGTTTCATTTTAGTCACTAAGAATATCTAAGGTTATAACAGATTGTATAACAGATTATATACTGATTTTCTTTGTTTATGTTTTCAAATTATAGGTCATTGCACAGCAATTTCATACCCACCAGCAGGCTGTTTGCTTTAAAATAGAATGAAAAGCTTCATGGAAAGTAAAAAGGCAGGAAGAAGTCTTGTTGGTGCATATGGGACAGATTGGCGACCCGGAGGTGGCAACTAGACATGGAGGCGGACAGATGTGACACGTCTATACAACAGGTCGAAAGCGTTCACCACAGCGGGGGAAAGCAGGTCTGAGACTCAAAGAAATTGTGAAACCACTATACAGATTTAGTTAAAGCCACCGTCATCTGGTAGTCGTGAGCTCAATGTTGAAGAATTCTATATGAGGCCGCATACCTATCGATTTGTTTTTGCTGTGTGTATTATTCACTAGATATCAACCGTATGTTTCAGAATTCAAAACATAGCTGTAATTAAATTATTGGAACCCAAGGCATAGAAAAAACATAGACCTTATCAGCACAGTGTAGCCTGATATACATGCTGTCAACATAAACAAATAATGTACCATCTAATTTTTGTCTATATTTATGTATGATTTTAGCATGCTTTCAAATTAAGTAATATTTATTCTTTGGAAAGAGAGGAAAGTATTTTAGAATTGTGGTCTCTGGTAACTTATTGAAACATATGGCAATTGACTGAGATGATATTTATCTTTCACTATACATTTGTAAGAACAAATTTTGGGTAAATGGTAAACGTGGAAATCAATAGAAATAAATGGTTTACAAGCATTATAAATTTACAAATATTTTCTCTTTAAACATAAAATTATATTCAATATCACATGGAAAAGTACAGTCAGTAAACTGTACCGAAGCTGAAATTTGATGTTTCTGCCCACTCTCTAGCAACCTGCACCAGAAATCTACATATGTAAAGAATAGACTCAGGGCTGGCATCCAAGTCAATTAGTCCAAAGACATTCAGCCTGCAGGCTCAAGTCTAAAGATTAGTCATTTATGTGAGGCGCTTCAGTGCTACTGTTAATCACTGCACAACAATTCAAAAATAGGGAAAAGAAAGAATATGGAAGGTAACTGCAAGAATAGAATAAAAGGAGTCGTTGTCCAAATTCATGCTATCAGCGGGTGCCTTACCCTCCAGGAGCACTAACAGAAATGCAAGCAAGTATTATATTTGATTTCCAAAGCATTGGAAATTATATACCTGAACTTGTGTTCAAGGCAGCATCAGCAGCATAAAGGTTGAAAATTACCGTTTAATTCATCACAGTATCACAGAATCCACACCAACCCTATTTTGCTAGTTTCCTCTAGTTTCAATACAAAATCAGATTTTCTGTTATTTCCTGTCTCCTTTGGACATATAGCATCCATGTAATCCAAAAATCTGATTTCATGTTTAGAGACCTGAGGCAATTCAATCATTCCCCCAAACAGCTTGGTGTGTATTTGTGTGTTGTAAATACACATCTGATTCATTTATTTTCTTCAGGGAAGGAAATTGCACATCCTTAACAGTTGTACCCTTTATGAGGGGCATGGATAGGGTTAACAGGCAAAGTCTTTTCCCTGGGGTCGGGGAGTCCAGAACTAGAGGGCATAGTTTAAGGTGAGAGGGGAAAGATATAAAAGAGACCTTAGGGGCAACTTTTTCACACAGAGGGTGGTACATGTATGGAATGAGCTGCCAGAGGAAGTGGTGGAGGCTGGTACAATTGCAACATTTAAGAGGCATTTGGATGGATATATGAATAGGAAAGGTTTGGAGGGATATGGGCCGGGTGCTGGCAGGTGGGACTAGATTGGGTTGGAATATCTGGTCGGCATGGATGGGTTGGACTGAAGGGTCTGTTTCCAAGCTGTACATCTCTATGATTCTATGACTCTATGAAAGAAAAAAAACTCCTCATCTGTGTCTTAAATGGGTGACCTCTTACATTTTAACAATGATCCTTAGTTCTAGATTCTCCCACAAAAGGAAATATCCTTACCATAGCAATCTGGTCAAGTCCCCTTTGGGTCTTATATGTTTCAAATAAGTCACCTTTAACTCTTCTAAACTCGAGAGGGTGCAGGTCTATTCTGTCTAGCCTTTCTTCTTAAGAAAATTAGTCTAGTAAACCTTCTCTGGACGACTTCCAACTCCTTAAAACCTTTCTATAATTAGCAGCCAGTGCTATACATGGTAGAAGCTATGTATGTGCACCTTAAGAAAGTAATTCTCCTAAAAAAATGTTTAATTTATTTTCTCCATTAATACAAACTCACATAGGGTTGTAAAAACAAGAGAAATAACTGAGATGACTGACAGGTATGAACTGGACCACAAATTCAAAAGATTTTCTTCATCCCCCAACAAACTCAAGAAGGATAGAAGGTAGGAAGGCGAAACTAATTCAAATAGTCAGGGATGTGATGGATTGGCCCTAATGTCTTCCCCTTAGACCAGAAAGGATAGGGAAAGTAATTTCTGAAAGTCTAAGTTTTTCCACTGTCATAAGGTGTGTCAGCTTCATGGAAGTTATGGAGTAAAACTGAAGTTGAAGCCAAGGGAATTCTGGAATGTTACTAAATGGTAAATGGATTTCTGCTGAGGAAATGGAATCTTCCTCAGAGACCTGTAGGTGAAGAGTAGTCAGTGATTCACTAGATATTCAGTGATTCACTGCTCAAATATTGTTAAGAAATATTAAGGATAGCCCAAGGAATTCCTATTAAAGAATCCTTTTTTAGAATCTGGAAGGCCCAACCATGTAAAAGTTAACATTTTTACTGGCCAATTGCATTCAATACAAAGATATAGGCTCATACTTCTGTGAAACAGTTTTGTAAAATGTGCTATATGTGACAGATAGTGGGAAAACCGCTGCATGCAATCAAACCAGCACCTTTTATTCTCATAATAGGTTTTGAGAAATCATTTAGTAGAATGTTGGAAGATTGTTTGAGACCTTGACCAAAACCAAATACTGGGCACAAATATCCCCTTCCTCTCATGGATATGGCTACACAATTCCCAGAGTTTACACCATTCAGAACAATCACTACCCAGATAGTGATGGAAAAGTTAACCTTCTGGTAGTTCATTCTGTACACTAACCTCTCTCTGTATAAAAAAAGTTGTTTTGCGTGTCCTTTTTAAATTTTTTCCTCTCACCTTCAAAATATGCCCCTAGTTTTGAACTCCCCCAAGCTAGGGAAAAGACCTTTTCTATTCATATTATCCATATCCCTCATGATTTTATTAAACTCTATAAGGTCACGCCTCAACCTCCTACGCTCCAGTGAAAATGGTCTCAGCCTATCCAGCATATCTTTATAACTCAAACTTCTATTTTGGCAACATCTGGGTGAATCTTTTCTGAACCCTCGTCAGTTCAATAAAATCCTTCCAAAACAAGGCAATCAGAATTGCACACAGTATTCTAGAAGAGGCCTCACTAAGGTCCTGTCAAACCTCAATATGATGTCCCAATTCTTGTACTCAAAGGTCTGAGCAATGAAGGTGTAGTGATTGGAACCAGGTTGATATTGTTAACTATGAGGTCATTGATTAGGGTTGAAACTTTATTGCTGGAACAGCACAGCAGGTCAGGCAGCATCCAGGGAACAGGAGATTCGACGTTTCGGGCACAGGCCCTTCTTCAGGAATGAGCAGAGAGTGTTCAGCAGGAGAAGATAAAAGGTAGGGAGGAGGGACTTAGAGGAGGGACGTTGGAAATGTGATAGGTGGAAAGAGGTCAAGGTGAGGGTGATAGGTCGGAGTAGGATGGAGGCGGAGAGGTCAAGAAGAAGACTGCAGGTCAGGAAGGCGGTGCCGGGCTGGAGGGATTCGGCTGAGACAAGGTGGGGGGAGGGGGGATGAAGAAACTGGTGAAGTCCAAGTTCATCCCCTGTGGTTGGAGGGTTCCCAGTCGGAAGATAAGACGCTCCTCCTCCGACCGTCGCGTTGTTGTGGTTTGACGGTCGGAGGAGGAGCGTCTTATCTTCCGACTGGGAACCCTCCAACCACAGGGGATGAACTTGGACTTCACCAGTTTCTTCATCCCCCCTCCCCCCACCTTGTCTCAGCCGAATCCCTCCAGCCCGGCACCGCCTTCCTGACCTGCAGTCTTCTTCTTGACCTCTCCGCCTCCATCCTACTCCGACCTACCACCCTCACCTTGACCTCTTTCCACCTATCACATTTCCAATGCCCCTCCTCCAAGTCCCTCCTCCCTACCTTTTATCTTCTCCTGCTGAACACTCTCTGCTCATTCCTGAAGAAGGGCCTGTGCCCGAAACGTCGAATCTCCTGTTCCCTGGATGCTGCCTGACCTGCTGTGCTGTTCCAGCAATAAAGTTTCAACTTTGATCTCCAGCATCTGCAGACCTCACTTTCTCCTCATTGATTAGGGTTGTTAACTTGGACCAATCAGGATAGCCCTGGCTGATCAATATAACCAGGAGAGCTCTCTCACTGTGTCACACACACACGCGCACGCACTTAGGTGGTAGTGTGGGGGTTAATAAAAAGAAAAGAAAACAAAATATAAAAAAAATATAACCAGGAGAGCAGGAACATACGGTGTGTGCAAACACCGAGGGGATCGGATCGGATCGTTTCCTTTTCCCCCCCCCCCCCAACTCTATTTTGATTTAATCCTTGCCCTCACTGTTTGATCACGCAGCATTGCCCTTTGAGAGGGGAACCGCCTGTCACCAGCATCGTAGGCATCTCCTTTCTTCCTGGTGGTGGAACTTGAATAAAGATTTGTACATCTGTTGATTTCCACTGTGTCTCACACCCGCACACACACAACATGGATGGTAGGGAAAGTATAAGCACGACCGCAGTTAGGCAGTAGTGTGGGGGTAAAGGGAAAAAAAATAAACAGGAGTGTCAGAGGTTCTGTTCACTCTGTGAGCTGGCTCTGAGGAAGCTGGATCAGTGTCAAGGACTCTCCACATTTGAATAAGACATGACTTGGCAATGGGATACCAGCCTCTGTGGAGTTATTTCAGTGGCAACAAGAGCGGATTGTATGCTCCTGAAGAAATCCATTCACAACAATCATCTTTGAGTTGGGGTAATTATAACTGGCATCATGCCATTATTTGGGAATCTTGACTCATTTAAATCTGCTTCAAAGACTAAAAAAAAACAGGAGAGCAGGAGCATGTGGTGTCCACAAACACCCTCGAGATTTTCAGGGAAAGGTGGGCAACGCAGGAAATGGAGTGCATTATTTCCCCCTTCCTGATGAAGGGCTTATGTCTGAAATGTCAATTCTCCTACTCCTTGGATGCTGCCTGATCTTGTGTGCTTTTCCAGTACCACACTTTTTGACTCTGGCTCCAATCTGCCTGGCCACAGCCTACGTATTGTCAGTAAGTAAATAAAGGATGACTTGGTAATGGGATACCTGCTTCTGTTCAGTTATTTCAGAAGACAAGTATATTAAACACCTTCTTAAACATCCTGTCTACCTGTGACACAAATTTTGAAGAATTATGTACTTGAACCCCTAGGTCTCTGTTCTTCAACACTACCGAGGGTCCTACCATTAATTTTATAAATCCTGCCCTCATTTGCTTTTCCAAAATGCAATACCCCACATTTATCCAAAATAAACTCTATTTGTCCTCTCTTCAGCCCATTGATCCAATTGATCAAGATGTTTCCATTATTGTCTTTACATGGTGAACCATTGTAAGCACAGTTCAATGGTCCATATAGGATAGGCAAAAGAATTGGTAAATTATCTAATTGACACTCCAGATCATCAGTAAAAGAATTGCTGTTGTCACAGTATTTTCTGAAGCATAGGTATTTAAATATAGGTGTGTCAGGTACTAAGGACAGTGGAGGATAAAAGGCGTAGTGAGGATAAGGCAGAGGGAGGTGCAGACAATCCCCAGCTATCTGGTTAGCTGCAACTGAACTGTTAGGGAGGTTAGACCCCCAAATCTGAATCTTACTAGAAATCAAAGTGTCATATTTGGTGGGTTTCATGGAGGATTTATGCAATGATAGTGCCCTGCTCATCATATTCTCCCATTTTGTCAAGGCTGAAGTACTCAACACTGCCAGGATATCCGAGGATCCCTGGCACCAACATCATCTTTGATGCTTCACCATGCAATTAGTTAAACATAGGCATTCGGGAGCTGCCCTTCACTGTGCATATAATGGTTCTGCAACCACAAAACAATGTTGTGTATTACCGTTCATCTCTTGCTGTTTCTGCACCAAGTCACACAACTTACTGTTCTATTGTGAGTCATCTCAACTCACCTCAGTTCTAGTTAAGAAAAGGTCTGTTGAAAGCACACAGTCAATAAGCTTCTCACAGTCAGAAAGTAGACAGCATATCCAGAGTGAGTCATATCCCAACATAAACTGAAGCCCAGGATTAGGGGTTCAACATAATACAGTGATATCACAGGCAAACTATAAATTCATTGACTAGTGATAGCTACTAATGTGACTATCTATTACAGGTCATTTTCAGATTGAATATAAATGGGGGAAATATTTACAGGATACAAACTAAATGACCAGTAGACTTGTTTTTAAATCAAATTAAGAACAAAGTAAATATAATAAAGTTGCAGAGCCAGGCAATGTGTTGTACCTGCATGATGTGGGAGTGGGTAGACCCTAATGTGAATCATAGTGACCACATCTGCAGCAAGTGGTGGTCTGAAGAAATCTGGCTCAGAGTTGATGAGCTAGCGTCTGAGCTTCAAACACGAAACATATCAGGGAGGGAGAGAGTTACCTGGATGCTATGTCTCAGAAGGCAACTACATCCTTTAGATTAACACTGTCAGATTTAGTCAGTGGTCAGGAACAGGAATATATGACTATGAATGAGGCAAGTGGAGGAATTCAGGTGGTACTGCTGAAGGAGGCTTAGCCCTTGAGCTTGTCTAACAAGTTTGAGATTCTTGCTCCCTGTGTAGATGAGAGCCAGAGATGTAGGGAGCATGAGCAAACTGACCATAGCACTGTGGTACAGGGACCCATTCAACAGCAGGGAGAAAAGAGAAATATTGTTGTAATCAGGGATGGTATAGTCAGGGGAACTTGTACACTCTGGCCAGTTTCTAGAGTCCCAAAGGCTGTGTTGCCTGCCTGGTGTTTGGGTTCAGAATATCTCATCTGGGCTGCAGAGGAACTTGGAGTGGGAGGAGAAAGATCTAGTTGTCATGGTCCACATAGGTACCAGTGATATAGGGAGAAAGATGAAAGACATTCTGCTGAGGGAATATGAGCAGCTAGGGGATACATTAAAAGACAGGACTGAAATGGTATTAATCTCTGGATTACTAACTGAGCCATGAACAATTTGGCACAGGGTCAACATGATTAAACAGGTAAACCTATGGCTGAAAGATTAGTCTAGGAGAAATGGGTTTGAATTCATGGGGCACTGGCACTAGCACTGGGGAAGGAGGGAGCTGTTCCGATGGGCGGGGCTCTGCCTGAATCATCTGAGTCAGTCTGGGACCAGAGTTCTGGTGAATCACATGACTAGGACCATGGGTAAGGTTTTGAACTAAAAAGCGGGGAGGTAGAGGGGAGCAATATCGGTTACATGGAAGGTTATTAAATATGTTAAAGAGGAGGAGTGCTCAGCAGAGATTAATAAAGTTTCCAGACAAGTAATAGGACAAAGAGCATGGAAAGTGTCAGGAATCTAACTTCTGGCCCAGCAGATGAAGGGGGCAGTCAATGCAGGACTGAGGGTGTTGTATTTAAATGCACAGTATGAAACAAGACAAATGAGCTTGTAGCATAGACTGAAATTGGCAGGAATGGTGTTGTGGGTGTCACAGAGATGGCTGCAAGGGGATCAGGTTTGGATTACAGATGAAAGTAACCTGTACTGAGAAGTGCCTGATTGATGCAATTATATTTGAAGGACCTCACAACACTCACAGGTAAAGCCCATATGTAGAGACAAAACACAAAACTGACTATGGGTGTGGTCACAACCATTTTCTATTCATATTTTGCATTTAAGCATTGTTTGAACATGGCAAGAAATGTAAATCGTGGTTGGCACAGTGAGTCTCAGTGTCTGCCTAGTAATCAAGGACTCCTCCCTAAATCTCCATGCCCTTTCTACCTTGCAGTAGATGGACAGCACATCAACCCTATTCCTCCAAATGTCAGCACAAGTCACTGGGAATTCTGCAGCTCTCATCATTACCCCAGAACTCTGGCCCTATTTCGTCATGTCCACCATAATGTTCCACACTCAACAACGTCTCGAGGTGATGACTGCTAATAATCCCCCTCCTACAATATTTCATGTCTTCTCGTGCACAATCATATTCCCACACTTTGTAGTCAAATTCTCCCCCTTTACTATCCTTGTCTCTTGCATCCAAACCCCAATGCTGAGTTCACCAAATTTAACAGAGTCTTCTAGGTCTAAACACAGTGTATCATTTCAGTCTATATGTGCATATTGGAGAACCTTCTCTTATAAATCAGCACCCCTATCATATAGGTCCAGAGAAATAGGTCCAGTTTAAAACTGAAATCCAATATATATCAGAAAATCACAAAATGGAGTCCAGTTAAAATAGCCAGTCATGTCAATGCCTAAGTTTAATGCATCTACCAAATTCTGCATTGACTACAAAAGGCTAATGTAGTAACAAAACCAGAGTCCTATTCAATTCCTTCCTTGGAAGACTGTATGGATAGGTTTGGCAGAAACCAAATATGTTCCCAAAACAAATTTATTAAAAGGATCCAGGCAGCTTCCTTTAACAGTTGGACCTAAAGAAATAACAGCCTTTGTCATACCAGATAGTCTTTTCCAATTCCTAGTGATGCCATTCAGGTTAAACATATGCTCCAGCCACTTTTCAGAAGCTGATGAACCAAATGGTAGCTAGTGTTCCTCATGTATAGTTTAGTTTGATGATGAACTGGTATACAGTGATGTTTGGGAGAACAATTTGAAAGAACTGGAAATTCTGTTTAGGAAAATACAATCAGCTGGTTTGATGGTAAAGCATTGAAAATGTGAATTTGCAAAGTTATGAGCAGTCCACATAGGCAATACAGTAAACTGAGGACAGGTGTTGCAATAAACAGCAGAAACACAAGCATTGTTGGAGTTACCTGCCCCATATTTAATCAAAAAATATGAGGTTTTAGGGAATGTATGGTTTTTACAACTTGGTGCCAAATTTCAGCACAGATGGGTTTGTTCCAACAGAATGCCAAGGTTGTGTGTTGAGGAGAGTGCCAGGCAATCTGCGAGATCTTCAGAACAATTTTGATCAATGAACTACTATGAAGACCATAAGAAATAAGAACAGAAGTAGGCCATTTGGTCCCTTGAGCCTTTCTGCCATTCAGTAGGATCATGACTGATTTTACATTTCTCACATCTATTTTCCGGTGTTTTCCCATAACCTTTGATTCTCGTACTGATCAAGAATCTATCTATCTCAGCCTTAAGTATCCAAAAGAACTCTGCCCACACAGCTCTCTGTGGCAAAAGCTTCCAAAGACTCACAACCCGATATAGCATTCAACTCTGGTCTCCCTGCTATAGGAAGGATGTTGTTAAACTTGAAAGGGTTCATAGAAGACTTACAAGGAAGTTTCCTGGGTTGGAGGCTTTGAGCTGTAAGGAGAGGCTGAATAGGCTGAGGCTATTATCCCTGGAGTGTCTTAGGCTGAGGGGTGACCTTATAGAGGTTTATAAAATCATCAAGGGCGTGAATAGGGTGAAGAGCCAAGATCTTTTTCCCAGGGTAGGGGAATCCAAAAATAGAGGACATAGGTTTAAGGTGAGAGGGAAAAGATATAAAAGGGGCAATTTTTTCCACACGGCAAGTTAATGCACCACATTAAACCTATGCCATCTAGTTCTGGACTCCCTGACCTTGGAGAAAAGACCTTGGCTAATCAACTTATGTATGCCCCTTAAGATTTTATGAACCTCTATAAGGTCACCCCTCAGCTTCCTACACTCCAGGGAAAAACCTCCCCGTCTATTTAGCCTCTCCTTATAACTCAAACCTTCCGTCTCAGTAACAACGTTGTAAATAGTTTTTGCATCCTTTCTAGTTTAATATCATCTTTTCTACAGCAGAAAGGCCATATTTGTACTCAGTATTCCAAAAGTGATCCTGTCAATGTCTTATACACTTATTAAATTACATCACAATTGAAATTATATTGTTTCTTAAATAAAGGGAGGGTCTGGGTCAGCGAGCAAACCTACATTCAGTCTCGACTCTAATCTCCAGCATCTGCAGACCTCACTTTCACCACGTTCAGGGTGAAACCTACTTCTTTTGAAAGTGTGATTGAAGAAATAACTCAAGATTGCATTGCTAAGCTAGCTGTATCTACAAATAAAGCTATACTCGATTATGACCTTAAACACACATGCCAGAACATTATAACAATATACTCGAGGACATTCTGAGCTTTATTCTTTTGCCTTCAAGAATAACCTATTGGTCAAAGTATCTTTTTTCAGCAAACCAAACTCTGGAGAGAAATCTTTTGTTTTTTCTGTTCTAAAAGAGCTGTGTGTATGTTTATGCATTTTGGGGGGATATTTAGAGGTATAACCATTTATACTTCAATATTATTGACTGTGTACATTAATCAATCATTGGCTCCTTCTTGATGAAGTTTTGATTTGATAAAAAACTTAAAATTATATTGGATGATAGATCTTATTATTTAAGA